>NC_139825.1:43972810-43980310 GCF_963691815.1 Echiichthys vipera | reverse complement strand
CGCCTGGCTGCACTGCATCTGTGTGGTGGGCTTCGACCTGGAGCTGGGGCAGGCGGTGGAGGTGAGGACATGTTAAAACCTACTCTTCATTGTTGCTAAAACAACAAAAAAATGCCTAAGTTGGCAGTTATTTAAGGCTCGGGCTATTTCCTGGACTGGAGCACTTTAACCTTTGCATGAAACGGTGTGTTTGGTGCTCTGTTTCGTCTTTATTTACTCTAACAGGGCTGACACGTGTACACACACATGTAGAAGATTATTATTACACTGTAGGGTAATGAGTTTGGGACCTGAGGTAGGTTATGGGAGCCAAGTCTTTGTTTTGTTCCTGGAGTTAGTCTGTCCCAACATCATCACCTCAGCTGCTGCCTCACATGGAGGGGTTTAACTTAAAACACACACATTTAACTTTTTAAAGACATAAACTTGTGGAGTTGATCGAGACATCTCTGACACGGAGGGTTTTACACTCAACACAACAAAAACATGTTGTCCCCACAGGTGTTTGATGCAGCATGGATACCATTACCCTGCATGTTTATAAAGTTACAGTGACCAAGTTTCACTTTCTACAATGAACTGAGCGACAGAGAGACTGCATATCTTGCTTTATTAAAATTTATTCCATTGTTTCATTTGGTATTTCTGTTTTACTGATGGGATAGAGTCATTATGGAAATGCATGTGTATGCAAGTTATGTTTTTTAACCTTTAAACATGTCTCTTTTTTCAGTTTTGTGTTGTTGCTATTGTTAAAACATTTGAGTCCCTGGATGAGTGCTGTTTAAATTTGATGTATAATTATTATTATTATTATTGTGCAGGCAGATTATTTAGTCTTCTTTATTCATTGATATGTCATTAAATTGTTAAAAATGCTCATCACAAGTTTCCAGAAGCTACGTTATAAAAATATATTCAGTTTTTAAATTGGTGCTTCATAAATTAGGACTGGGCAACATGGAGAAAATTAAATATTACAAGTTTTGCGAAGGAGTTCAAGTACCTCTGGATCATGTTCACGAGTGCGGGGACGATGGAGCGTGAGTTTGGCCGGAGAATCGGAGCAGCGGGGGCGGTGTTGCAGTCGCTCTACCGCACCGTTGTAATGAAAAGAGTGCTGAGGAAGGCAAAGCTCTGGATCTACCGCACAATCTTGGTTCCTACCCTCACCTGTGGTCATGAAAGCTGAGTCAGGACCCAAAGAACGAGGTCGCTGGTACAAGCGGCCGAAATGTGTTCTCTCAGGAGGGTGGCTGGAGTCTCCCTTAGAGAGAGGGGGAGAAGTTCAGCATCCGTGAGGAACTCGGAGTAGAGCCGCTGCTCCTTTGCGTTGAAAGGAGCCAGTTGAGGTGGCAGCAGCTTTAGCAGGGGACCCCAAACTTCCCCTTCCCGGGCCACATTAACCAGCTCTAACTGGGGGATCCTGAGGCGTTCCCAGGCCAGTGTGGAGATCTAATCTCTCCACCTGGTCCTGGGTCTTCCCCGAGGCCTCCTCCCAGCTGGACGTGCCTGGAACACCTCCCTAGGGAGGCGCCCAGGGTTCATCCTTACTAGATGATCCTGAACCACCTCAACTGGCTCCTTTCAACACAAGGAGCAGCGGCTCTACTCCGAGTTCCTCACGGATGCTGAACTTCTCCCCCTCTCTCTAAGGGAGACTCCAGCCCCCCTCCTGAGGAAACACATTTCGGCCGCTTGTACCCACGACCTCGTTCTTTGGTCATGACCCAGCTTTCATGACCACAGGTGAGGGTAGGAACCAAGATTGACCGGTAGATCGAGAGCTTTGCCTTCCGGCTCAGCTCTCTTTTCTAAAACCTAAAAAAAGACAACTTATGTTATATTAAAATATCCAAAATTTAAGGCAACATCTAGTCTCATATCACAACATCGATATAATATCAATATATATTTTTGCACAGCCTTAGAACTAATTATCACATATCATTACCAGGACCAAAATCTGATTAAAGAGTAAGATGACAAAGCTACAAATCTACTAATCTGACCAGACATTTAACACTTTGTAGTTTTCAATACTCACATTCGATTCAATATGGTGATGCTGTAAATATTTCATTATCTAACAAAAATGTACAGTGAATTAATCACATAAAATCAATTTATATCACAATTTTCATCCCTGTTAAACTTGTTTTATTGAAAACTTTTGACCACTTTCCAGCGAAACCCGTTGCAGCAGAACAGCCTTTACAGAAAGCAGTTTACCCCGTGACATTAGACAAATATGTGTTGGTAAAAATGTCCACATTTTAAAAACATGATAACGTTTTTAGATGTGGGGTTATTAGCTCCTGCTGTGTGTTAAGTCTGTTCATGTGTCTTCCAGGTTATTTATCCTCATCACTCCAAACTGTCAGAGAAAGAGGTGAGTCAGACTGACCACAAGTTTATTATGAAGACATGTAGTATTCTTCACATGCTGTTGAACAATGCACACATATCCTACATGCTCCTAGAAGTTTGATACATTTTGCGTAATATTTTTCATTGTAATGATAATGTTTGCTTCCTGTTGTGTGTCATTTGTGCTGGATGTATTAATCAACTTAAGATAACACGATTAAAGCGAACAAAAATGTTTCCTCTTTCAGAAAACAAGCATCTGCTACCTTTCCTTTCCTGACTCCAACTCAGGTGAGTCTTTGTTTCAACCTTTTAAACCTTTGTCTCTGAATGCAGCAGAACGTTAAGACGTTGGCTTAACTTTATGGTGCAGCTACACTAGAAGGTGGAGTTAGGGCGCACTCACAGTGTCCATCCGTACTGTGACCAAACAGGTTTCACAGGTTAAGTCTAGGTCGTTTGACCAGTGTGAGTGCAACCGTACTGTGCCTAGTTGCGGCAAGCTTACCTGCCACGGACAGTTTGGGAGAGGTGGGCTTTTGAAAAGCACGTTTGCACATGTACGAGCACGAGGCCTACGGCGGTTCTGACGTCATTTTATGTGCGCCTGTTGGGACATAGAAAAAAGAAGGACGGACCATGCGCTGACATTTAAAACAAAGGTGGTGAAAGGTTCACGTTGGTGTGATGCGGAGGTGGAGTGTTTACTGCAGATTTGGTCGATGAAAAGATTCAAAAACAGTCGACAAGACGCACAAAAACTCTGAGGTCTACGGAAAGATTTGTAAACAAAGAGACGCATCGCCATGACGTCAATCAATGCGTGTGACGTGTTACGGTGTGATGACGTATAGGCAGCAAGAAGCATTTGCGCGAGGCCCATGTAGTGTGAGTACAAACGGGCCTGGAGGGGGGACAAGTACCCTAAAGCCCGGGGCACGGTATGGACGGACAGTGTGAGTGCGCCCTTAAAAGCTGGCCTTTAGAAACTATAATCGTTTAAACGTGGGCATAAAAGTCCACACTTTCCGACAATCTCTCCATGTTTTGCGCTTTGTTGTGCACATTGAAAGCGACAGAAATAGTTGTGTTAAGGCAGGGACACGCCAAGCCGACATCAAATAACAAGTTGCGACGAAGACTGACTGTTGTATGTGTATGTTTTGTATTCTTCATACAAAAAGGGAAACAAGAAGACCAACAGAATGAATTCAAGATGCTAGTTAGCACATTAACAACACGACCTGTTGTTGCAAGAACTAATTTTATTTACTGTTAAGAGAACAATAAACATAAAAAATTAAGAATAGTTTCTCCTTAAGAGATCAGTAGATAAGGAAAAAGGGATTTTACCTGGTATAACACGTTTGTTTTCCATCACACAGACACTTGTTTGTTTACATTCCTCTCTTCTTGTGAACTTTCTCTCACGAATGGCTCTGATGAAAAATCCGACTAGTGCCATAAGTGCGCGCCAACAGTCGCTTACCTTCCCTGCCTTAAAGTGTAATTCCTGCGCAAAATCCTCCCATGGTCTTTTTCAGCACTTGCATACATCAAATACGCCATTGAGACAGTCCGTCTCCCCCCCTGTAACAACTGTTAACGGAGAAATCCGGGAGAGTCGTTATCAGCTGGACGTGGCTAACACTGATTAGCTCGGGCAGCACGGTGAAGGCATTCAAAGGTCTTTTTTAACCACTAATGCTGCTGAAAATAACAGCAAACCTCTGCAGCAGCATGTGAAGAGTCCCTACACAGAAAACAAAGCATCAACAACGTAGTTAGTGAACCCAGAGTTTATTAAAAGAGCGTTTTAAAGACTTACCAACTGGCCCCTGTACCAGCTCCTCTCATAGTAAAGTCCATCCAAGTGGATTACCAAAGTCAAACCCAAAGGAAGGAGCCCATTGGTGCTTTGTTTTGTGTGTAGGGACTCTTCTCATGCTGCTGCAGAGGTTTGCTGTTATTTTGAGCAGTATTAGTGGTTAAAAAAGACGTTTGAATGCTTTCACTGTACTGCCCCGAGCTAATCAGTGTTAGCCACGTCCAGCTGTTAGCGACTCTCCTGGATTTCTTCGTTAATAGTTTATACACAGGGGGAAAAAACTGTCTTGAGGGCTTATTTGATGTGTTTAGGTGCTGAAAAGACCACGGGATGATTTTGCCCCATAATTACACTTGGATGAATAATGACCAAATAACGAGAGCCTTGGGCGAAAAGTTCAAACTCTGCGTACTTTCTCACTTCCTCACAGCTGGCCAATCGCTGCGTGAAAAAGGTTTTGAATGTTGTATTGTTGGTTTCAGAAAGTTACAGAAATTGAACTCTAACTCTTGTCCTGTCAAGACTAATAGAGTGAACATATGTTACATATTGTTGACATACAGTAAATGATGTGGTCGCGCTGGATTTTTAGTCATTTGTAATGTGATTCTGAACGAGATCTTGTTTCGGGAACAGGCTCTGGGAGCTCTGGTTTCACCTTTAATCTTTGTTTACATTATAATTGTTTGGCCCCGCGGCTTCAGTCAGACACTTTAGATAATTGTCATTAGTGTAAAACTAGACTGGAGATGAAGTAGGTTGGGGATTGGTTCACACACACACACACACACACGCACGTCGGTGCACAAACACCTGTGTGTGTTTGTGAGTCAAGTGTATGTGTGTTTGTCTGCAGGTGTGTGCTTTTGTTGACTGTGAGTCAGCAGGAGGTAGAGATGACGAACCTCCTGCCCTCTGGATGACGACTGGATTAAGACAAAATGCGTACAGGGCTTCTATATATACACTGTAGGTGTGTGTCAGAGAGAGAGGGACAAAACACTGCAGCTCTCTCTCTCTGGCTCATGATTAATTCATTATTTAATGATCCAAGAATGTGAAATTTTGAGATCATGACTATTGTTCTCAGCCAATTTATCAACAAATCAGACATTTTGGAATTTATGAAAATAAGTACACAGTTCTTCTAAACGTGTGACTTCTCCTTCTGGGATGAAAAGGTAAATTCTTCACCCTTTTGCTTCCACGTGTCTCAGGTTCAGACGCAGTGTCTCTTACAGTCTGATTAGCGTGAATAGAAACACACATGAAGAGCATTTGGAGCTTCAGAGCGGTGGTTCAGCTGCTTGATGGCTTTTTTCACGCTGGGTGGTCTTGAACGCAACCCGACTGCATGATGTCATGGAGTCTTGGCAGGGCTCTCGGAAGTGTGTGTCTGTGTGTGTGTCTGTGTGTGTCTGTGTGTGTCTGTGTGTGTCTGTGTGTGTCTGTGTCCTATGAAGTGGAATGCTTTAAAGTCTGACAGAGTGCGAGCTGAAGTGCGTGTTTGTATTTGGAATATTTTAAGCTTTACTTTCCCTCTCGCACTCTTCTGGCGTGTCTTCTGCTGGAGGATGTGCAGGGGTCATGTGGGGGTTAAAGGCCGGTCTGTGACTCATCGGGCACTTCCTATTTCCTCTTTTTTTACCTGCTTCCTCTTCCTGTTTGTCCAAAAAAATCAGGAGGAAACCAAGAAGACACTAAGAGCCTACTCACACTGTCCTTTTGGCCGCGGCCAAATTGGTTTTTCAGCTAAAGCCTAGTAGCTTTAAGCAGTGTGAGTGCACCCGCTCCGCGCACAACTGCGGCCAGCGGGCCGTCCACGGCCCGCTTGAAAGAGGTGGGCTTTAGCGGAGCCGTTTGCACATGTACGAGCACGAGCACGAGCCCTACGGCAGTATCGTTATGTCCGCCTGTTCGGACATAGTAAATAGAAGGAGGGACCATGCGCGGACATTTAACAACAACAACAATGGCGGTGAAAGGTTCATGTTGTTGTGATGCGGAGGTGGAGTGTTTACTGCAGATTTGGTCGGATGAAAATATTCCAAAACAGTCGACAAGACGCACAAAAACTCAGAGGTCTGTGGAAAGATTTGTAAACAAAGCCACACACGCGATCAATGCGTGTGACGTGTTACGGCGTGATGGCGTATGGACAGCAAGAAGCATTGGCTGGCCCTGGCAGTGTGAGTACAAACGGGGCTGGGGCGCGGGGGGAGAGGGAGGGGGGACAAGTACCCTAAAGTCCGGGTCGCGGTCCGGGAGGACAGTGTGAGTACGCTCTAAAAAGAGCTGGCCGGTGCACATTAAAATCCCAGGAAAATACGTCTAAATCCCACTCTCACAACAACAGATTCAATCAAACCTTTTGTAGTTGTGTTTGATTTCGGGGCTGGTGATTTGATTCCTTTTCACAAGGTCAATTCAGTTCAATTTCCGATTTGATTAGTGTTATTTCCTTTACAAAGCCACGTTTGCTTGGATATTTAATGCTGTAAAAGTAATAAGCATACGATATTAATAAGAAAATAAGAATTTATCCCAAAGCAGTTAGTTCAGCTACAGTCAGTGAGTGTTGAGTGACATCTTCATTCATATATCTTGAGGTCAGAGGTTGAAAAATGGCCATGACAGTTTTTTACCGTTGGAGCATTAACCTCCTTCCCAACGAACCAGCATGACTCGCTTGGTAACGGGATTGTTTAGGTCGTCTAGTTTCATATGATACCACAAGAACATTTTCCTTTTTATGAATCGATCTCAGATCATTCAAAGGATCGATTTGAATCGGAAAAATCGATTTTAAAACCTAAACTTTATGTGATTTAATGTTTTTCTGCTCTCGATGGCAAATGCACGAAGATACAATGATCCTAAATAAATAAAAAGACATAATAAGAATAAACTTTATCTCTTTAGCACTGCTCTCAACAAGTATACAAAGTGTTTTTCAGGAAAAAAAACCAGCAGATTAAAGCAACAATGAAACAAAATACAAAAAAAAACAGACAGAGGGATTATGAAAATATAAAACACTGGAGTAAAAAATAAAGTTAAAAAGTATTCATAAATGCTCTCCTGTGTGTTATATTAGGTTATATTACATTATTATGATAATCTGACTTTAACCACACCACATCACTCTGTTGTTTTCCCAGGTTGCCTTGGCGACACCCAGTTCTGCTTCCGCTTTCGTCAGGGTTCAAACAGGAAGTCGTCGCTCGCCTGCTTCTTAGAATCCACCGACCGGGACGCACCGCCCTGTCTGAAGGTCGGGACACACACACACAGCACAGCAG
>NC_139825.1:43927810-43967810 GCF_963691815.1 Echiichthys vipera | reverse complement strand
GAGTTTGCATGTTCTCCCCGTGTCTGCGTGGGTTTTCTCCGGGTTCTCCGGTTTCCTCCCACAGTCCAAAGACGTGCAGGTGTTCGGTTCATTGATGACTCTAAATCACCCGTAGGTGTGAATGGTTGTCTGTCTCTGTTTGTCTCTATGTGTCCTGTGATAAACTGGCGTCCTGTCCAGGGTGGACCCCGCCTCACGCTCGATGTCAGCTGGGATCGGCTCCAGCCCCCCTGCGACCCCGACAGGGACAAGCGGTTGAAGATGAATGAATGAATGAATTAAATCATTTTGTAGAAAGGTTCATGCAGTGGGAGCAGCAAAACTAAACGCTCATTTCCCGAGCTCAGTGCGGACACTAGACGCAGACAGTTTATAGGTATCACAGGTGTATAGATATTAAAGGTAACTATAAACGGGGTGGCTGTTGCTCAGTGATGGAGTGGGTCGTCCTCCATTCGAGAGATTGGCAGTTCGATCCACATGTCGAAGTGTCCTTGGGCAAGACACTGAACCCCAAATTGCTTCAGGTGGATTCAGTTCAATTTCCGATTTGTAGTCAGTGAGTAATGAGTGACATTTTCATTCATATATCTTGAGGTCAGAGGTCAAAGGACCCCTTTGAAAAATGGCCATTACAGTTTTTACCGTCGGAGCATTAACCTCCTTCCCAACGAACCAGCATGACTTGGTTGGTGCTGCGCATGGGTGTGTAAATTTGGTGTGAATGGTTAAATTAGATGGTCTGTAGATGTCCGCTGCCATCAGTGTGAATGTCTGTGTGATTGGGTGAATGTGACAAACACTGTGAAAGCACCTTGAGTAGTCAGAAGACTAGAAAGGCGCTTTATAAGAACAAGTCCATTTACCATCCATTACCATCCATAAACTAAGTAAAAGCTTTTGTTCTACCTACGTGATTTTTATGTTAAACACAGCTGGGATCGGCTCCAGCCCCCCGCGACCCCCACAGGGACAAGCGGTTGAAGATGAATGAATGAATGTATATATTTCACACACATATGACGATGGAGTGTGAGTTTTGGCCGGAGAATCGGAGCAGCGGGGGCGGTGTTGCAGTCGCTCTACCGCACCGTTGTGACGAAAAGAGAGCTGAGGAAGGCAAAGCTCTGGATCTACCGGTCAATCTTGGTTCCTACCCTCACCTGTGGTCATGAAAGCTGGGTCAGGACCCAAAGAACGAGTTCGCTGGTACAAGCGGCCGAAATGGGTTTTCTCAGGAGGGGGGCTGGAGTCTCCCTTAGAGAGAGGGGGAGAAGTTCAGCATCCGTGAGGAACTCGGAGTAGAGCCGCTGCTCCTTTGCGTTGAAAGGAGCCAGTTGAGGTGGTTCAGGATCATCTAGTAAGGATGAACCCTGGGCGCCTCCCTAGGGAGGTGTTCCAGGCACGTCCAGCTGGGAGGAGGCCTCGGGGAAGACCCAGGACCAGGTGGAGAGATTATGTGTCCACACTGGCCTGGGAACGCCTCAGGATCCCCCAGTTAGAGCTAGTTAATGTGGCCCGGGAAAGGGAAGTTTGGGGTCCCCTGCTAAAGCTGCTGCCCCCGCGACCTGACCCCGGATAAGCGGCTGAAGATGAGATGAGATGACATATATATATATATATATATCTGTGTAAGAGCACAGTTGGAGTGAACTTGATATCTAGGCATTTCCTTTTAGACGACTGCTTCACAGAAAAAAGGAAGAAGACTGACTCAAATGTAAACAAAGCAAGTATCGGACACTCTTGGAAAACGGGGGAAAAGTCTGAAAAACAGGAAGGCACTCCACAATGAGATGGTGGAAGGAAATAATTCAAAAGCCTTTATTATAGTGGCTGGATAGTCATTAAAACCGCCAACATGTCTTGGCTGTAGGCCTTCGACAAAGCTTTAAACAAACAAGGAAATGTGGGCGTGGCCTCACAATAAGAGTTAGTTATGTCACGACAGGGGATGCGTGTTGAAAGTAATGAGTATATACGTTAGACATCATACATTTAAAACATGAAATACATTGAATATGGTTATTCAAAAGACGCTTCACAGTATTTGTTGTGTACAAGACGACAGAGAAAACATGAACTTTTAACGATCTGAACGATCTAATATTAGAGTTAATATTCTGAGTGATAGTCGGTGATAACTTGATGATGACTGATGAGTTGAATCTGTGTGCTTCTGCTGCAGGTTCGCATCCCAACCTCTTACGACAAACCAGGAACCTCACAGCTGGTCCAGTCCGCCCAGGTGATCACACATGTTAAAAAAATGAATGACTTAACAAATTGTTTTCATTTGGTTTTTGTTTTGGCATGAAGTGTGTGAACATACATGATTATTTCAGCTGAAAGGGTGTGTGTGTGTGTGTGTGTGTGTGTGTGTGTGTTTCAGAGTGACAGCCAGGTGTCCATCGTGCTCCCAACCATCCATGAAGTCGACCTCTTCAGGTGAGACCTGCAGGTCATGGTATCACCTTTCACACTGCCTATGAATGTTGGGCCGTTATTCGTGTCTCGTCATTCTGCAAAACGAACCGTTGTTCTGGCGTGAACCCCGCTGCGGAGGTATTAACAGAGCCAAATCGATGTCTGTGTAACGGTGGAACTACATGAGCCTGTGAATGTTCTCATTTGTCCAGGTCATCGTTATCCCCAAAGCAATTTAAGGGCGCACTCACACTGTCCTTCCGCACCGGGCCAAAACCGTTTTTTCAGCTAAAGCCTAGTGCGTTTGACCAGTGTGAGTGCACCCGCTCCGCACATAACTGCGGCCGGCCTGAGAGAGGTGGGCTTTTGTAGAGCCCGTTTGCACATGTACGAGCACGAGCGTGCGCACGTGCACGAGCACGAGTCCTACGGCGGTTCTGACGTCCTTTTATGTGGGCCTGTTCAGACATAGAAAAAAGAAGGAGGAACCATGCGCGGACATTTCACAACAACAACAATGGCGGCGAAAGGTTCACGTTGGTGTGATGCGGAGGTGGAGTGTTTACTGCAGATTTGGTCGATGAAAAGATTCAAAAACAGTCGACAAGACGCACAAAAACTCTGAGGTCTACGGAAAGATTTGTAAACAAAGAGACGCATCCCCATGCCGTCAATCAATGCGTGTGACGTGTGACGTGTTACGGCGTGATGACGTATAGGCAGCAAGAAGCATTTGCGCGAGGCCCAAGCAGTGTGAGTACAAACGGGGCTGGGGCGCGGGGGGAGAGGGAGGGGGGACAAGTACCCTAAAGCCCGGGGCGCGGTGCGGAAGGAGAGTGTGAGTGCGCCCTAAGTCAAAAGCAACTGGACTTGGTTATTTGTCTAGGAACAATAACAAATAACCAAGTCCAGTTGCTTTTGACGGAAATTGCTTGGGGGGGGGGAACTACATGCACACAAGATGCCGACGTGTTGTGTTACACCTCACGCTTTTAAAATCACACACTGTAGCAAACAGCCTGCGTAATGGCAAAGCCTTCTCACGGCAGTGGTGCAGAAACTGTGTAGAAGAGGCTGCTGTTTTCCTTCTACACAATACACATGCTTCTGTCACAACCTGCTGTCCAGTTGTGGTACTGCAGCAGTTTGCCTCAGACTCTGTTTCATTTAATTTCTCTGCTATTCGTTCATATCAGTGAGGTGAGGGTACATCCACACGATGGTAAATTACCTTTTTTTTCCTCTGTCGTTCTTCAAAAGTTTTCCGTCCACACGGACTTGGCTCAAGAAATATCTGCGTCCACACGAAACCAGTGAAACCAACTAAAATACACATGCCAGACCTGGGTGTGGCGCTGTAACTGCCACATAGATACACAACAATGGAGAAGAGAGGGAGAGATGCTGTTGTGCAGACTCATTATACAAACACTGTCGACTTCTCAAATCCTCCTCCATCCTAGAGAGAAATCTGTCGACTGTTTCTGGTGTTAGTGGAGACTTTTGTGGTGTTTTGGACTCTGATACATGAATCACTCTGTAGTTAGTGTCCTCACCGAGCAGAGGGTGCTGCTGGGAGCTCCTTCCCCGTCACAAAGCACTCAAAGGCACTGTCTCGCTAGATTTAGAGAGTTTTCAGACCTTCTTTGCCACTTAATTTATAAAAAGCTACTAGCGACCAATATAGCGTCTTATTCAGAGCATCAGGGAAAAGGGAGAAATATCTGCACATGCAGTCACTCAGAGTCCAGTTCAGTCTGTGTGTCCGTGTCTCTCTCCACGCAGCAGCACTGTTGTTGTTATCTGACGCTGTGGGGGTTAGAGGTCTGAGGTGGGGAGATGACGGCATCGTTTAACAAAGTATGTTGTTTCGCCGTCCAGACCACAACGCCATGTCCCACTCTGGGACCCGGTTTCAAAAGATGCAGTTTTCAGTTTCCGCTAACGCCGGCTGCTGTGGATGTTCGGCCAAAACGATACTAAAGTTGTGCGGTTACAGGAAAACGCGTCTTCGTGTGGACGGGCCCTAAATCCTTGGATGGCTGATAGCTAATGCATATTTCAGACACATTATAAATTCTTTTGTCCATTTTTTAGCCATTGTGATGCCATCATAATGCATAAAAGCATCTCATACACTCTCTAAATCTCTCTCCCCCTCCAGGTGTTTCTACCCGGTCTTCTTCCACATCCAGATGCTGTGGGAGTTGGTGTTGCTGGGGGAGGCACTCGTCGTCATGGCGCCCTCGCCAGCTGAGTCATCGGATACTGTGCTGGCGCTGGTCAGGTGAGTTTGAGACAGTTAGGGGCAGGTCGTTAATGCCAGAAGGTATAGAAGCATTTTATATCAAATTTGGAAAAAAATCCAATGTTTATTCTGAGTTTTAGTCTTAAAGAAAAGATGTTGGATGGACAGTGTGAGTGCGCCCTCAGTGAACTGTTTGTAAGGGAGTTGCCTAGCTACAGTCTGGTTACATGTCACATGCTTTATTTTCTTTCAATAATAACATTAGCTGTATTTAGTTGCGCCGAAGGCTCATTAACTTATCTGTCTCTGTCTCTCTCTGCAGCTGTATCTCTCCTCTGCGTTACAGCAGTGACTTCCGGCCGTACTTCACCATCCACGACAGCGAGTTCAAGGAGTACACCACCAGAACGCAGGCTCCGTGAGTAAAGACGAACTGTGTCAACCTTGAGCGTGTCGCTTCACACCTGCATCTGCTGAATGTACCGTTCACCTCCGCAGCAGATTATTTGCAGCTCAGTGTCTCATCATTTTAACTGATGATTCAACCTGTGTTCGTCACAGTCAGAGCGTTTACATGCAGTTTAAAAACCTGATTATATTCAGGTTAAGGACATACTCCGGTTTCTCAGACACCATGTAAACATCGTACCCTGGGTAAAACCGGAGTTTTCATACCATCGGTTAACAGACCTAGAGAACTCCTTTAGTAAACGTGGTATTCATGCATGTAAACAGCTTATCCCAACAACAATAGAGTGTTGCCTTTAAACAGAGGGAGGATTTTGCCATGGCAAGTAACATCACTACCAAGAAGACCCGTTTCTCTTGTAATTCAGGGCAAAAGTCGGCTGTTTATGATTTTGACAAAGGTGAACCGGGTAAAAAAGCCGAATTCAGTCCAGCTGTAAGTTGGCAGAGCGCCCCCTACTGTACTGGAGGTTAAGTTCCTATTCAACCCCCGCTCATGTAAACAGGGGAACTTCAGTAGTCTGATTATTCTCTTCACCAGGTTATGGACATTTTCAGGTTACTGATGTGCATGTGAACGCACTGAGAGTTGAAATTTTCCAACAGTTAAAAATATCATGACCGAAAGAACGAGGTCCAAGCGGCTGAAATGTGTTTTCTCAGGAGGGGGGCTGGAGTCTCCCTTAGAGAGAGGGGGAGATTTTCAGCATCCGTGAGGAACTCGGAGTAGAGCCGCTGCTCCTTTGCGTTGAAAGGAGCCAGTTGTGGTGGTTCAGGGTCATCTGGGCGCCTCCCTAGGGTGGTGTTCCAGGCACGTCCAGCTGGGAGGAGGCCTCGGGGAAGACCCAGGACTAGGTGGAGAGATTATATCTCCACACTGGCCTGGGAACGCCTCAGGATCCCCCAGTTAGAGCTGGTTAATGTGGCCCGGGAAAGGGAAGTTTGGGGTCCCTGCTAGAGCTGCTGCCGCCGCGACCCGACCCCAGATAAGCAGATGAAGATGAGATGAGAGATGATGAGAAATAACACTATATTTCCAGAAAGATAGACACTGTAAATGTCTGCAGTCATGATTTCTCTCCATCCTTAAAGATTTAAGGTGGTAGGAAGTTGGCGTTTACTGTTGGAATCACCTGTAATCATCATGCACAGAGGTTTGTTAGTATTTGCCAAAGCTGATAATGATCGAATTTCTATTGTTGCTCTTTCTTCAGGCCGTCAGTCATTCTGGGAGTGACCAATCCCTTCTTTGCTAAAACCCTGCAGCACTGGCCGCACATCATCCGCATCGGAGACATGAAGCAAGCAGGTAGAGGAAGCTGCTTCTAGTCAAGAAGTTCAATGTGATGTTTGTCTGTTATTAAGGACAAATGACGTGATATTGCAATGTGATGCAGTCCACAACAACAACATCTTCAGCCTCACAGAGACGTACACTCGTTCACATACTTAAGTGTCCTTCTGGTCTGAACCTGATTTCCATTTTATACATCTTTATAATTCATCTTAGAAGCAAAAACTTACTGCACCGCATTTGTCTGACAGCCTTAGGGCGCACTCACACTGTCCTTCCGTACCGCGACCCGGGCTTAAGGGTACTTGTCCCCCCTCCCTCTCCCCCCCACGCCCCAGCCCCGTTTGTACTCACACTGCCTGGGCCTCGGCCAATGCTTCTTGCTGTCCACACGCCATCACGCCGTAACACGTCACACGCATTGATTGCATGTGTGTGGCTTTGTTTCCAAATCTTTCCACAGACCTCTGAGTTTTTGTGCGTCTTGTCGACTGTTTTTGAATATTTTCATCGACCAAATCTGCAGTAAACACTCCACCTCCGCATCACACCAACGTGACCCTTTCACCACCAATGTTGTTGTTGTTAAATGTCCGTGCATGGTCCCTCCTTCTATTTACATGTCCGAACAGGCGGACATAACGCTACTGCCGTAGGGCTCGTGCTCGTACATGTGCGCACGCTCGTGCTCGTACATGTGCAAACGGCTCCGCTAAAGCCCACCTCTTTCAAGCGGGCCGTGGACGGCAAGCTGACCGCAGTTATGCGCGGAGCGGTTGCACTCACACTGCTTAAAGGTACTAGGCTTTAGCCCTTAGGGCGCACTCACACACAGAAAACAAAGAGAAAAAGTGGCGGACAAGGCAGAAAGCCGTTTCCACGCCTTCCATTTTAAAGTGTCTGCCGCACTCAAAATTCCCTTTCAACTATTTTCCAACTACATTTTAAACTGTAATAGCCCGGGCTATTATTTGATATTTTACGGTAATGTGTTAATAATTTCACACATAAGTCGCTCCAGAGTAGAAGTCGTACCCCCCGCCTAACTATGAAAAAAAAACTGCGACTTATAATCCGAAAAATACAGTAGTTTGTGTTATTTATAGTATTTGGAATGAAAGAAATGTCCATTATCAAGGAGAGTAGCTCATGTTAAGTACAAGGTCAATTTGACCTCAGGAAAAACAAACTATTTCAAACATTTCTAAATAATTGAATTGTAAAATAGATTAAATCATTAAAATGATCAAATTAACCCAAAGGTTCAACGTTGCGACAAGTATGTGTACAGGACAATGAAAAAATATAATCATGTCAATTTGTGGTTGTCGTCATAAAATTAGGAAAAATATAAAGAAAAAAGAAATGATAACCGTGTTTTTAGATTGTATTTTTTGGGAAGACCTGCAAGGAGACCATTACAGTAGTCCGGCCTACTGGTAATAAAGGCATGGACACGTTTATCATAACAATAAGGGAATGCCCCGCATATTACTCTTTTACAGGTCGACTCAAAAAGTGGCTTAAATCAAATCAAAAGTGCGAACACTGACTCAACTGTGTCATACTGCGTTTTGTTTCATTGTTCTATCCTGTGTGGGTCTGGTGTCCTCCTGAGTGTGTAATGCATTGTGCGGCGTGTCTTGTCTCTTCTATTTGTATTTTATATATTTATTTTAGCAGGGACTACGGATGCAAATGAGCATCTTTGCTATAATCCGGCACTTTTACAGTGATATGTTGTTATCGTTGTTCATTAATGTGCACCGTCCCTAACACATAAAGGATTGATTGATTGATAGTTTCACCGCTCCTTCACGTGTCTGTCCAGATACGCTCCGCCGTGTGGGTCACGACGTACATTTAAATATAACGTCTCAGTGAATGAAAACCACAGACTGGGACCAGTATCTGCTGATGATATGTTAAAGTATCTTAAATTGTTTTTATTATAATTAACTTGTTTTATATTCTCCTATTTCTTCTTTTGGGGATTTTGCTATTGTCACTTTTTGTGTTTTCTCTCCAAATACCTGCGTTTTTGATTTGATTGTGTTTTTTTAAAAGCAGTTTGAGCTTCAGTTTATCTTATGAAAGGTGTTTTTATGAATTAAGTTTATTGTTTTTAGTTTATATATATGATATAAAATCTGATCTTTGCATGTCTGCTCTTCTCAGGAGAAATGGCCAAGCAGATGAAAGTCAAGAAACTGAAAAACCTCAAAACTCTTGACTCTAAACCCGGTAAATTCTTATTTTTTGTGTTTTTTTTCTCACAAACTCACAGTTTTGAGGCAGCAGCTTCTCCACCAGGGGGAACTGTTGAGTCACTGTCAAACCAGCTGTCACATTCTTCATCTGCGTGTGTGTGCGTGTGTGTGCGTGTGTGTGTGGGTGTGTGTGCGTGTGTGTGCGTGTGTGTGCGTGTGTGTGTGTGTTTCAGGTGTGTACACTGCATATAAGCCGTATCTAAACAAAGATGAAGAAATCATCAAACAGCTTCAGAAGGTGAGACCGGCTCTCTCCTCTGTACTCTTCCCCAATCCACCCTCCACCTCCTCACTTCTTTTATTACTGTATCATTCTTTATTTATATTGTTATTTATTCATATTTCCTTTATTGTTGAATGACGTACGTACGTATTATGGGTACTGTGAGGGGATGAATAAAGTATCTATCAACCAAAAAAACAGGGTTTGTTACAGTTTGAGAACACAGTTTTAAAACTTTCTGAGCATTAAGACCAAAAAATAAATCGTATTTAGAGCTTAATGTTTGATAAGTGTCATTATTAATTAGAATAACTATTATTAATCTTTGTTTTTGGTTTGTTTTTCAGGGCGTTCAACAGAAGAGACCCTCTGCAGCCCAAAATGCAATTCTCCGACGCTACTTCTTAGAACTGACACAGAGCTTCATCATTCCTCTGGTAACAACCATTTTTATTTGTATTTATGTTTTTAAAGGTGACGTGTTTATGTGTCTGAATGTCACCTGCACAGGGACGGTAGTGTTTTTGATGAACTGAAATGATTTAACTGCGCGTGTGTGTGTGTTTTGGTTTGTTACAGGAGCGGTACGTGGCCAGTCTGATGCCTCTCCAGAAGTCCATCAGTCCCTGGAAGAGTCCTCCTCAACTGCGACCGTTCATCCAGCAGGATTTCATGAAGACGCTGGAGAAAGCTGGACCTCAGCTCACATCCAGACTGAAGGGAGACTGGATAGGACTCTACAGGTACACACACACACACACACACACACACACACACAGAGTTTTAGGGCGTACCCCCCCCCCCCCCCCTCTCCCCCCGCGGCCCAGCCCTGTTTGTACTCACAGTGCCTGGGCCTCGGTGAATGCTTCTTGCTGTCCATACGCCATCAAGCCGTAACACGTCACACGCATTGATCGCGTGTGTGTGGCTTTGTATACAAATATTTCCGTATTTCCACATACACACACACACACACACACACACACACAGAGTTTTAATGTTGATGAATACATACAATGCCGTTGGATGTTACGGGTCCCTGGAACTAAAATAAAATGTATTTTCTGTGTTGTAACCTTGTGTCTCTGGATGTATTATAACTCTATTCTACACAATATATAGATATAACTTCTTTTAACACGATTGTCTGGGAAACTGCCACACCACCAGGCTCATATTAAAGGTGCAAAATCATCCTCTCCCACTTATATACATCAAATAAGCCATCAAGACTGTTTTTTTTAGTGTAACAACTGTTAACGGAGAAACCCTGGAGAGTCGCTAACAGCCGGACGTGGCTAACACTGATTAGCTTGGGGCAGTACGGTGAAGGCATTCAAACGTCTTTTTTAACCACTAATGCTGCTCAAAATAACACTTCACCTCTGCAGCAGCATGAGAAGAGTCCCTACTGACAAAACAAAGCACCAACAAAGTAGTTAGTGAACCCAGAGTTTATTAAAAGAGTGTTTTAAAGACTCACCTACTGGCCCCTGTACCAGCTCCTCTCATAGTAAAGTCCATTCAAGTGGATTACCAAAGTCAATCCCAAAGGAAGGAGCCCATTGGTGCTTTGTTTTGTGTGTAGGGACTCTTCTCATGCTGCTGCAGAGGTTTGCTGTTATTTTCAGCAGCATTAGTGTTTAAAAAAGACCTTTGAAGCCTTCACCGTGCTGCCCCGAGCTAATCACTGTTAGCCACGTCCAGCTGTTAGCGACTCTAGCAGTTTTCTCCATTAGTAGTTGATACACGGAAAAAACAACGTTTTTTTTTATGTATGTAAGCGCCGAAAAAGACCATGGGATGATTTTGCGCCACATTTACACTTTAAAGTAAGTTTAAATGATAATTACTGCTGAAACATAGACAAATAAAGTAAATTTCCTCCTTTTCCTGGGGGGCTTTTAATTTGAAACCTCAGCAGGAAGTGTGGAGTTTTACTGATTTATAGACAGAAACAGCACGATAATGTAGAAATGATTTGGCTTCCTCCGCATCATGTAGACTGTGTTTTTTCTCTCCGTCTGAAGGAATTTCCTCAAGTCTCCAAACTTTGACGGCTGGTTCCGCAACAGGAGGAGAGAGATGACCCAGAAACTGGAGGCTCTGCACCTCGAGGCGCTGTGTGAGGAGGTGAGGAGGGAGGGAGGGAGGGAGGGAGGGAGGGAGAGTGAAGATCAGGTACAGTCAGAGTGATTCTGTAAACCTAAAACACCAACTGATATTTAAGATTTTCAGACTTTTCTGAATCGCAGGAGAGGTCTTTAAAAGTATAAACTCTTTATACATCAACCGACCAAAAATTAAAACCTTTTGCAGTATACTTCTTAAACTCCTCTCCACTGTGAGGTATTTAATAAATAAATATGTATTTTTATTCAAAGCTGTTCATTCATTCATCTTAAACTGCTTATCCCGGGGTCGGGGTCGCGCTGGAGTCGGGGGGGGTTGGCATCGGGCGTGAGGCGGGGTCCACCCTGGACAGGACGCCAGTCTATCACAGGACACATAGAGACGAACAGAGACAGACAACCATTCACACCTACGGGTGATTTAGAGTCATCAATGAACCGAACACCTGCACGTCTTTGGACTGTGGGAGGAAACCGGAGAACCCGGAGAAAACCCACGCAGACACGGGGACAACATGCTAATGCCACACAGAAAGGCCCCAGTCGGGATGCGAACCTGGAACATTCTCACTGTGAGGCGACAGTGCTAACCACTACACCACTGTGTACTTATTCAGATTTAATGTCATCTGAAAAGCACAAAGAAGTCCCCGGATTGACTGCTCTGTGATAACGTAACATGATGGTTTACACCTCTCATCTGTCTGTCTGTCTGTCTGTCTGTCTGTCTGTCTGTCTGTAGGATCTGCAGCAGAGAGTCCAGAAGCACTCGGAGGTGGAGACAGTTGATCTGGTCCTGAAGCTGAAAGAGAAACTGGTCCGTACAAACTGGTTTCAATCACTTCTCATACTGTTCTAACTGTTGCTTGAACTTGTGCCAGTGCTGATAAAACTGGTGCTCTTACTAATACCACTGCAGTTAAAGTTGTACTCCGTAAGATTTTCATCTATCTAATTGTCTTTTAAGTTCCTGTCTATCAAAAAATGAGTTAAAACAATGGTGATTGATCATTTAACTCACTAAAGAAAGCACCTGTTAATACAGATAATGCTGTACACGCTCATCCCTAACAGTGGCCGCGAACGTGACAAGATGGAAACTCTGAAAGAGGAAATAAAGCGAGCTAACAACAACATATCTAAACTCTTTCGGAGTACAACTTTATCTCAATTTGTTTTGTTATTACGGATAGAAATGATGGACAGCAGAGCCTGTGAGTTGTTCGTTCCTGACGGTCAGAGCCCCTCTGCTCGATATCGCTCCATAGCAGACGAGATTTCAACCCGCTTCAGGGCGCACTCACACTGTCCTTCCGCACCGCGCCCCGGGCTTTAGGGTACCCCCCTCCCTCTCCCCCCGCGCCCCAGGCCCGTTTGTACTCACACTACCTGGGCCTCGCGCAAATGCTTCTTGCTGCCTATACGTCATCACGCCGTAACACTTCACACGCATTGATGACGTCATCGCGATGCGTCTCTTTGTTTCCAAATCTTTTCATAGACCTCAGAGTTTTTGTGCGTCTTGTCGACTGTTTTTGAATCTTTTCATCGACCAAATCTGCAGTAAACACTCCACCTCCACATCACACCAACGTGAACCTTTCACCGCCATTGTTGTTGTTGTTAAATGTCCGCACTTAGTCAGTCTTTTTTTTTTTTTCTATGTCCCAACAGGCGCACATAAAATGACATCAGAACCGCCGTAGGCCTCGTGCTCGTACATGTGCAAACGTGCTCTACAAAAGCCCATCTCTCTCAGACGGGCCGTGGACGGCCAGCTGTCCGCAGTTATGCGCCGAACGGGTGCACTCACACTGCTCAAACGCACTAGGCTTTAGCCAAAAAAACGGTTTTGGCCCGGTGCAGAAGGACAGTGTGAATGCGCCCTTACTCAAACTGCTCAATCGCTCCAATAAAAGAGGAAAACTGCTTGGTGCTGCAATAACAAAGAGACAAGACGGGCGTGCTTTGAAGTCATGTGAGCGGTGCTGGGGCAAAATTAGAGTGGGACATAGAGGTGCTCCCATTTTTTTTAGTCCTAGAAAATATAAATAATGTAATAAACCCGAATTATCCTTTTAATTTCTGTTGATTCCATTAGTCCTTGCATCTTGACATCCCCTCATATGAAAGTGTCACTGTGGATTTAAAATTTGCGAATGATTTGTTTTACTTTGCTCTGTTCTTCAGACTCAGGCGGAGAGAGAGCAGCTGCCGGTGCGTCCGGGGACTGTGGCCAAGCTGAGGGCCCACATTGAGGCCGTCATCCTGGCCTTACCAGAGGACCTGCAGGGCATCCTCCACAAGCCCTCCACACCCTGACCTCTGACCTCCCCGTCTGCAACTCTAACTCCAGTTTGAGGACTTCTTCTGGTCTAACATCGAAAGCACACAGCATATTTTTGCATCCCAATACTTACATCAGTTACATTTTACTTTTTTTTCTCTCCTTAACCGCTGCTGACTGTGGCAGCTCTGTGGGATTCAGTTTAAGGGTGCGTCCACATGATCGAAAGCGACCTTTTATTCTCCGGCGTTCTTGAAAAGTTTTCCGTCCACACGGACACGGCTCAAGAAATATCTGCGTCCACACGAAACCAGTGAAACTGACTCCAAACGCTGTAGTACACATGCCAGGCCTGGATGTGGCGCTGTAACTGCCACAGAAACACACCAACAACGGAGAAGAAGAGACGCTATGTAGGCTATGATACAGACACCGGCCGCGGGTTTCTCGCCAAATCTGGAGACTTCCCAAATCCTCCTCCATCCTAGAGAGAAATCGACTGTTTCTGGTGTTAGTGGAGACTTTTGTGGTAGTTAGTGTCCTCACCGAGCAGAGGGTGCCTCTGTGGATTTGTAGATTTAGCCACTTTTCAGACCTTCTTATCAACTTTATTTACAAAAAGCTACTAGCGACCAATTTAACGACTTATTCCGACCATCAGGGAATAGGGAGAAATATGTGGTCGGCCTAATTCATTCACATGCAGTCGCTCAGAGTCCAGTTCTGGGTCCGTGTCTCAGCAGCATTATTGTTGTTATGTGACGCCGCGGGGGTTAGTGGTCCGAGGTGGGGAGATGACGGCATCGTTTAACGTATAAAGTATGCGTTAAACGATTTAAAGTATGCGTTTTCACCGTCCAGACGACAATGCCATGGGGGGCGTTTTCAAATCTTCCCACTCTGGGACCCGTATTCATAAGATGCAGTTTTCAGGCTTCGATAACACCGGCTGCTGTGGATGGTCGGCCAGAACGATACTAAAGTTGTGCGGTTACAGGAAAACGTGTCTTCGTGTGGACGGGCCCTAAATGTGTCGCTCACGTCTCTGTGGTTCATCCTGACGGCCAGCCGGACCCGGTCGCAGCTGCCAGACATAAACTCCTCTGAAGAGTTTTCAGGAGGTGAAACAGCCTTTTCAATGTTCGAGGTTCTTCATCACGGAGACAGTATTACGTGACGAAGGGAGCACTTGATCCGCCACAGCTTTGCTCATGCAGCAATGCGGCTCGGCACCAGAGCTTCATCTGAGCCTTTTGATGTGCAGAAGGATTTGTCGACTCCTCGAAGGTGAGAGCGGGAAGATGAAGTCAGATGACCTTTGATCCTCAGTATGTTTACCTCCGTGATGTTTTTTTAATTTTTACCTTTTTTAACTTTGATGATGGACTTTTCATCCATTAAAAAACAAAGCAAAAAAAAAACATGTTTGTAAAGGAAGTGCACTTCATCTAGATAACTGGACCAGTGTGCCCTTCTCACACACACACACACACACACACACAAGCTTTTATGCAAACTTACTGATCCGAGCAGAGCCAAGCAGTGCTTTATAATTAAATTTTACTTCAATATTGCCCATATAAACACACACACAGGACATTAAGCACCAGCGACCCTGTAATAACTGTAAAAGCAGTAGACGACTCGTGTGCTCAGGAGCCAGTCACATCCCTGTATCCATGTCACGTGATCTTTGTGTGTAAATATTCAAAAACTGTCTTGAAATGTTGATAAAATGACCATAATTCTGAGTTTGAGACCCTGAACGTTGTAAAAATCCTGCTGTTTGGACTTGGTACAGTACATTAATGTCTTGACTTAAAGGAGCAGTGTGTAGGAATCAGGGATCCATGGCAGAAATTAAATATAACATGTTTTCACTAATGTACAATGGCCTTCACACTGGTCCTTTAATTTTGCCAAGACCTGATACAGCAAAAATGATTTACCAAGATCAAATGCTAACTTAGTTTGCCAGAATTTTAATTAAGACTATTTCTCCTGCAGGAATGTGCTTCGATCGTTAAATGATTGTGTTCGAGGACTAAGACAAATTCCAGCTCTCGCGTTAGTCCTGCCGTCACGTACCTGCGGTCACGTACCTGCGGTCACGTATCTGCGGTCACGTATCTGCGGTCACGTATCTGCGGTCACGTATCTGCCGTCACGTACCTGCCGTCACGTACCTGCCGTCACGTACCTGCCGTCACGTACCTGCCGTCACGTACCTGCGGTCACGTACCTGCCCTCACTTACCTACCGTCACGTACCTGCCGTCACGTACCTGCCGTCACGTAACTGCGGTCACGTACCTGCCGTCACGTAACTGCGGTCACGTACCTGCCGTCACGTACCTGCCGTCACGACCTGCCGTCACGTACCTGCCGTCACGTACTTGGGTCACGTACCTGCCGTCACGTACCTGCCGTCGCGTACCTCCCGTCGCGGACCTGCCGTCGCGTACCTGCGGGCACGTACCTGCCGTCGCGTACCTGCCGTCGCGTACCTGCCGTCGCGTACCTGCGGTCACGTATCTGCCGTCACGTATCTGCCGTCACGTACCTGCCGTCACGTACCTGCCGTCACGTACCTGCCGTCACGTACCTGCCGTCACGTACCTGCCGTCACGTACCTGCCGTCACGTACCTGCAGATACGTATCTGCCGTCACGTACCTGCCGTCACGTACCTGCCGTCACGTACCTGCCGTCACGTACCTGCGGTCACGTACCTGCTGTCACGTACCTGCCGTCACGTATATTTGGACTTATTTTTCCGTCACGTACCTGCGGTCACGTACCCGCGGTCACGACCTGCCGTCACGACCTGCCGTCACGTACCTGCCGTCACGTATATTTGGACCTATTTTTCCGTCACGTACCTGCCGTCACGCACCTGCCGTCACGTACCTGCCGTCACGCACCTGCCGTCATGTACCTGCCGTCACGCACCTGCCGTCACGACCTGCCGTCACGTACCTGCTGTCACGTACCTGCCGTCACGTATATTTGGACTTATTTTTCCGTCACGTACCTGCGGTCACGTACCCGCGGTCACGACCTGCCGTCACGACCTGCCGTCACGTACCTGCCGTCACGTATATTTGGACCTATTTTTCCGTCACGTACCTGCCGTCACGTACCTGCCGTCACGTACCTGCCGTCACGCACCTGCCGTCACGACCTGCCGTCACGTACCTGCCGTCGCGTACCTGCCGTCGCGTACCTGCCGTCGCGCACCTGCCGTCGCGCACCTGCCATCGCGCACCTGCCGTCGCGCACCTGCCGTCACGCACCTGCCGTCGCGCACCTGCCGTCGCGTACCTGCCGTCGCGTACCTGCCGCCGCGCACCTGCCGTCACGCACCTGCCGTCACGTAACTGCCGTCACGTACCTGCCGTCACGTATATTTGGACTTATTTTTCCGTCGCGTACCTGCCGTCACTTACCTACCGTCACGTACCTGCCGTCACGTACCTGCCGTCACGTATATTTGGACTTATTTTTCCGTCACGTACCTGCCGTCACGTACCTGCCGTCACGTACCTGCCGTCACGTACCTGCATTGAGATGCTGTCAAAGAAATGGAAATAATATAAACACTTAACTGAAAACACACTATCCGAGGAAAAGTCTCCTAACAACTCGCTAAATTCACCTGCAGCACACAGAGAAAGAGGTCCCTTGGGTGATTGGTGACTGCAGAGTTTAGTCAACTTCTGGCTTTTGAGCATTAAACAAACACTACAGTTTCATTTGTATTAACTGAGCTTTTTGTTTTGGGTTTAAACGAAGCTGGTGCCTCACAGTCTGGTTCCTGTAAAGATGATATCTTCTTAAAAATGCAGCTCAACGTGTGTACACTAAATTAATCTTACCCTGCTACTCAGGATCCTCTGTTGCCTGACAACAAACTATGGCTGAAGTCGGTTTCAAGTGTTTTCTGATGAACAAGTGAACCACACAGATGCATTATCAAAATAAAAACCTGCAAACTCAAGAGTAAATACAATAAATCCAACTAACAAAAGCATCATTTTGTGCATGTTTAAGCCCGTTAACTTCAAATTATGTTCGATTTGCATTCAGATTTTATATATTTGGACTTATTTTTCATTGATTTCAAGTCATTTCAGTGTCTCAGACAACTTTGAGCTGCATTTCCACATTTAAATCTTTAAAAAAACATTAAAAAAAAGAATAATTTGACTTTTTCAAATGTTCGAGAAGTTGTGGCAGTCGGCTAAAACTAAAAATAAGTGAAGTTAAAGGGTCAAAACATGCAAAATCATTAGTTTGGTCCTTGAAATGGAAATAATTTAACTAAAAACCTCTGATTCATGAACATTTCTGGACACAACAAGTAAAAACAAACATCTATGACGACAGCAATAACAGATCATGTAATTTATTACTGTAATTTGTATTTTCCGAGTGTAAACGACTGACTCATTAACATTTTATAAAAGTAAAAAAGCACATACAGTTATTTGATGTTTGCATTTCAAACTATCACTTGTTTGCAGATGTTACGTTGGACCTCTCGTCAAACATTGATTGTGTTTTTGTTTGTTTTTCCTTCGTGCCGTCGTGTAAAATGTTGTATAAATGCTTCGAAAAGCAGATAATTGTAAAGAAAAGAACAAAAATATGAGCTGGTTATAAAAAAACCTGTGACATCTGGTTGTTGGGCAACCATGTAAGTTTTATATTTGTTAAAAAAAAACTTATTTTAACGATTTTTAATTTTTTTACGGAGGGCTATTCTCATATTCCACTCTGTAGAGAATTAAGAGTTTTGTATATAATGGTGTAAAGTCAAACGGCGGCCCGGATATGATGATGTACAATAATTATTTTGATATTGCAACAAATGTCTTACTAAATACAGATATATATAAATAAGAGTCGCTCCATCTGATGTTCTTTTACCTTTCTTAGAATAATCACGGTGTTGTTTAGATACGTTGGCGTTTTGAATTTGTAGAAACGGACACTGAATGTAAAGTTTTAGCTTTTCTTATGAAACTCTAAAGCAGGGGTGTCAAACTCAAACTCACAGTGGGCCAAGTTTAAAAACTGGGACAAAGTTGCGGGCCAAAGAAAAGACTTCACATGTGCATGTTTTCCCTTCTCTCCAGATGTGTAACGTTGAACCTTTCCAGTGCAGGTCCTTGTTCTTGTCGTGGTGTTTCTTCTGTTTGATTCTTTGGTTACAGCCACGGTGACAAACAGCTCTTTACCTTCAGACACAGATCATCTGCTGAAAGCTCCTGTCCTCCATCTTTATTTGGGTCGTTTTTGGGGAGTTTTCATCTGTTTTTAGTGTTTTTGTCACGTTTTTGTGGAGTTTTGCGTCTGTTTTTAGTCTTTTTGTCATCTTTTTGTTGTGTTTTGTGTCTGTTTTTAGTCGTTTCTTCACATTTTTGTGGTGTTTTGTGTCTGTTTTTAGTCGATTCTTCACGTTTTTGTGGTGTTTTGTGTCTGTTTTTAGTCGATTCTTCACGTTTTTGTGGTGTTTTCATCTTTCTTTACTAAAAAAGAAAAAAAAGACAGATAATCTGCCTCCCACCGCTGCTGAAAGCTCCTGTTCTCCATCTTTCTTTGGGTCGTTTTCATCTATTTTTAGTCGTTTTGTCATCTTTTTATGGTATTTTGTGTCTGTTTTTTGTCGTTTTGTCATCTTTTTGTGGTGTTTTGCGTCCGTTTTTAGTTGTTTCATCACTTTTTTGTGGTGTTTTGCGTCTGTTTATAGTCGTTTCTTCACGTTTTTGTGGTGTTTTGCGTCTGTTTTTAGTCGTTTCTTCATGTTTTTGTGGTGTTTCCATCTTTCTTTACTAAAAAAGAAAAAAAAGACAGATAATCTGCCTCCCACCGCTGCTGAAAGCTCCTGTTCTCCATCTTTCTTTTGGTCGTTTTTGGGGAGGGGTGGATTCAGTGTGTCTGCAGAGACTGGTAGCATGGATGCTCATGTTTGTTAACAGAAAAGTAGACGTGTATGTGCTTTATACTCACGGGCCAGCTCTCAGAGAACCTTGACATGATCTTGGGCCCAAATATAATTACACCGCTGGCCACATTTGGCCCACGGGCCTGAGTTTGACACCCCTGCTCTAAAATGTGATTTTATTATTGGACAATTACCAGAAAACATTGATAGTGGACAATTAAGCAGATTGTTTATGGCAAATAACCTATTACTATATATTTTTGCGATTTGACGGCATTTTTCTGTAAAAATATTTGGACCCGTCATTACGCTACATATTCAAAATGTCAACACAAGCTAATACACACGCCATTTATGTTGCATAGCTACATGTATTTTGTTCCTTTGACACTTGACTTTGTCACTGTTTTGTTTTTTTATTGAAGCCATATAACCACTACTACTAAACCACTCTGATGACTGCAAGGACTACAGGTTTTATAAAAGTATTGATCAGAAGTAAAGTCATGAATTTGCTCGTTTTCACATGATGGCCTACAGTTTGTTTTGTGAGCAAATTAAAAGGTTTTTACCGGATTCTCATGTTAACTTCACTGTAACTTGAACCCTGCTGGAATATAGGCTACTCGCTGCTGAGTTTCTTTCATGACATTGTTTGTTTGCTTTTGCTTGATAAAGAGTTATAATAAAAAAACGATTCACAAAGCGGCCATTTTGATCTTTTGGGGATTCCTAGTTAGCTAGCTCTGCGCTACACAACTCACAGCTAACCAGGATGACAACGCACATGATCATGTCACAGTATTTTAAATGGAGAAAATGTCGTAAACAATTACACTTAAAAAGGGTCTTATGATCCCTGGTCACATACGAAGCGGGGAACATACTCTTCCAGTTCTTGTACTATAGGCTAAGTGAGCTTGTTAGCTTCCCAGCAAAAAATTAACATTATTTACTTGTGTGTTGACATAAAACAGTTTTAAAGTGAAAAACATTTTTCAAACGAATAGACTCAAATAATCCAACAATAGGAGTTATGTTTCATTTTCATATTTTAATTTAGGCCTTTAGTTAATGTCAGTAATAGTGTTAGCTTGCACTTGCTAATGTTAGCTTGCACTTGCTAATGTTAGCTAAGTTCTTCTACTATAAGCTAAGTGAGCTAGTGAAAAACATGTTACAAACAAATAGACTCAAATAATCCAACAATTATAGTTATGTTTCATTTTCATATTTTAATTTATATTTTAATATCGTTATTGTCAGTAATAGTGTTAGCTTGCACTTGCTAATGGTAGCTAAATTCTTGTACTATAAGCTAAGCGAGCTAGTGAAAAACATGTTACACACACATAGACTCAAAAAATCCAACAATAATAGTTATGTTTCATTTTCATATTTTAATTTAGGCCTAAAGGTAATGTCAGTGATAGTGTTAGCTTGCACTTGCTAGTGTTAGCTTGCACTTGCTAGTGTAAGCTAAGTTATTGTAATATAAGCTAAGCGAGCTAGTGAAAAACATGTTACAAACAAATAGACTCAAATAATCCAACAAATATAGTTATGTTTCATTTTCATATTTTAATTTAGGCCTATAGTTAATGTCAGTAATAGTGTTAGCTTGCACTTGCTAATGTTAGCTAAGTTCTTGTAGGCAACTATAAACTAAGTGAGCTAGTAAAAAACATGTTGCAAACAAATACACTCAAATCGTCCAAAAATAATAGTTGGATTATGGTTCATATTTTAATATATCAGTGATAGTGTTAGCTTGCACTTGCTAGTGTTAGCTTGCACTTGCTAATGTTAGCCAAGTTCTTGTACTATAAGCTAAGTGAGCTAGTGAAAAACATGTTACAAACAAATAGACTCAAATAATCCAACAATTATAGTTATGTTTCATTTTCATATTTTAATTTAGGCCTATAGTTAATGTCAGTAATAGTGTTAGCTTGCACTTGCTAATGTTAGCTAAATTCTTGTACTATAAGCTAAGTGAGCTAGTGAAAAACATGTTACAAACATAGACTCAAATAATCCAACAATTATTGTTATGTTTCATTTTCATATTTTAATTTAGGCCTATGGTTAATGCAAGTGATAGTGTTAGCTTGCACTTGCTAATGTTAGCTAAATTCTTGTACTATAAGCTAAGTGAGCTAGTGAAAAACATGTTACAAACATAGACTCAAATAATCCAACAATTATTGTTATGTTTCATTTTTATATTTTAATTTAGGCCTATAGTTAATGCCAGTGATAGTGTTAGCTTGCACTTGCTAGTGTTAGCTTGCACTTGCTAGTGTTAGCTAAGCTCTTGTACTAGAAGCTAAGTGAGCTAGTGAAAAACATGTTACAAACATAGACTCAAATAATCCAACAATAATAGTTATGTTTCATTTTCATATTTTAATTTAGGCCTTTAATTAATGTCAGTGATAGTGTTAGCTTGCACTTGCTAATGTTAGCTAAGTTATTGTACTATAAGCTAAGCGAGCTAGTGAAAAACATGTTACACACAAATAGACTCAAAAAATCCAACAATAATAGTTATGTTTCATTTTCATTTTCATATTTTAATTTAGGCCTAAAGGTAATGTCAGTGAAAGTGTTAGCTTGCACTTGCTAGTGTTAGCTTGCACTTGCTAGTGTTAGCTAAGTTATTGTAATATAAGCTAAGCGAGCTAGTGAAAAACATGTTACAAACAAATAGACTCAAATAATC
Organism: Echiichthys vipera; assembly: GCF_963691815.1. Taxonomy (NCBI): domain Eukaryota; kingdom Metazoa; phylum Chordata; class Actinopteri; order Perciformes; family Trachinidae; genus Echiichthys; species Echiichthys vipera. The sequence goes on along the minus strand of NC_139825.1, from coordinate 43,945,788 downwards.
CAACAAATATAGTTATGTTTCATTTTCATATTTTAATTTAGGCCTATAGTTAATGTCAGTAATAGTGTTAGCTTGCACTTGCTAATGTTAGCTAAGTTCTTGTAGGCAACTATAAACTAAGTGAGCTAGTAAAAAACATGTTGCAAACAAATACACTCAAATCGTCCAAAAATAATAGTTGGATTATGGTTCATATTTTAATATATCAGTGATAGTGTTAGCTTGCACTTGCTAGTGTTAGCTTGCACTTGCTAATGTTAGCCAAGTTCTTGTACTATAAGCTAAGTGAGCTAGTGAAAAACATGTTACAAACAAATAGACTCAAATAATCCAACAATTATAGTTATGTTTCATTTTCATATTTTAATTTAGGCCTATAGTTAATGTCAGTAATAGTGTTAGCTTGCACTTGCTAATGTTAGCTAAATTCTTGTACTATAAGCTAAGTGAGCTAGTGAAAAACATGTTACAAACATAGACTCAAATAATCCAACAATTATTGTTATGTTTCATTTTCATATTTTAATTTAGGCCTATGGTTAATGCAAGTGATAGTGTTAGCTTGCACTTGCTAATGTTAGCTAAATTCTTGTACTATAAGCTAAGTGAGCTAGTGAAAAACATGTTACAAACATAGACTCAAATAATCCAACAATTATTGTTATGTTTCATTTTTATATTTTAATTTAGGCCTATAGTTAATGCCAGTGATAGTGTTAGCTTGCACTTGCTAGTGTTAGCTTGCACTTGCTAGTGTTAGCTAAGCTCTTGTACTAGAAGCTAAGTGAGCTAGTGAAAAACATGTTACAAACATAGACTCAAATAATCCAACAATAATAGTTATGTTTCATTTTCATATTTTAATTTAGGCCTTTAATTAATGTCAGTGATAGTGTTAGCTTGCACTTGCTAATGTTAGCTAAGTTATTGTACTATAAGCTAAGCGAGCTAGTGAAAAACATGTTACACACAAATAGACTCAAAAAATCCAACAATAATAGTTATGTTTCATTTTCATTTTCATATTTTAATTTAGGCCTAAAGGTAATGTCAGTGAAAGTGTTAGCTTGCACTTGCTAGTGTTAGCTTGCACTTGCTAGTGTTAGCTAAGTTATTGTAATATAAGCTAAGCGAGCTAGTGAAAAACATGTTACAAACAAATAGACTCAAATAATCCAGCAATTATAGTTATGTTTAATTTTCATATTTTAATTTAGGCCTTTAGTTAATGTCAGTAATAATGTTAGCTTGCACTGGCTAATGTTAGCTAAGTTCTTGCAGGCAACTATAAGCTAAGTGAGCTAGTGAAAAACATGTTACAAACAAATAGACTCAAATAATCCAACAATTATAGTTATGTTTCATTTTCATATTTTAATTTAGGCCTATAGTTAATGCCAGTGATAGTGTTAGCTTGCACTTGCTAGTGTTAGCTTGCACTTGTACTATAAGCTAAGTGAGCTAGTGAAAAACATGTTACAAACAAATAGACTCAAATAATCCAACAATTATAGTTATGTTTCATTTTCATATTTTAATTTAGGCCTATGGTTAATGCCAGTGATATTGTTAGCTTGCACTTGCTAATGTTAGCTAAGTTATTGTACTATAAGCTAAGCGAGCTAGTGAAAAACCTGTTACAAACATAGGATCAAATAATCCAACAATTATAGTTATGTTTCATTTTCATATTTTAATTTAGGCCTATAGTTAATGTCAGTAATAGTGTTAGCTTGCACTTGCTAATGTTAGCTAAGTTATTGTACTATAAGCTAAGCGAGCTAGTGAAAAACATGTTACAAACAAATAGACTCAAATAATCCAACAATAATAGTTATGTTTCATTTTCATATTTTAATTTAGGCCTATGGTTAATGCCAGTGATAGTGTTAGCTTGCACTTGCTAATGTTAGCATAATTCTTGTACTATAAGCTAAGCGAGCTAGTGAAAAACATGTTACAAACATAGACTCGAATAATCCAACAATAATAGTTATGTTTCATTTTCATATTTTAATTTAGGCCTATAGTTAATGCCAGTGATAGTGTTAGCTTGCACTTGCTAGTGTTAGCTTGCACTTGCTAGTGTTAGCTAAGCTCTTGTACTATAAGCTAAGTGAGCTAGTGAAAAACATGTTACAAACATAGACTCAAATAATCCAACAATTATGGTTATGTTTCATTGTCATATTTTAATTTAGGCCTTTAGTTAATGTCAGTGATAGTGTTAGCTTGAACTTGCTAATGTTAGCTAAGTTATTGTACTAGAAGCTAAGCGAGCTAGTGAAAAACATGTTACAAACAAATAGACTCAAAAAATCCAACAATAATAGCTATGTTTCATTTACATATTTTAATTTAGGCCTATTGTTAATGACAGTGATAGTGTTAGCTTGCACTTGCTAGTGTTAGCTTGCACTTGCTAGTGTTAGCTAAGCTCTTGTACTATAAGCTAAGTGAGCTAGTGAAAAACATGTTACAAACATAGACTCAAATAATCCAACAATTATAGTTATGTTTCATTTTCATATTTTAATTTAGGCCTTTAGTTAATGTCAGTGATAGTGTTAGCTTGCACTTGCTAATGTTAGCTAAGTTATTGTACTAGAAGCTAAGCGAGCTAGTGAAAAACATGTTACAAACAAATAGACTCAAATTGTCCAACAATAATAGTTGGATTATGGTTCATATGAAACATGTTTGTGATAGTGTTAGCTAGCACTTGCTAATGTTAACTAAGTTCTTGTATGCTACTATAAGCTAAGCGAGCTAGTGAAAAACATGTTACAAACATAGACTCAAATAATCCAACAATTATAGTTATGTTTCATTTTCATATTTTAATTTAGGCCTATAGTTAATGACAGTGATAGTGTTAGCTTGCACTTGCTAGTATTAGCTTGCACTTGCTAGTGTTAGCTAAGCTCTTGTACTATAAGCGTTATATCGTTTTAACGTGCACGTGTGGGTTTAAAATTGATTCAGTCACAACTCACTTTTTAAGGAATATAGCCTCATGCAGTAATTTAGTGTCATACCAGCTAAATTACAAAAACAGTGGTTTACGAAAAATAAATAAATACTACTGTAATAAGCTGCATGTTGTATAAAATGTGAGCTACAGTCAATAACAATGTTGTGTCAGCCATCTCTTTATTGTTTTATAACAACATACAAAATTAAGGAAGAAGATACACGCACAAAGAAAATATATATGAAGTAACACGTTATTAAAAACACATATTTTAGGGTTATAGTCTGTTACTGAGACTAGAGTGTCATCTTGTAAATATATCACATATTTGTATCAAATCAGGAATCAGAAGTAGCTTAAATTTAACTCATGATTAATTGTTGTTTGATTGATTATCGTGAATTCTTTATTATTAAAGAAGAACAGAGGATACAGCTTTTCGTACACATGTCCCTGTGTGTTTCATTACAGCTGTTCTCTCTTGAACTTCCCCACCTTGAAGGACTTCCTGGTCTTCTTTGCTCCGTTTGGTCGACGCCCTGTCCTCCCCCTGCTGCTGTCGATTGGCTGTTTTGCCTGCCACTCATAGGCGTCCTCCAGTAACGGGGTTCCTCTGGGGGAGTAGCTGATGTAGGACCAGGAGAGGACGGAGCCACTGTACGTCCTGCAAACACAAATGAGGGATGAAAGTCCAAAACATTTATAAAAACCATACATTTTTCTATTTTTTATAATAAGAGTCGATTATGTAGAATATTTATTTAAAACTATATATTTAAAAAAACATAAAATACACCGCCGGGGCGTTTTGAGGGGTACAGAATGAAAGTATTGCTTTTCCATTTAGTCTGAATTAATATTTAAATATTTTGACGGGTTAAACGATGACTTTCAGTCACGTTCTGTTTTCATTGTAGCAGCCAATAGCGTTGGGCGTTGCTGGTTGCCAGGGTTGTCTGTTGTTGGGTGCAGCTACTGTAGGCTGGCACTGGTGAAATGGAGTTTACCAATCCTGCAGCTGCTTCTTTGTCCCAGCAGCTGAGTGAGCGGAGACGGGCAAAGACCAGAGTCAGTATAGGCCGAACATTCACTCCATGGACTGAGATAAAGGAGTTCAACGGTGTTAAAACACACGCACAAACGTCTACGTTTCTCCTTGATCAGTTAGCTAACTTTCATGGTTACTTAGCTGTAGCGGCTAACGCTAACTGTCAGTCAAACTCCTCTAATACTTGTTTTTATGGTGAGATTTGTCGGAGGGGACGGGTTCAAACAGACTCCGGTCTCCTGTAGCTACTGGACCGGGTTTGACCAACCTGGCAACCTGAGTGCTGGAGTTATTTTTTGTTGTTGCGACTACGATCTTGAGACACTAGATGGCGGCTCTCTGCTCATTCTACATATTCAACCTTAAACTGTGTATTTTTGTTTTAATCCTAGAGAAAGCTCACATATCTTAAAACGTCAAACACACACACACACACACACACACACACACACACACACACACACACACACACTCACATACCCGTAGACTCCGCTGGTCATGTAGTTGAAGACTTCTGTGTAGCGGAGAGGATGATCCCAAATCTGGATGTCTGTCACCTGACCATCTAAATCTGAAAAATCAATCTCAGGCTTACCTGACCAGGCATACTTAACACACACACACACACACACACACACACACACACACACACACACACACACACACACACACACACACACACACACACACACACACACACACACACACAAACAGATGATAGTTAATATTAATGTTTGTTGTAATGCAGGTCCATCGGTCTGAACAAATCCTTCCCCTGGTTCCAGACCTCAGAACCGCTGCTCACGCATCAGATTCAGGCTGCAGCTACGAACATGCAGAAGTTGCTCGAGTACGTGTGTTTGTTGTCACCTGAATAGGCAGTATCTTCCTGATGCTAATGTTCGAGCCGCTAAACACCTGGGCCACATTCTTCCTGCTGTCCACAGTGATGCAGACTCTGGTCCAGATGTCTGATCCGATGTTGTACCAGAACTTTATGTTAGGTTGCAAGTTTAGGGTGTAGTAACCGTATCCGTCAAGGGTCAGCACATACCCATTACTACTGAGTTGCACCTTCAGAGGTCTTCTGCTGGATGGACTGAGTGTGAAGAGTGTGCTCACGTAGTCGGCCAGGTAACGCAGACACACTGACACACCTGGAGTCACATGGAGAGTGTTGATTGAAAAGTTAAATTGACAAACATAATAAAAATGAACAGTTGTTTGGTTGTTGTACTCGAGCGCAAAAGGAAAAGACTAAAATACACAATAAATGCAGTGGAAACATGCAAATATGTTTAATCTGAATATCTGGCAGTGATAGAGAGGCGCCCAAAACAACTACAGAAAAAACAACCACTTAAAAACAAAAATGACCACAAAGAAACACAAATCAACCACAAAGAAACACAAATCAACCACAAAGAGATGCCATTTACCACAAATAGACAAAATGACCACAAAGAAACACAATATAACGATAAAGAGATACAAAACAATCACAAAGGGAAACAAAATGACCAAAAAAACACAGAAAACAACTCAGTTCAGACACAAAATGAGCACAAAGAAACACAAAACGACCACAAAGAGATGCCATATTACCACAAATAGACAAAATGACCACAAAGAAACACAAATCAACCACAAAGAGATGCTTTTACCACAAATAGACAAAATGACCACAAAGAAACACAATGTAATGATAAAGAGATACAAAACAATCACAAAGGGAAACAAAATGACCAAAAAAACACAGAAAACAACTTATTTCAGACACAAAATGACCACAAAGAAACACAAATCAACCACAAAGAGATGCCATATTACCACAAATAGACAAAATGACCACAAAGAAACACAATGTAATGATAAAGAGATACAAAACAATCACAAAGGGAAACAAAATGACCAAAAAAAACACAATAAACAACTAATTTCAGACACAAAATGACCACGAAGGGACACAAATCAACCACAAAGACATGCCATTTACCACAAATAGACAAAATGACCACAAAGAAACACAATGTAATGATAAAGAGATACAAAACAATCACAAAGGGAAACAAAATGACCAAAAAAAACACAATAAACAACTAATTTCAGACACAAAATGACCACGAAGGGACACAAATCAACCACAAAGACATGCCATTTACCACAAATAGACAAAATGACCACAAAGAAACACAAATCAACCACAAAGAGATACAAAACAATCACAAAGGGAAACAAAATGACCAAAAAAACACAGAAAACAAATCATTTCAGACACAAAATGACCACAAAGAGATGCCATATTACCACAAATAGACAAAATGACCACAAAGAAACACAATATAATGATAAAGAGATAGAAAACAATCACAAAGGGAAACAAAATGACTGCTCTGGTCGTTTCATATTGTCACCACAAGAGAAAATCTGTACATTAAAGTAACATTTTCATATCCTGACACTGTCTTTCTGTTTGGTTTTGAATTTACTCACTTTTAGTCGGAGGTGCTGATGTCCAGGGACGGGTGGTGTAGGGGTAGGGACGGGTGGTGGGGCGGTAGGGACGGGTGGTGGGGCGGTAGGGACGGGGGGTGGTGTAGTAGGTACGGGCAGGAATCATGGTAGCGGGTTCGGGGGTCCAGGAGGTGGGTTTGGGGTAGTAGGAATGGGTGGTGGTGTAGGAAGTAGTGGAAGGATAAGAATAGGGCGGATAGAAAGATATACCTCCTTTATTACGAGACAAAGTGAACATCTTCCCGTTTAAATTTAGTCCAGATGTTCCTGGAGAAAGAAAGAGGAGAAGAAACCACACAAGGTGTCAACAAACACAACAATATATACTGTGTTTGATGAGTAAGTTGGGCGATAGACTACTCTTTGTTGTTGTCAACAAATCCCATGAAAAGACCAAAAAACAGTGTGTTGTTTCCACCGCAGACTGTACATAAGAGATGGACGAAGCTGCCGTGACGTCACACATTGGTTTATGGATTACCGCTCTGAAGCTGGACATGACCATATTTGGGCGGGAGGGTCAAACTAATTCAATTCAATTCAATTCAATTTTATTTATAGTGCCAAATCATGACAAAAGTTATCCCAGGACACTTTACAGAGTAGGTAAAGACCACACTCTATGACTTATTTATGATTTACACAGACCCAACAATTCCCCCGTAGAGTACGGTGGAGACGAAAACCTTCACTATAACAGACAGGAACGTCAGACAGACCCAGCTCTGTGGAGGACGGACATCTGTCTGCACCGGTTGGGGAGGAAGAAAAGGAGAGAGAAAGAGAGAAACACAAAGATAGACAAAAGACAGAGAGACTGACACACTTCCAGAGATGCAAGCAGCCAGCGAGTAACAGTAACTATAACAATATCTATAGTAATGTGAACATGACCCACATGTTATGGCAGTCTACACAGCAGAGCAGCAGGAACACGCACATCCAAGGTGACAGAACATGAAAATGAAAATAATTATGACAAAATGATGAGTAGGGGCGACAGCAGCTACGATACAGCAAGACACACCACTGATGGTGTTTTTATGGCTACAGATTTTATAATTTATAAAAGTAGTGACAGAATAAATGACTAATAGTTGTTGAAGTAGCAGGAAGCGTCAGCAGGCATCACCACCATCTGGTGGAAGTAGCTCAGTCCATAGGTGACTTGGCTGGGAACCGTAGGGTCACTGGTTCAAGTCCCCGTGTGGGCCATTTATGGAGCGTGGACTGGTGGCTGGAGAGGTGCCAGTTCATCTCCTGGGCACTTCCTCGGTGCTGTTGAGCAAGGCACCGAACCCCCAACTGCTCGGGGCGCTGGTCACTGGCAGCCCCCTCGCGCTAACATCTCTCCTTAATTGCATGTATTTAGGTCCTGTCTGTGCATGTGTGTATTTCGGGTCTGTGTGTGTAACATGTATAATAATAAGAGTGAAAAAAATCCAATTTCCCCGTGTGGGATTAGTAAAGTAATTCTTCTTCTTCATCTATTTACCGTAATTTCCGGACTATAAAGCGCACCTGACTATAAGCCTCACCAGCTAAATTTAGGGTAAAATACAGATTGCTCCATATAAAAGCCGCACCCGACTAAAAGCCGCAGGCGTTTTGATGTGTAATTACCGTAGTATATAGGGGTTCCTGCTACCACGGAGGGGATTGTCGGGACAGAGATGGCTGTTTGGGAACGCAAAGCGTCCCATTTATTAACAATAAATCTTTCAATCATTCAATCAAACTTTCACATCTTTGACATGGCGAACAGCATTCGTGCAGAGTACAAATAATACAACGGTGCAAAGTAATACAAAGTGCTCGCCTGTAACACGGCAGTAAAAGTGCAGTCCCACGGCCGTTTACGTTATCAAAATAACCAACCATTCATTGATGTCAAGGGTACGTGCAGCAGCTCTATTTCCTTCTTTGACAGCCAGATCGATTGCCTTTAACTTAAAAGCAGCATCATATGCACTTCTCCGTTTGTTTTCCATGTTGAGGGTGCTTGCATGAACACTTCCTTCGCGCAAACTGTCGCTGACGCTCTCCTACTCTTTGTTTTGCTCTCGTTACCTGGCGCCAGATGTCTGCCTCGGTCTCGCGCATCCTCGTAGTGCGCGCCCCTGGTTACCGTAAGCCGTAGAAAAGCTGCACCGTTGTATAAGCCTCAGGGACCAGAACGAGGGAAAAAAGTAGCGGCTTATAGTCCGGAAATTACGGTAGTTCCTTTATTTTTTAAAAGCATCAACTGTGTATATAAAGACGGAAGACGTGTCTCCGCTTCCTCCCACTGTTCAAGAGTGAAGCCAAAATATCTCAGATACGGGCACCGCCATGTTTAAAGTTTGCAACCAGAGTCCGCGTGGTAGGGATCGGGCGGCATCGAAGTCCCGCCCATTCACCCTCCTGACCTATCATGAGTCAATCACAGCTGTCAATCATCACATTTATAGCATCAAATAACTCAAAAATTAACAGATGAACAAACGTCAGAATGATAAGAACTACCTAAAATGACAAAAGTCTTTGGTAAAAATGTGTTTGAGGTGTACTTAGATTTTTTAGTTTGTCCGAACCACTAACATGGAGGGGGCGGGACTTATGACCTATACTGCAGCCAGCCACCAGGGGGCGATTCCAGATGTTCGGGCTTCTCATGTAGGGAGTTCTGCCATCTTTTAACATAGTATTTATTAAAAAGCTTCTGTAATTTCCTAAAACAGATGCTCATTTTAGTTTTTAACAAACAAACAAACAAACAGGAGGAAGTTGTGCATTTGTTTGGGACTATTTTCTGCAGCGGATTAATCCACATTTGTTTCAGTGAGTAATTGTGACGTTGTTTAATAGTTTCTGGACAAAACTGGAGCGCAGCGGAAGAAGAGATATAAGGTCTCACTGAAACAGCGCTTGTTTCCTATTTTTCCCAACACACACACACACACACACACACACACACACACACACACACACACACACACACACACACACTTGTATCTAGGTATCTGCTACAGTAATGGTCACTTATTTGCACAGTGAGTTCCTCTTATAAAAGTGTCTTTTAAGTAAATAAAGTGTGATTTATTTTTGTATCTAACCAGGAAGTCATTTGAGATATTTAAAAAATCTTGTGCGTGTGTGTGTGTGCGTGTGTGTGTGTGTGTGTGTGTGCGTGTGTGTGTGTGTGTGTGCATGTGTGTGTGTCCTTCCCTACTCATGTTGTCCTCTTATCTTCTTTTAAAAGGCACTTCCGTATACGTGTGTGCAGCTAGTTTATGTTTTTACCTGAAATTTCAGTTTTGACACATAAACGGGATGTATGTGTGTGTGTGTGTGTGTGTGTGTGTGTGTGTGTATGTGTGTGTGTGTGTGTGTGTGTGTGTGTGTGTGTGTGTGTGTGTACCTGTTGTCAGCTTAGTAGTCGATGCAAGTCCAGAATTCGTGATGACCAGTACTGACATCACGGTCATTGCCATGGGAACATAAAGCAGCTGGTTCTTCATCTTCATCCTCACCAATCTGACCAGCGCCTCTGCAGTGAACCGTGTGTGTGTGTGCGTTTCAGTGTGTGAGTGTGTGTGTGTTTATCTGTCTGTCGTCCCTCTGAACCTCTGAACAGAATGCAGCTCGATGACTACACTCTCATTTCCTGCTTCAGACGTCAGCTGCCACCTTAAGTTTCATTTCTCTGTTCAGTCCCAGCCTTCAATCTGCTCATTCCTGCCACTTTATACGTCTGCGCCACTACGTTTACTTAATACTTCCTTTCTCCGCCCGCACTAACAAATAAATGATAGTGTATTATTTTTGGGGCGGCAGTAGCTCAGTCCATAGGTGACTTGGCTGGGAACCGTAACTTACAGTAACTATAATAATATCTATAATAATGTGAATGAAACTCATATATTAGGGCAGTAAATTGTTATAATAATAATAATAATAATTCATTTAATTTGTATAGCGCTTTCAAAGACCCAAAGTCGCTTACAGAGCAGGACAGGTAGTACATAGACACACATGTAACAAGTAGCAAACAACAGAAGACAAGGATGACAGGGAAGCAAAGCAAAGGGGGCATGGGGTAATGCTGATACAGACAAACAGGCAGAAACAGGTACAACAATAGAGGTGGGGGGATGGATTGAAGAGCAGGGGGGGGGGGGTCAGGGGAGAGGACAGGAGTGAATGTAGTTATGGGTAGGGGAGGTTGTAGGCTTGTGAGAAAAGGAAGGTTTTTAGACGGGATTTAAATGTTGTGAGTGATGGAGAGTCGCGGATGGGCTGGGGGAGAGAGTTCCAGAGTCGGGGTGCAGTTCTCGAGAAGGCTCTGTGTCCGAGGGTTTTGAGTTTGGAAGGTGGCATGGTCAGAGTTAGGGAGGAGGAGGATCGGAGGGCTCGGGAGAGGCGGTGGGGGATAAGGAGGTCAGAGAGGTAGGGTGGTGCCAGATGGTGGAGAGCTTTGAAGGTGAGGAGGAGCATTTTGAAGTCGATGCGTTGTTTGATCGGGAGCCAGTGGAGGGTGTTGAGAATGGGGGTGATGTGTTCACGGGAGCGGGTGTGAGTGAGGAGGCGAGCAGCAGACACCATAAGTGACTCGGCTGGGAACTGTTGGGTCGCCGGTTGGAATCCCTGTGTGGACCATGAATGTTGTTACCTCTGTATGAAACATACTTAGTGTAACAGACTTATCATCTGGGGTTGAATCTGACCCTTGAGACCCTCCAGGATATAAAGAAGATGGCCGCTCACAATAACAGCCGTCCTGTGTTTCGCACACTGAGCGCGTTAAATATGAAGAGCCAGCAGTTCTGTTTGCATCAGTGTGGGCGTGTTGTTTAAGGCACCGGTGAGATTACGAGATTTAGGGCAACTGTGGCTCAGTTGGTAGAGCGAGTCGGCCAATGTCTGAACGGTCGGCGGTTTGATCTGTGCCCTACTTGTGTCATGGTTGCTGTGTCCTTGGGCAAGACACTTCACCCACCTTGCCTCGTGTGAATGTGTATGACTGCTGTATGTTTGAGGAGGTGGTCGGAGGGGTCGGAGGGGTCGGCGGTGGTCGGAGGGGTCGGAGGGGTCGGAGGGGTCGGAGGGGTCGGAGGGGTCGGAGGGGTCGGAGGGGCCGTAGGCGCTGATTAGAGGCCACGCTTCTGTCAGTCAGCCCCAGGGCAGCTGTGACTACGTAGTCTACCACGACCATGTGTGTCTGTGTGAATGAATGAACCTGGACTCTGTAAAGCGCCTTGAGCACTGAGAAAAGACGCTATATAAATCAAAGCCATAATAATAATAATAATAATAATAATAATATAGAATAGAATAGAATAGAATAGCCTTTATTGTCATTGCATTTGCATACAACGAAATTGGAGTGCTACTCCCCCTTGGTACATTTTTAGAAAAATAATATATAATAAAACAATAAGCAAAGTATAATATAAGCAATAAACACACAATATAGTATAAACAATATAATAATGTGAACAGTATAAACAGGTGGGAACAGTATAAACAGATGGGAACAGTATAAACAGATGGGTGGAGAACAGAAACTATACTAAAATAAAATATGTATATTTAGGGTGGAGCATGTTATTATTGCATAATACGTGGCAGATTAAAGGCTTATCAGACACAATGAATTGTAAAACTCACGGATGAGATTTTACAGCTCTGGGAAGTAATATATTATCACCGCGGCCACTATTTAATGTTTTTAGTTATAAAATAATTCAGCTGATAAAATTGTGTCCTGTGAATCTTCTGCACTTTGTGAGGTAAGCTAATTCAACATGTGAGCGGTCGACTCCGCCACTATAAAAACCACTTTACAGAGGGGTAAGAATTAAATGTAAATACAGGGAATGGCGATTTCCAGTGTTACGAATAATCTCAGTCTCAGTAAAAACTCATGGAGCTGCTAATATTGTTGTTTTTCAGTGTTGTGACGAATAAAACCCAAACTGTACGAATATTTACTAAATGCGTTTTAATACATGTTCTTCATCTCATCTCATCTTCAGCCTCTTATCTGGGGTCGGGTCGCGGGGGCAGCAGCTTTAGCAGGGGACCCCAAACTTCCCTTTCCCGGGCCACATTAACCAGCTCTAACTGGGGGATCCTGAGGCGTTCCCAGGCCAGTGTGGAGATCTAATCTCTCCACCTGGTCCTGGGTCTTCCCCGAGGCCTCCTCCCATGTTCACATGTTCTTTAAGAGTTTTATAATAAATGGATAATAATATAAATAATAATAATAATAAACATTATTCTTATATAAAAGATAAAAGTAACATTTAAAGCTTGAATATGTAAAATGAGCAGAACACCGCCATCTAGTGTCTCAAGATCATAGTTGCAACAACAAAAAATAACTCCAGCACTCAGGTTGCCAGGTTGGTCAGACCCGGTCCAGCAGCTTCAGGAGACCAGAGCCTGTTTGAGCCTGTTTGAACCCGTCCCCTCCAGAATATCGTACCATAAAATCATTAGTTTCATCTTTATAACATTTGTTGTTTGTATATCTGGAGTTTTGTTCTTCCCCCTGGGATTATTAAAGTATTTATTTAAGATGTAAAAAAGGCCACATGTAGCTGTTATCTCTGTCAAATAGATTAACAAATATCACGCAATATATATATGATGAGACAGGTAAAGGTTGAATATGTAGAATGAGCAGAACACCGCCATCTAGTGTCTCAAGATCGTAGTCGCAACAACAAAAAATAACCCCAGCACTCAGGTTGCCAGGTTGGTCAGACCCGGTCCAGCAGTCTACAGGAGACCGGAGTCTGTTTGAGTCTGTTTGAACCCGTCCCCGCCAGCAAATCGCCCCATAAAAACAAGTATTAGAGGAGTTTGACTGACAGTTAGCGTTAGCCGCTACAGCTAAGTAAACATGAAAGTTAGCTAACTGATCAAGGAGAAACGTAGACATTTGTACGTGTGTTTTAATGCTGTTGAACTCCTTTATCTCAGTCCATGGAGTGAATGTTCGGCCTATACTGACTCTGGTTGTTGCCCGTCTCCGCTCACTCAGCTGCAGGATTGGCAAACTCCATTTCACCTGTGCCAGCCTACAGTAGCTGCACCCAACAACAGACAACCCTGGCAACCAGCAGCGCCCAACGCTATTAGCTAGGTACCATGGAAACAGACCGTGACAGAAAGTCTTTGTTAAACCCGTCAAAAAATGTAAATATTCATTCAGATTAAATATATTTATTTATGGAAAAGCAATACTTTCATTCTGTACTCCTCAAAACGCCCCGTGGGTGTGTTATTTATTTTAAAATATATTATATTATATATTATTTTACTGAAGACTCTTCATATTCAACCTTTAAAGAATGACTTTAGGTTGCATTTATATTCTATCTTATACATTTACTCTACATTTAACTACTCTGATCTCATTTTACGTGAATTCTTACATCTACCTCATATTTATTTAACTCAGAGTTTATTGGTTTTTCCTTATACCTCCACCTTGGGGCGGCAGTGGCTCAGTCCATAGCTGACTTGGCTGGGAACCGTAGGGTTGAGTCCCTGTGTGGAGTGTGGACTGGTGGCTGGAGAGGTGCCAGTTCATCTCCTGGGCACTGCCGAGGTGCTGTTGAGCAAGGCACCGAACCCCCAACTGCTCTCGGCGCTGGTCACTGGCAGCCCCCTCGCTCTGACATCTCTCCTTAGTTGCATGTATATAGGTCCTGTCTGTGCATGTGTGTGTATTTCAGGCCTGTGTGTGTAACATGATTAATAATAATAACAACAGAGTGAAATAATAAGAGGAATTCTTCTTTCTTCTTCTTCTTCATACAGATGTTTTCCATTTATGCACCAACACAGTTGTGTTGAGATCAAAAAAACTAACATCTAATAAGTTTTTAAGCACTTTTTAAATCACCTTGGAGCATGTATAGTATATTATGTGTGTGTGTGTGTGTGTGTGTGTGTGTGTGTGTGTAACCTGAGTAATAACAGAGTGAAATTTAATTTCCCCTTGCGGGATAAGTAAAAGTAATTCTTCTTCTTTTGTGTTTTTGTAAACTGCTTGAAACTCAATTTCCTTATGATCAATGAAGAGAAGTTTACGTTTTATTGATTTCCACTGTTTACATTTTCTAATTGTTTTCATGATCCGTCAATAAACCAGACAAAGTTTCGAAACAGGCGGTTCAGATCTAGGTCATGAAGTGTTGTGCAACCGGCGCTCGCAGTGTTGTAATGATCTACGTGGAGAAAACAGGCTCAGCCGGAGCGACGGCCGCAGGATTTCTCACTTTCCGTGATTTCCCTCAACCACAAACGCACCAGTCTGCTGACACGTGTGTGTGTTTTCACACGTAACATATAAATAAAAGAGAGTTTTCACTGCAGAGTACAATTTAGTTTTATTCCTCACTTTGTGGAAAAGGTTGGAAACAGTTTTTGGATCTTATCTCCTCTCATCTTCAGCCTCTTATCCGGGGTCGGGTCTCGGGGGCAGCAGCTTTAGCAGGGGACCCCAAACTTCCCTTTCTCGGGCCACATTAACCAGCTCTAACTGGGGGATCCTGAGGTGTTCCCAGGCCAGTGTGGAGATCTAATCTCTCCACCTGGTCCTGGGTCTTCCCCGAGGCCTCCTCCCAGCTGGACGTGCCTGGAACACCTCCCTAGGGAGGCGCCCAGGGTTCATCCTTACTAGATGATCCTGAACCACCTCAACTGGCTCCTTAAAGAGTCCAGAGAATGAATCACACTTTGTTTGTTTGCACCTTTCAAACACAAAAAAACACTGAAATAGACACAAATTAATTAAATTAAAGATGTAAACGCTATAATAAGAAATAACAGTAGTAAAAATAGAGTGAAATAAACACAATTAAAGAACTAGATTAAAGGACAACGCAAGAAAATGAAGCTATAATAATAAAATAAGTGAATTAAATTATGAATGAAACCATTTTTAATTAAACGCATGGCTATAAAGGTAATAAAATATACTTGAAAACAATAAATGAAATAGGAAGAATGTAAATAATTATTCATGTAGAGTCTTTGTTATGGGTTTGAGGTGGTTTCACTTGAACATCTGCAGAAACCACACAAACTAGAACTGAAATTAACTTTATATCAGCGACCTGCTGTGTCAGTAAGTTTCAGACTTTCAGTTCCTAAAACCTCATAACGCCTCATTTCACAGGCGCATTGAGCGTTTCCCATTAACAAAGTGATGATTTGATTAAATATACATTATTTATTTTGTTATAAATGTTATATTATTTTAACACAGGGCCATTCAACACACAGATCAGTGCTGAGAAACACTAAAAGAAGATTCAATTTGAGCGTAATTCACATTAAAAATCAACATATAAGGAACAAATCACAGGTTACAGACACCTGCCTGCAGAGAAAGTGACTGTGTCAGTTCTGCCAACAGCAACAACAGGAAGAGAAAACACTTCCTGCTTCACTGCAACACAGGAACCAAGATAATCCCGCCAAAATAAAACTCAAACAACGATAGTTAAACACTGTCAGACCAAACCTGAGCACCAGATCTCATTCTGCAGTTTTATAAAGAAACAGTTCCAGTGCACAACGCACACAACGATGCGTCGTAAAGGCAACTGATGAATGTACTTAAAGTGTCATTTTGGTGTAAAATCATCCCATGGTCTTTTTCAGCACTTTAAATAATCCATCGAGACGGTTTTTATTAGTGTGACAACTGTTAACGGAGAAATCCTGTCGCTAACAGCCGGACGTGGCTAACAGTGATTAGCTCGGGGCAGCACGGTGAAGGCATTTAAACGTCTTTTTTAACCACTAATGCTGCTCAAAATAACAGCAAACCTCTTCAGCAGCATGAGAAGAGTCCCTACACAGGAAACAAAGCACCAACAGCGTAGTTAGAGAACCCAGAGTTTATTAAAAGAGTGTTTTAAAGACTTACCTACTGGCCCCTGTACCAGCTCCTCTCATAGTAAAGTCCATTCAAGTGGATTACCAAAGTCAATCCCAAAGGAAGGAGCCCATTGGTGCTTTGTTTTCTGTGTAGGGACTCTTCTCATGCTGCTGCAGAGGTTCGCTGTTATTTTCAGCAGCATTAGTGGTTAAAAAAGACCTTTGAATGCCTTCACCGCGCTGCCCCGAGCTAATCAGTGTTAGCCACGTCCGGCTGTTAGCGACTCTCCTGTATTTCTCCGTTAATAGTTGCTACATGAAAAAAAACTGTCTCATATTGTTGTGTGCATTGTGGAAACACCTGTTTCTTTATAAAACTGTGACTTGAACTTTGACCCTCTGGCTCAAATACGCTGTGCAAAGGATTGTGGGTCAGAAAAGCTGCAAAATGTGACCAGAGGCGGTCGGACATCCTGGTGTTTCTGGCATACTGCCTTTGACATCTAAGTATGCTAAATATAATATAATATATAATATAGAGTAGGAAAATTAAATATTTGGATTTCTATCAATGCTATATTACATAGTTAATTGTTGAATATGTGGAATCTTCTATAAAAGCTATATTTAAAAATAAATAACACACCCACGCGGCGTTTTGAGGGGTACAGAATGAAAGTATTGCTTTTCCATAAAAAACATATTTAATCTGAATTAATATTTAAACATTTTGACGGGTTTAACAAAGACTTTCTGTCACGTTCTGTTTTCATGGTAGCAGCCAATAGCTTTGTGCGCTGCTGGTTTCCAGGGTTGCCTGTTGTTTGGTGCAGCTACTGTAGGCTGGCACTGGTGAAATGGAATTTGCCAATCCTGCAGCTGCTTATTTGTCCCAGCAGCTGAGTGAACGGAGACGGGCAAAAACCAGAGTCAGTATAGGCCGAACATTCACTCCATGGACTGAGATAAAGGAGTTCAACGACGTTAAAACACACGCACAAATGTCTACGTTTCTTGTTGATCGCTAAGCTAACTTTCATGTTTATGTAGCTGTTGCGGCTAACGCTAACTGTCAGTCAAACTCCTCTAATCCTTGTTTTTATGGTGTGATTCTTCGGAGGGGACGGGTTCAAACAGGCTCAAACAGACTCTGGTGTCCTGTAGCTACTGGACCGGGTCTGACCAACCTGGCAACCTGAGTGCTGGAGTTATTTTTTGTTGTTGCGACTACGATCTTGAGACACTAGATGGCGGTTTCCTGCTCATTCTACATATTCAACATTTAACTGTCTCATCATATATATATATTACGCGGTATTTGTTAATCTATTTGACAGAGATAATAGCTACATCTGGCCTTTTTTACATTTTAAATAAATACTTTAATAATCCCAGGGGGAAGAACAAAACTCCAGATATACAAACAACAAATATTATACAGAAAAAGTGCATCTAATGCTGTATATATAGGACTTCTACTGCATTTGTAGGCATTGTTAGGCGTCTTATTTAAGAATAAAACACATTAAGCAACAATATATCACAGGCATAGATGCCAAC
>NC_139825.1:43862810-43920310 GCF_963691815.1 Echiichthys vipera | reverse complement strand
AGATGCCGGTGTAATCTCCGTTAGAGACATGGGACTCCCACTCCTGTTTATCTATTATCAAGTGTGCTGTTAGCCTAGCTCCCTGGCGGTGGTGCTAATGTTGCTAATCCAGTAAACGTCACCCAGACGGACGTATCTCCCTCCCCCCAACGTCACATACATGCCCTTTTTAGGTCAGAGGAAATGAGGAGGAGTCAAAGTCTGACAATATGGCGACTCCAAGAGGTGAATGTGATTGGATCAAGTTGAGAGAACGGGCCTCAGCGGAGACGCTACGTCTATTTTATAAAGTCTGTGTTTGTGCAACATTTATGCCGTTTTAGAAGAATAAAAAAAATGGGATGAAATGTCAGAATAACTCAAACATTTAGATTAATTATATGAATATGTAGGTATGAATCACACGGCAGAGATTGGTATAAAACGCTTTATATCTGTGTCTTTAAAGCGTTCATGCTACTTTATAGTTTTTCTATAAAATGTCTCTTTATTGTTTCTAATATCTCTGATAAAACCAGCTCAGTGTGAACAGATGTTTGTTATCGGAGCCGACGTCAACAGAAAGAAAAGTGTAAAAATGTGATTAAAGTGAAATGTGTCAGAAATGTGTCATCGTTTAAGTGAAAGTGTGATCTAATGATGATCAGGAACGACCACATATCTAAAGATGATTTAGTTTCGAACAAATGTTTTATTTTTATTTTCATGGAAGTTCAACTTCACTGGTTTTCTTCATCATCTTAACGCTGAAATAGCTCAGGGAGAGCGTTAGACTGAAGCTCTAAAGGTCCCTGGTTCGATCCCTGGTTTCGGCAGTTATCACATGTCATATATTCATATTTAGCGCGGCAGTAGCTCAGTCCATAGGTGAGTCCCTGTGTGGACCATGAATGGAGCGTGGACTGGTGGCTGGAGAGGTGGCAGTTCATCTCCTGGGCACTTTTGAGGTGCTGTTGAGCAAGGCACTGAACCTCCAACTGCTCAGGGTGCTGGTCACTGGCAGCCCCCTCGCTCTAACATCTCTCCTTAACTGCATGTATATAGGTCCTGTCTGTGCATGTGTGTGTGTTACATGGTTAATAATAAGAGTGAAAATTGAATTTCCCCATTCGCGGGATTAATAAAGGAATTCTTCTTATTGTCAGTTAAAGACGTTAATATTCAGTTTATCCGTCATTTTACTCTTAATAAATATATTTAAGTCACTGTTTATTTCCAGAAGTTAAGTATAAAGGTGATTTAAGTCACTGTTTATTTCCAGAAGTTAAGTATAAAGGTGTTTCTGGTTTTGTCCTGAAGAGGTTATTTGGTTTTGCTCTCACTTATTCTGTTATCAAATATTTCAAAGTTTCTATTTTTCCACTGAAATAATAAGAAAAATGTATATTTTTATATGTTTTAATTCATCTTGTTGATATTTATTCTATAATAAAGTTGTTGTGGAGCCAGTTTGTTTCTGTGCCACTTCTTAATAACCGTTTTAAACTGGGTGTGTTTTCAGTATTTTGTACACGGCTTCACAAACGAGGTGGTCACTTGATGCTGACGGGTCGTGATGTCACACAGTTAAGCGATAAATGGACACGGTTGTGTTGTTTCAACTCAAGGCAGAGAATGAATGCAATGTGATTTTTGTATTTAAGGGGGAGGATTTTATAAAAGCCCTGGGCTTCTTTTCCTCTCCTGCACAAATATTTGCCTGGTATTATAAATAAGGATTTTTGGGCGACTGTGGCTCAGTGTCGTCCTCCATTCGAGAGATCCGCTGTTCGATCTCCTTCTCCCCCCCGGTCCACATGTCGAAGTGTCCTTGAGCAAGACACTGAACCCCGAACTGCTCCCTGTGCTGCACATGGGTGTGTGAATGTGGTGTGAACGATTAGATTAGATCATGGGTGTCAAAGTCAAGGCCCGCAGGCCAGATCTGGCCCGCAAATGAATGATCTCGGCCCCTGGGATGAAATTTGATTAGTATTAGAACCGGCCCGCACGCCACAGCCGCCTGCTGGTGTTTTTCATGCACCAAAACTACATTACCCACAATGCAACGGCAGCCCGTGTCTCACTGCAGTGCCTCAAGTGGGCAGATGTCAACTTTCAGCACCCCCCCCCCCCCCCCCCAATAACGGCTAAAGGGAAGGTGGACGATGACAACAGGGTGTTTCAAGCACATGTTCACAAAGCTGTGCGTCTTTATCTTGATATTAAGGAACACATTTTATTTTATTTTTTGCTGTTTGCCTGTTGAAATGTTTTCCTTGAAATAACTAAAGTCATAAGAAAATCTTGCTTTATTCATTTAATGTACAGGACAAGTGTTTTCTCTTTGGAGGAAGTTTGTTTTTGGCTGTGAGTCTGTTTCAATAAGTTAAATGCATCATTTTAATATGTTTTAATAAACATTGAACCCCTCGGCTTGTAGCAAATTAGTTTTTTTGGCCCTCTGATGTTTTTGACTTTGACCTCCCTGGATTAGATGGTATGTAGACGTCCACTGCCATCAGTGTGAATGTCTGTGTGAATGGTTGAATGTGACAAACACTGTGAAAGCACCTTGAGTAGTCAGATGACTAGAAAGGCGCTTTATAAGTACAAGTCCATTTACCATTTGTTTTTTATCTTTGTGCATACATATATATATATATAAAATAAATAAAATATATAAAATAAATAAAAAAAGAAGCTCTTCTGGTTCGTTTTGGTTAAACATCAGCAGACTGGACTCGAGCAGGTGGAGTTAGTGCTTTTATTTATCACTGAAAAGCCTTTTTTATTTTTAAAACACTGAAACAATTATCACTGAAACATATTTACAGTTCATCGATCCCCTCGTGTTTTCCTGCGTCAGTAAAGTGCCGCTCCACTTCAACACAAGTTCTTCAACTGCTTAATGCAAGAAAACATCCTCCCAAAAATAAAAACAATCATCAGTAACTTGATTTATAAACGTCTGCTCCATGTTCACCCCCCCCCCCCCCACCCCCGGCTGACTGCAACACCCCGAACATGTATAATGTCATAACTCTGGATAAAAGGCAGATTAACGCATTTAAACAATGTGGAAAATGGAAAAAGGTCCCAAAGGAAACATTTTTTGCAAAAGCAGATAAATATCGTGACGTCAGGAGAAACGCACCGACTCAGCAGATTATTTGGCAGAAAGTTTGTGTTAAAATGTGACGTTTCTTTAAAGTTTTAAGAATTAATACAGTTATCAAAGACGACCAAAGTGGAGCCCAAACGTTTCTTTCACTATTCAAAACGTAAAACAAATAAAAGTGAGAAGATCTCTTGGTCAGATTTGTGCTTTTGCTGAAGGATAAATCTCGAGGGACGGAGAAAGCGAAGCATCGTTGAACAGTTTGAGCGCGACTTTCATGCAACAGTTCATCTGAGAAGAGGCAGAAGTTCAAATAATCAAATTTGGGATAAAAATCTTCATATGAAAAAGTGTTTAAAGGGAAGTTTGGGTCTTTTTTAAAGGTTGTGTTGTGTGAAGTAAGTAGCTGCTGTGATCTGTGAAGTCAAATGTTTTCATGAATGAATCTAAACTTAAACACGACTGTCTGACAGTAAAGTACAGCAGTGAGAATATTCTGAATGTAACGTCCACTTAGGGCGCACTCACACTGTCCTTCCGCACCGCGCCCCGGGCTTTAGGGTATTTGTCCCCCCTCCCTCTCCCCCCGCGCCCCAGCCCTGTTTGTACTCACACTGCCTGGGCCTCGGCCAATGCTTCTTGCTGTCCATACGCCATCACGGCGTAACACGTCACACGCATTGATCGCGTGTGTGTGGCTTTGTTTACAAATCTTTCCATAGACCTCAGAGTTTTTGTGCGTCTTGTCGACTGTTTTTGAATCATTTCATCGACCAAATCTGCAGTAAACACTCCACCTCCGCATCACACCAACGTGAGCCTCGTGCTCGTGCTCGTACACGTGCGCACGCTCGTGCTCATACATGTGCAAACGGGCTCTACAAAAGCCCACCTCTCTCAGCTGTCCGCAGTTATGCACGGAGCGGGTGCACTCACACTGCTCAAACGCACTAGGCTTTAGCAGAAAAACCGGTTTTGGCCCGGGACGGAAGGACAGTGTGAGTGCGCCCTTAAAGCTGCAGTCTGGCAGATCTAGTTGACTCAATCAAATTTCGGATGATTACAACTCTCACGCCCCTCCCATGGAGTGCTCATCAGTGCGCGTGCACCGCATTCCTGTAAACCAACCTGTGTCTTCTCTTACCGATAAACAGCATAAAGTACACGCTACACTGCTAACGTGATTTAGCATATGCCTAGTTTGAGGCGTGTTCATTCATTCATCTTCAACTGCTTGTCCCTGTCCGGGTCGCGGGGGGGCTGGAGCCGATCCCAGCTGACAACGGCGTGAGGCGGGGTCCACCCTGGACAGGACGCCAGTCTATCACAGGACACATAGAGACGAACAGAGACAGACAACCATTCACACCTACGGGTGATTTAGAGTCATCAATGAACCGAACACCTGCACGTCTTTGGACTGTGGGAGGAAACCGGAGAACCCGGAGAAAACCCACGCAGACACGGGGAGAACATGCAAACTCCACACAGAAGGGCCCCAGTCGGGATTCGAACTTGTAACCTTCTTGCTGTGATGCGACAGTGCTAACCACTACACCAGTTTAAGGCGTGTGCATGTGATATTTTGACATGCGGGAGGTGGGAGGTGGGATCTGTGGCGTAGTGGCGGCTGCTGCTTTTCCAAGGAGGGGAAGCTCATGTTTCCGGCCTACATCATAAATGTGTCTATTTATATGTAAATTCTGGCCTTCGTTCCTTTTCAAGAAAATGATCCGTGACCTTGTCGTACCAACTAGGCGTCTTTTCCAGGGACTTGACCAGTGTCCTCTCAATGGCAGCAGAGCTAGGCTGCTTAAACGGCCTTGGCCCAGCTGGAGCTGCAAAAGTTCCCACTTTTTATTCCGCAAGCGTCTTTGGGGGGAAATCTGCGTGCATACGGTGACGCAAAACTGTGTGTAATTCAATGTAGTATGCAGGTCAGGTGGCTAGGTGGTGCTGTGAAGCACTGCCACACAACAGCACCCAGAGCTGGTGCATGCGTAGAAACGTCCTTCTACTTCTCCCCCTAACTGCGGAGAAGCAGGACGCCGTAGAGAGTGACAAGGATCTGCAGCACGGTCTGCAGCCTCCCACCGCCTCGGCTCCACCCAGGACACTTGAATGTCCCACTGATGGAAACAGTCCCACATGTTTGTTGTTGTTTACCTTAAGTCTGCACACGGATGTTACGTAACATGTATGCAACGTGAGCCAGCCTGAGCAGATCAGAGCTCACTTATTACACGTTATTAAGATTTCCACTCTGGAGGGTGGTGTCACTTTTATGCGTTTTTAAACCCCAGAAACGCTGTTGCCTTCTAAACGAAAGACACACGTGATTAAATATATTGTTGTTTTCACTGGGGAGCGTTGTTGTGTAAAAAGGGCCTTAAACTGATATGTTTAACTGTCCCGTCCGAAGCAGGACACTGGTGCGTGCCGACCGCCATCTTGTGTAAGTAACGCACTGACTGGATAAAAGTATTGCACACAACCAGAAAAAATCCCAACTATCCCTTTAATATGAGATTCTCTTTCTGTAGCTTCACACCTTCTGGTTCTCCATGCTACTGCACGCTGCATGCAAACGGCGTGATATGCTGGACAAAGCAGGACTCATGATATTTTTCCACAATCACCTCAACTAATACAGAAAAAGGTGAATTCTGAACATAAAGATTTTGTCACTGGAGGTTGTTGATGATGAGGTGACGTTTTGAATGTCTCAAGAGAAAAACGATACTTCAAACATCCGTAAATACGTGTTCATGGTAGCATTATCTAGTGTGAGGGGAGCGGTTAGCTGTAAAACTCCATACGGTTAATATAACTGTTGCTAATCTGAGTTATCATTAAAACCCTGTTTGATTACTGCACTTTGAAAAACTCAGTAAATGAGTAAAAGTGTAAAATGTGGTCGTATTTTGTTTTTTAAATGTAGATGATCATCTCGACTGCAGAACATATTATTTTAATTTGTGGTTTTCAATTTAAAACGCGGTTTCTCTGTACTTTTTGAACATTTTCAGCACATTTTAATCTCTTAGGGGTTGAACTGTAAACCCAAAATACATAAATGAAGCTTCATTTGAAAGGTAAAAGCTTCTATTTTCTGAAAATGTGCTTTTTCTTTTTAGCAGATGGTGAAAACACAACCTGAACTACCCCTGATATAGGTGGTTACAACAGGTTAACAATATCATTATATTACTGATAACCGGGATCATTTTGTTACTATAATGATTCATCTCATCTTCAGCCTCTTATCCGGGGTCGGGTCGCAGGGGCAGCAGCTTTAGCAGGGGACCCCAAACTTCCCTTTCCCGGGCCACATTAACCAGCTCTAACTGGGGGATCCTGAGGCGTTCCCAGGCCAGTGTGGAGATCTAATCTCTCCACCTGGTCCTGGGTCTTCCCCGAGGCCTCCTCCCAGCTGGAAGTGCCTGGAACACCTCCCTAGGGAGGCGCCCAGGGTTCATCCGTACCAGATGATCCTGAACCACCTCAACTGGCTCCTTTCAACACAAAGGAGCAGCGGCTCTACTCCGAGTTCCTCACGGATGCTGAACTTCTCCCCCTCTCTCTAAGGGAGACTCCAGCCCCCCTCCTGAGAAAACACATTTCGGCCGCTTGTACCCGCGACCTTGTTCTCTCGGTCATATTGTTTCCTCTCATTTGCTACGTCTTTTACATGTTCTTCAGTATGAGTCGTCTGGATGTGTGTGCTTTTCTTAACTTTCTTTGCATGATAAAGTAGAGCTGACCTTTGACCCCAGAGGAGCAGAATTTGACCGACTGTACTTTGATAAAAGGGGAAAAAAGTGCCGCTATGATGCTGTGAATTTCAGAGGTCAACATTTTAAAATAGCAGATCACTTTGTTTTACGTTATGCAAACAATTGCAGCGATTCCTGCCACAGTATGTGTGTGTGTGTGTGTGTGTCCAAGGCACAACATAAACAACAATTTCATGATTTCAAGGTCAATAATTTGAATGTTTGGTACAAACTGGACTGGAAACTACAGTTAAAGTGTCACCACCTGTGAAATATTCTCTTGTCTGATGCTTTAAAGTGTAATTCCGGTGTAAAATCATCCCATGGTCTTTTTCAGCACTTACATTAATCAAATCTAGGCTAACCCTGATTAGCTTGGAGCAGTACAGTGAAGGCATTCAAACGTCTTTTTTAACCACTAATGCTGCTGAAAATAACAGCAAACCTCTGCAGCAGCATGAGAAGAGTCCCTACACAGAAACAAAGCACCAATGGGCTCCTTCCTTTGGGATTGCCCCGAGCTAATCACTGTTAGCCACGTCCGCTGTTAGCAACTCTCCCAGATTTCTCCGTTAATAGTTGTTACATACATCAAATCAGCCATCGAGACTCTTTTTTCGTGTAAGTGCCGAAAAAGACCAACATGGGAAGCGGGAAGAGGTCGCAGTGGACGGATGGGTCAAACAAAACAAGGTTGATATGTTGATATGAGGCGACAACAGCCGAGACATTTTGACTTTTAGTTTGAAAAACATAAAGTTGTCAAATGTCAAAAAGCTTCAGTGCTTTTCAGACATCGTTTCAAAATGATATGAACGTTTGAAAGCATGGAAAGTATTTAAGGCCTGAGGCTGCGCTGATGAAACAACGGGTAAATATCTACTGTGTTGGTTCGTGTGCAGGTTGTTAATTTTAAAAATGGTCCTAATGTTGTGCGTCGTGGATTTTTTGCCCCTCTTGTTGCCGTGGTAATAAAGGAGTGTGGCAGTGGGGTGTGGTTAAGGTGTCGACTGCTGGAGGAGAGGGAGGAGTGGCTCGGCCGGTGATCAGACAGCTGGACAGAATCAGGTAATCAGGCAGCTATATAAGCATGTTTGTAACCTGGTTCTGCCTCTTGCAGTAGGCTGGGTCCTGTGAGAGGACCAGAGCGGCGACGACCCAGAGAGAGGCAGCAGACGCCTGACCACAGCCGTCAGAGGGACGGCTGCTCGTTCGTGTAGTTTTGTTTTTTTACGTTGAGTCACGTTTGGGGGGAGCCTGGAATAAACGGTTAACCGCCGACAACGCTGTCTCTCCCTCATTTCCCGTCTGTCCTGTGAGCAGTGAGGCTCAC
Source organism: Echiichthys vipera (assembly GCF_963691815.1). Lineage (NCBI taxonomy): Eukaryota > Metazoa > Chordata > Actinopteri > Perciformes > Trachinidae > Echiichthys > Echiichthys vipera. The sequence goes on along the minus strand of NC_139825.1, from coordinate 43,912,101 downwards.
AAGGAGGTATCGAGTATTATGTGTTTTTATGCTAGTATTTGTACAAAGGTTAAAATTTTTGTATCGTTGGCAACAAAATATCAACAAAAAACGTTTCTATTCGACCAAATTCAGCCCGATTTAAACCAAAGAAAAGCTTTTGATCTGCAAATCACTGGATGATGATGTTGTTGACTTCTGAATATGTTTCTCTTCTAGGAAGGAAAAAAAATCCCACTGCTTTAGAAAAAGAATAACAGTAAGAACTCTAAAAAATTAAGACTTCACGCTCCCCCTGCTTTGTCTTCTCCTTTTGTTTCTCTCACATTTCACCAACAAACAAACCTTCACCTCGCGCCAAAGAGTCGACACCGACACTGTCCAAAAGTTGCTTTAACTCCTCCGTCATTGCTGTTAGCTCTCTCTATAAAATAAACGTTTAAAAAACAGAAACTTGCAGGTTAAATCTATATTTGCGCCCTTTTCTGGAGAGAGGAGCCGGTATAAAAAGCAGCGTTTTTTAAACACAGAATAAAACACACAAGTCTGTGACGAGGCCGCTCAAACTCTCCTCCTCCTCTTTTATCCAGAGGGTGCGTTTTAGTTTTGTCCTCAGTTGTCAGAGTCGACGGGCTCCACCACAAACTTCAAACAGTCCAGCAAAGAGAGGGAGCACATGTTTTTCAGGCCCAGGCAGCCCGGGCGGGCTGGCGGGTGGTGTTCCCCTCCTCTGATTCCTGAGCTGCTGCTTTGACGGTACCAGCTGGGACTCGCCTGGGTGGTAAAACATGCGTCCTTCGTTAGCTTCGTTAGGCTTCAGACTCACCCTTCTTCTTCCCCTCCTCCCCGGCATCGCTGTCCTCTGATTGGCTGTTGCTAAGAACTAGGAATTGTCCGTCAGCGGCAGGTGGGTCAGCGGCAGAAGGGTCAGCGGCAGGCGGGTTAACGGGGCGACTGGAGGCGGCGATCAACCGGCTCTGCTCCTCCAGATCCTGGTGGTGTGTGTAGAAGACAAGTGTTAGCTATTAGGTAGTTTCACAACCACAACTTCAAAACATTGTTTCCTCACAAAAACGTAATTAAATCCTTGTTCGTATTCGTTCGTAATGATCAGAGAACATGTGCTCCTCTGGCACAGAGGCGGCCGGTATCAGCAGCTGCTGCTTTGACACAACGCTCAGTTGTTTTTGTCCCGGTGTCTGTTGGACTTCCACCGCTCCAGTGGGTTTTTCTGAGGACGAATGCATGACTCACTGAAACAAGCTTCTAGCTCGTTGATGTCCATATTTTCTAACTATCCCTCCTGAAGAGGGCGTCCAGTGCCTCGACACTTTCGACTCTCCTTGGCTTTCCCCCTAAATGTCGTCTGGGCCTTGCACAATAACCCCGTCATGTAGGTCACACACCTTCTCTCGGATGGTAAGGGGCGAAGAGCTTGTTCCAAAAATCAAAGGTGTTTGTGTCTCGGGTCAAGCGCAGAAGCAAGCGGTGCTGCACACCCACATGCATGCACACACACACACGCACACAGAAAAAGACCCTGAAGTGCCGTTGTATACAAATCGGGTTGATTTGAAATAAGATTTCTCGAGGAATCGATCACTCAAGCCCATTCCTAGATATTACACTTGGATATTCTGACATGTGGGATACGCTGATGGTAAATAATATTTCACAGCGCATTCTCCCTGCAGATATATGAGGGTCAGAGGTCTGCGTGCATACTGAACACAACAGTACGTATTTTATGAGATCAGCTGCAGTACGTGCTAGAACTAAAATGAAAACGTATGCGATTAAGAAAGCAGCGCAGCTTCCTTTGGTGTTTAAAGTGTAGGGTCAAAGGTTAAAGGTCACCTTCTCTATCTGTCTCTGTTTGCTGAGTTCTTCCTGCTGTTTCTCTTTGGCCTTGTCGTGCTCCTTCCTCTTCTCCACGGCCTTACGGTCCTAGAAAAAAGAGAAGACAACAGAAATAATTCACCTCCTTAACAACACCTGGAGACTTATGAGTTATGCTGCATTCAGGTGCAACATGGACGCTACAAAGAGTGTTGTATTTTATTGCTCAGAGCACGTTGATATTGGTTTCCAGTGTGAATCAGAGACTTGTTCGTGCACCACTAAAATATTTGTTTTCCTGAGTTGTTGTGAGGTTAATGATGATAAATAACTTTTCTAACTCTTCTGAGTCACTCTTCTTGACAACAGCTAACGGTTACAACCTCAACCATGTTATTTATTAAATTATTTATTATAAATGTGAGAAAAAAAATTGATGCACACTACATGAATTAATAAAAAAAATTCCCTTTTATCCGCCATGTTTCTGCATAATTTGACGCCAACTTGGCAATTAGAAAGAAGTTTCTGTATTGTTGTTGTTCCAAGTTGCGGAGGCTTTCACGTGAATTTTCCTAGTTGGAAACTCATTTTTCTGATTATCACAACACCACATGAATGCAGCATTAGCTTCAGTGTGATGAAGTCATAATGAGTCTCACCATCTCAGAGTGGAAGGCGATCTGCTTGGCCAGACCGACGCTGTCACAGATCTGAAACACATGAAGAAGACACACGGGTCAGACAGACGGACCAATCAGAGCGCTGGGCGGTGAGCTAACCGATGAACAGACGGACAACCTTCTCTCCGTCGTTGTTGGACTCAAAGATGTAGCAGACGGCTCGGCTGTCACCCCGCCCGCCCGCCGGCTGCAGGACGAATCCAAACAGCCTCTTGTTGTCCTGATGGGACGAACACTGAAACACGCTGGAGAGAGGGAACTGCAGGAGGAGAGAGAGAGAGATGATGAATCATCAGAGACGAGTCTGAGACGAAAACTATCTGAGCAGAGGAGCAGAGATCAACTCACCCTGAGTCGAGTGACTTGTGTCTGAGGATCAATGAGCCTGAAACGAAAAGAAAAACGTTTTACTGCACAGAAAAGTGTTTCCAAAGTGAACTTTAAAGTGTTTTTCTGTTTTAATTCACGACTAAAAGTGTTTTTTTTTAATGCCAAGTTGAAAACATCTCGCGTTTTAATTGAATTATTTTATTTTCAACAGTAAACAAAAAGGCTGTTGTGGTTCAAATCAGAGCCACTGATGCATGGATAGAAATAATACATGTAATACTGTATTTCTTGGGTCTTTCTTGTTCCCTCTGTTTGAGAATTTGTCATATCTGAGTCTAAAGTCTCCGTTTGATCTGCTCCTGTTTAGTGCTAACTGCTGTTAAAGTTACTTCCTGTGTCTGTTTTAAACTAAAAACATATCAGAATAACAGGGTGTTGACAATATCATGATTACATTGTTGAGTTGGAAATATACATTATGCTTGCATACTAGGAATGCACATGATGATATTATATTCCCCGGTCTTCACTTGAGGAAACAGGGTTTATATAATGGAAAGGATTTGTACGGTATTATCCAGACCCTCTTTTTTTAGAATCATTTTTGGAAAAAGACATTTTGAAAGAACAAATATAACAAAAAACCCAATGTCTGGTTTCAAACCCACCGTTCCAATGACCAAAACAAAATTAGTCTTTCTTCTCTAACAGAAACAGTCCTCTTCAGGAACCCATTAATACCTCCTGTGTCTAATAGACCAGCAACGTAAAGACAAGGACAAGGAGCCTCCATGTTTCTTGGCTGCTTGCTCAACTATGGAGAGATGTTAGAGCGAGGGGGCTGCCAGAGCAGTTGGGAATTCCGTGCCTTGCTCAACATCACCTCGGCAGTGCCCAGGAGATGAACTGGCACCTCTCCAGTCACCAGTCCACACTCCATTCATGGTCCAAACAGGGACTTGAACCAGTGACCCTACAGTTCCCAGCCAAGTCACCTATGGACTGAGCTACTGCCGCCCCACAAATAGAAACAGTCCTCTTCAGGAACCCATTAAACAAACAAAATGACTTTTGACAACAAAACAAAGCCAAGTGATGCCTCCTGCGTCTAATAGACCAGCAACATAAATCTCCAACAACAGGCCTCCATGTTTCTTGGCTGTTTGACTCCGCTGCGTTAATCACCATTATACTAAAACGACATCATAGCGCTTCCTCTGACTTTTGAGCCCCTTCTTTAGGGCCGATCATTGTGTTTCTCCATGTTTCAGGCCCCTGACCCGTCAGATAGTTGTCCCTGTGGACGGTGTCGCTGTAAACTGTGTTGTGATTGACGGCTCGTCATGAAAGGAACTCTTTTAGAAGTTTTTGCCGTTGTCTTCTGTTGTGATTGTATATTGCCATGTAACTCTCACACTCCGACACTCATTTTACCCCAATGGAAACACACCATTGGGGTAAAATGTGGCCACTCAGAAAGTTTCAGGGCACGTCCTCGCAAATGGGCGTTCACTCGCCGTGTTTCCGTTACAAAACAAAAGACCCCAGAGGGATTTACGAGACTCTGGAGGTGACGTATCACTCGATCGACGGTGATCAGCTGATCAGTGATACAGCGCTGCTCCGCTCTTTCTCAAGGTGAGAAATACAGAACAGTTGTGGTTTGATTTAAGGTGGCCCGTATGATTTACGCCAACTTATGTCCAAGACACAAGAAAATGGCTGCAGGTCAGAATCCAACCCTGCCGTCACTCATTTAACAACCCTGTGCAAAGATGAGCGTGCATGTGTGTGTTCTTTTACACCAATGGATAAAAGTGTCTGCTCTACTTCGCCGTGTTATTGTGGCGTCTGTACTACTACACATCACATCCCGCTGAGAGCTACTTCCAATCAGAAACTGGGTTTCTCTCCGGGGAGAAAAATGGGCCTGCTCTGCGACAGGGCCAACAAACGCCGCAAGATAGACCCGCCTCTATAGAAGCACTTACTTGGCCTTTAAAATCTAGACCCTGAAAATAAGCCCCCCGCCTTTTCAGGTGGATTTCCACGGAAAAGAAACACGTCTTATATTCGTGAGAGTACAGTATTTTGTCAGTGTCTGTAGTTCATACTTGAGGCAGTCGCAAGTGACTAGAAGGTGTGACTCGGTCATCCTGAAGATGTTGTGGATGGCTCTGGCTGCCAGGATCTGCCTCATGGTCTCAGAGATGACGTCCGCCGACTCCACGGTCCTCACCTCCATGGAGCCCAGGAAGCGAACGATGAAGAGCTGGTGGAGGATCGAGTCTGGACGACAGACACGGGGCGTAAACACGAAACATTTATTAACGACCTGCACAGTGCTGCTTAAAGAAAAGGGAACAGTTTACTTTTCTCTAAAGGTGAATGAAAGTACAGTTTAACAAACAGTGCATTAGCAATAGCATTAGCATTAGCATTGCTAACAGGAGGAGAGGAGATGGTACCTTCACTGTCTTCAGATGTGGTGTCTCCTGACTCTCCAAATGGATTACTCCGTCTGTGCACACAATTAGTTTGATGGATCAGGTGGTGAGGAGGATCAGCCAATATCATATATATATATAAACGGTATTTATATTATTATATACTATAAAACTGGCCTCAGTGTGTTCAACATAAACGGCTCAATCTGAGAGACAGATAGATAAAATCTGCTGGATAGAAACCAACTGGACACACACACACACACACACACACACACACACGCATACGCTCACGCACACGCACACACGCACACAAGCGCACACACTGACCTGCCGGACTGTGCTGCCGTCTTGCTCTGTCCTGAGTTCTCCTCGCTGACGGGGGAAATAATGTCAAACTGGATGGGTGTTTCCGGGGCGACCAGGGCATCCAATGAGAGCACAGAGAGGGCGGGCGACGGCTCAGAGCCCACTGAGCTGATGCTGCTCGCCCGGCCCACGCGCCCTTTACTGGAATGGAGAGAGAGAGAGACGGGTGGTTTTACTGGTGGAGGTCCAGTGTTCCCACAGAAATCTGACTGGCCTCCAGGAGTCAATCTTCATAACATCTGGCAGCTCGCTCATCATGTGTAATAAAAACACAGGTGTTTTTTTAACATCACACACTCACACATACACATTTTCTGTTTTGTCCTGCAGATGCAAATTCACTGTTTTCTACCTCCAGTTTGAATTAAATCTCTAGACTGATATCTTTGTTTTAACAATAAAGGGAGAGAGGAGTGTGATTCATGTGTTTCTACTAAAACTAAAACAGTTCCTGGTTATTTCAAGGTACCTTAACGAAAATAAACAGCTTTCACAGAAGCTTGAGAACCAGAACTTGAAGGGCATCCTCATAAAAAGCCCTCAAAGTACTTTTTCCCATTACTACAAGCATTGTACGATTCTTAAGACAACCTTATGAGCGAACAGTGTTGAGGGTTATAAATGTATCTTGGTTAAATGCACACACACACACACACACCTGCTTGGCCTCATGCTCTCGTGTCTCTGCTGGAAGGACGGCGACGGCGTTACAGCTTCAAGAGCTGATTGGTTCACTCTGGCTGCCAGCTCCTGCCAATAGGATGACAGTTCTGTCAGCAGCCAATAGGGAAAGTGTGCAAGAAATCACTGATATCAGATTAGGATACACTACTAGGTCAAAAGTATGTGGACACAAACTCTGCAGTCGTACTTCTTTAGCATAAACTAAAGAAATGGATTTCTCTTTGGGTGGTCGACTGTTTGTGTTTTTTAATCACTGGCCACATCTTTAAACCTAAAGCCTCCAAAATCTCCACCACGATCTGTCGCCAGGTTCGGGCTGCAACTAACAATGATTTTCATTTTTTTTTAAAACAACTGTTGGTTTGGTAGGTAGTGAAAAATGTCCATCAGTATTTCCCAAAGTCCTCAAATGCCTTGTTCTGAGCACAACTAAAAAAGATTTTCACTTCTGTCAAAGAAGCCAGAGAAATTTGACTTTTACTTCTTTAAAAAAAAAATGCTCGCTAATCAAAATTAAAGAAGCCCTGAAAGGAAAGGTGAAAACATAAATGGAAGAGGGAACTGTTGGCCAAAACCTAAAACCCAAGTTTATCTCCTACGTAGGAAGTTTTTATTTTGAGGGCAAAAAGCCGTGCTGAATGAAGGGAAGGGAAAGTTCAGCAAAATGCAACAAAAACAACATGTTTTACCTTATTAGTAAACTACAAATATCTGTAAAACATAATGGGACTGTGTAAAGGTGACGACTTGGGTTAAACAGTGTAGCTAAAAGGTCTGATTGAATCATATTGTGAAGAGACTGCATGTTTCACATTGTTACTTAAAATTCACGTCGATGGGTGACCGTGATCATGATGTCTGCAGGTGAGATAAACACGAGATCTACAGCACCAGTCAAAAGTTTGGGAACGCTTTTCTTATTCACCTTTGACTGGTAGCCCACTGTATGTCCGCGTGCGTAAAATTACACACAGAGCTTGGATCTGGATGCGGGGGCCGACTTCATTACTAATATCTCACCTTGCCTTTCAGGGCTTCCGTATAAAATAGCTGCCGATTAAGTTAATAGTTGACAACTAATTTATTTTAATGTGTTACCGTATTTTCCGCACTATAAGTTGCACCTAAAAACCTTCAAATGTCTCAAAAGCCGACAGTGCGCCTTATAATCCGGTGCTCCTTATATATGGACCAATATTGAGCCACAACTACGGTGAGCAGCCGCTGACTCTATTTTCCCCCGTAGAAGAAGTAACGCGCGGTGCATGTTGAGATATACGACTGCACGCAGCGTGCCGTTTCATTTCCATGTGTGTGTTTGTGTAAAGAGCCCAAAATGGCTCCTGTTAAGAGACACGCTTACGACGCAGAGTTTAAACTCAAGGCCATTAGTCACGCAGCAGAACACGGGAATAGAGCAGCAGCGAGAGAGTTTAACATGAACCAATCAATGGTGCCGAAGTGGAGGAAGCAACAAGGCGACCTGCGCCAAGTAAAGAAGACTAAACAGAGTTTAGAGGGAACAGAGCGAGACGGCTGCAGCTGGAGGACAAACTCCAACAGTGGGTTGTTGAACAGAGAGCAGCAAGTAGAAGCGTCCGTACAATCACTGTTCCACTGAAGGCAACAGCGCTAGCACGCCAACTTAACATCAATGAATTTAGAAGCGGTCCTTAACGTAACCCCAGCCTCGACTGTAGCGTCTATTCTATACGCCTTATAATGTGGTGACCCTTATATATGAAAAAAGTTTCAAAATAAGACATTCATTGAACCTGTGCCTTATAATGCGGTGCGCCTTATAATGCGGAAAATACGGTAATCCGAATTCGAAATACTTTAATAATCTCAGGGGGAAATTATCTAAATGATAGTTGCAGCTTAAGGTAAATACAGTTGACAGACCTCTGCGTTCTCACTCAGGTAGATCCTTTTGGAGATGTTGTTGATGGTGGAGATCCACTGAAGGACAAAGCAGCAGAGAAAACAGCGTAAGGAAACAAATGATGTGTTGAAAGTCAATACAGATGAGGTCACATGACAGAAAAACATTTTACCTCCTCGCAGTCCTTCCTGCTCTCGGACTGCAGCGTCACCACTCTGACAGAACACAGAACGAGAGGAAACGGTTTATACTCCGTAAACTTAGAGAACACCTAAAGACAAATGTTAAAAAGCCGGGGTCCTCTCACTTCTTGCCATCGAAGGAAGTGACCTGGAAGCAGAAGCGACGGTCGTCACAGTCGACCGCCATGACGGAGCAGTTGTCCAGGTCTGTGACCAACCCGCCCGCAACCTCGCCCCGGCCCTGCTGCATCAGATTACCGCCCTGCGTGAAGAAATACTGACGCTCCCAGGACGTCGACACCAACCCCGTCTTACTGATAGACACACAGAGTCAAACAACAACAACGGGAGCTTTAATTTGGACGTTTAATAAAAGTATTTTAAATGTGTGTGTGTGTGTGTGTGTGTGTGTGTGTGTGTGTGTGTGTGTGTGTGTGTGTGTGTGTGTGTGTATGTGTGTGTGTGTGTGTCATACTTGCGGATGTACAGGTAGCCCTGTTTCCTGGTCAGATTGCGACAGACGGGCGAGTAGGTAGGGTCGGGGTCACATGGTGCGTACAGCGGGTCACATGATCTCTCCATTTCCTGGATGGTCTGCTGCATCTGCCCGACCTCCTCCTCCATCTCCCGACGCACGCTACAAACACACACACACACACACTGTATTCACGTGTGCCTCCTCACAGGTGTCAAGTTTCCATCCATCCCGATCACCTGATCATCATCTGGTCAGGCCGGTGTATAGACGGGACTTTGATACTGACCGGGACTCTAGTTGCAAAATTAAAACATTGCGGCGCTCATATCTGGAATATTTGTGCTTCACTTTTGTAGAGTGGGAGGAAGTGGAGCTGCGTCGTCCATCTTTAAATACAGTCTGTGGTAGAAACAAACAAAAGACACACTGGGGGGTGCGGGGCTCTTACTTCTGGACACTGGTTCCTATCGTTCCCAGGAAGTCCTCCCACTGCTGGGTGAGATTTTCTGAACCCAGTTTAAAGAAACTGATCTGCGGAGAACAAACACAGACGAAGATAAACAGCAGTCTCAACCAGAAAAGTGACACTTATTTATCGTTATATACTGTAAATTATGATGAACAGCTGAAATGAATTGGGTAACTAGGTAACTCAAGGACAGACATCATCATGATCCTGATGAATGATGCCGTCTCTCACCACACAGTTGACTGACATTGTAATAACACTGTGGTCAAAAATCTGCATCAGAGTGTGAGATATCAGTTTCTGATTGTGTAACAAATGTCCGGTGAGTAGAAGCGCTACAATGTTAACAGAAAATAAAGAGAAAACAAAACATGAAATCAGCTGACATCATCCGCCTCGCTCTTGTGAAAATGCAGGAATAAAAACAGTTTTGGGTGTAGTGTTTCAAAGTGGCTCAATGACAGAGTGGGTCGTCCTCCATTCAAGATCGGCAGTTCAATCCCCACCTCCCCCAGTCCACATGTCAAAGTGTCCTTGGGAAAGACACTGAACCCTAAATTGGTCCTTGTGCTGTGCATGGGTGTGTGAATGTGTTGTGAATGTGGTGTGAATGGTTAGATTAGACGTATGTAGATGTCCACTGCCATCAGTGTGAACGTCTGTGTGAACGGCTGAATGTGACAAACACTGTGAAAGAGCCTTGAGTAGTCAGAAGACTAGAAAGGCGCTAAATAAGAACAAGTCCATTTACCAGTCCATGTCGTGTTGTGTTGTGATTAGTTTGCCTTTGCGCATAATAACAGCTGACGCACTGTGACACTCTCTTTAGGCTCCACCTATGATGTTGGTGGATACTGTTAACTACGATATAACTTCCATGTCCAGAGACTTGAGCCATTTCTTGGTCTGCCTTCATGTCTTTACTTGTGCTCCTGTGAAACGTCATCAGTCACAGCCCAAGTACTGTTTCAATTCAATAGACCGTATCTTGCCAAGTACGCTCCAAATGCCTACCCTTAGGGGTTAGACCAAGTTCAATCGTAGAAGGCTGCTGTCATTTTCTTCTGTACAAGAGGCGGGGATAGTTCAAATGGCTGCATGCAATCTATCAACTAATCAGATCAACGATCCTGTTGACATACTCCAACTGGTAGATTAAACTTTTACCAAAACCAGTCGGCAGTGAAGCAAATACATCCTTTGTATTGAACCGCTCCAGGGAAAGTTTCTGTTCAGCTTTCAAAGTGAACTTGCCACTGAAATCATTTAAAACTGAACATCATCAAACATCAACGTAGCGGTTGCTGCACTTCGGTGCCCGTCATCCATCATCAATCCATTATCTTATCCATCCATCTCATCTCAGGTGATTTAGAGTCATCAATGAACCTAACACCTGCACGTCTTTGGACTGTGGGAGGAAGAACCCGGAGGAAACCCACGCAGACACGGGGAGAACATGCAAACTCCACACAGAAGGGCCCCCAATATGGATTCGAACCAATAACCCTCTTGCTGTGAGACAGTGCTAACCATCACACCACCATGCCGCCTTTGCTGGCAGTCATGTTGAATGTAAATTGTAAAGCCAAAGCTGCTTGCAACGATTCTCTGTTGTCATCGGGTTTAACCAACCGATAGCATGCCAAAAAAGCAATTGGATCCACAAAAATGGGACAGGAAATGGGAAGAATAGACCTGTCTTTGGACTGTGGGAGGAAACCGGAGAACCCGGAGCAAACCCACGCAGACACGGGGAGAACATGCAACTCCACAAAGAAGGGCCCCCAATCCGGATTCGAACCAGGAACCCTCTTGCTTTGAGGCGACAGTGATAACCACCACATCACTATGCCGCCCTTGGTGGCAGTCATGTCTTGCCGATTGGATTAAAAAAAATGGGATAGGAATCGGGAAGAACAGACCCAGGTGCAGGATGAATTCAAATCGCTGGCAGATGGGGCTGGGGATACCTGGTCTACCAAATGCCCGGATGTGACTTGCTTCGCCCATTTTATCGAGGGTGCATCAGAGGTGACTTGTGTGGACTTCAGACAGCAAGGTATCCCAGAATGCATTTCACATTAACGGCTGTACTGCATCCTCCCGTCATCCAGAGTGTGGAGTCGAACTTGCCAAGTCTGAACTACTAAGCTCACAAGTCCGAACTTGGAATATTTGGTATTGAGAAACTGCTTTGTACTGGTATGTGTACAGTTGTAGTGGTCACTTTTTTTGGGCTGTATGCGGAAGGGATGACAGAATTATGCAGACCGAAACAAACTCTCATGGAAAATATAATTTGAGCTTTATGGCCACCACCGACACTGACTGAGAGATGTAGCATGTGATGTTTTCTTTGCTGAGTGTGTGTGTGTGTGTGTGTGTGTGTGTGTGTGTGTGTGTGTGTGTGTGTGTGTGTGCGTGTGTGTACCTGGGCCTGCATGTAGCCCAGCAGCGGCTCCAGCAGAGCCGTCTTCTTCTTGTACTGAAGTGTGTTCAGCGTGCAGAAGTAGTGCATCATGGTCTGGTGCTGTTTCTTGCGGGAGGTGTAGACGTCCTCCACGGCCTCCGCGCGCAACTGCAACACACAAGACTTTCCTGTTATTTCAGTATCAAGGTAATTGTAATCTGAATTATCTTTATTATACTCAGGTTCAATTAAATTAAGCATGGTTTCTCTTGATGTAGGTCAAAATATAATAAGTAAATAGCAAAACCAGACGACAGCAGCAGAAGCAGAATATAAACATAATCATAATAAGGTAAGAGAAAGCTTTATTAGTTAGTCCCACAGTGGGGACAGTCTCAGAGATGAGTGTTTATATAACAAAAGCATCAGTAAAAGATGCATGAAATAATAAATATGTAAACAGTAAAAAGCTAACAGTGAAATATAAGATACCTTTTGGTTAAGATACTATTATTGTAAAAGTTTAATTTTCCTCTCAGGCCGCAGCTGCTTTGAAATAATTTATACGAAAATCAACCTGCAGAAACTTCAACTTACTGCAGATATAAAGGAGAGTTAGATACATTATAAAAGAATAAAAATCAACTGCTGCCTGGAAGAAAATCAAGCAATAAAACAGAAGTGTGCAATAAAGAGGTCAACAATAAAGAACAGAATATAACATTAGAAGGTAATGGGTTAAACATTCATACCAGCCCGCATGACCCAGAAGTTTATTTCACATATTTTTCTACTTTTTCTGCAGAAGTTGAGTAAAGTTTTAGTACATTAATAGCTAGTGTAACCTAAAGAGCCTTTTGTCAGTGCAGAAGTTGTCTCAGTACATTAATAGCTAGTGGAGCACTGCTTCGGGTTGACTGCCTCCGTTATTCTTTTCCATACAGCGTTTTGATGGGCCCCTTTTATTCCACTCTTAAGACAAAAAGCACATCTTTATTTTGCTCCATCTCGGATGTCAGGATGCTGATCTCTGTGTCGGAAAAGTTTCTTTTCTAATCTGCGTTCTTCCTCTCCGTGTTTGACCTCAGTGGGCGAGGCCTCCGAACCAGGAATATTTAAGGGCGCAACATGACGATTAATGACGATCGAATTCAGCCAGCGCATTTATCAAGGTCCGCTCATTCTTACGCTGAGATCGGTCCGATATGAATGTTTCATAGATTCACACGTGGGTCCTTTCCTACGACCAATTCTGCGCTCAGATCTGCGCCTGTTTTCACGCAAGACTGATAAATGAGGGCCACTGTGTCTAAAGGCAACTGAATGGTTTATTTTGTTTAAATTTGGTTGAATCTTGAATCATTCTTTCTGGCTAACGACGCAGACTCAAATCAAAGTTTCAGACATTTATCTGGGTTTTCCCTCTTTTGTTCTTTTGAGGAAACGTCCCAGGATGACTCGTAAAACAAAGAATCATCGAGAAGCTTAGCGTTACATTTTAGTCTTGAAGTGTTGAATGGTTAATGTGAGTGTTTCTTACCTTGTCGTTGTCCCTCTTCTTGGACAGGCGGCTGTATCGGTTAATGGCTACGTCGTGATCTACAGGAAGAAACAGGTGAACTTTTTAGTGACAAAACATTTTCTTTAGCTTTTCTTTAACTCAAATTAAGACAGAACTACTAATAACTATTAAAACCAAGGTGAAAACTTCCTTTAAGTTGTGATGGGAATTACAATGAACACGTGTCTGCGTGGGTTTCCTCCGGGTTCTCCGGTTTCCTCCCACAGTCCAAAGACGTGCAGGTGTTCGGTTCATTGATGACTCTAAATCACCCGTAGGTGTGAATGGTTGTCTGTCTCTGTTTGTCTCTATGTGTCCTGTGATAGACTGGCGTCCTGTCCAGGGTGGACCCCGCCTCACGCCCGATGTCAGCTGGGATCGGCTCCAGCCCCCTGCGACCCCGACCCCGGGATAAGCGGTTGAAGATGAATGAATGAATGTTTTGGGTTTTAAAACACAGGACAAAACAACATTCTCTATCTCCTCATGATGCAGACGTTTCCTTTGTCTCTGCATGAAATATGCAGCCCTGTGTATCGTGTGAGGAGACTTCCCTTTATCCTGTGAAACAAGTGGGGCTGGAATTTATAATTATGACTCTGTGACAGTCAAAGCACAGGACACGTCGGCCTCGTTCTCTGTAAACATCGTGCCAGCTGAGCTGTTTTACACTGTATCTGTATTTAAACTCTACAGACCCCGACCTTCGTCCTCGAGACAGGAGCCGTCCGTGCAGACGTTTAGAAAAAGGGCTTTTCTTGCAAGGAAATGATTTGGAATAAACTCACATGGAGAAAGCTGATCTTATTGGTTCTTCTTCTGTCTTGATTGACCCTTATTGACTCATTTTCCCACAACAAAGTGTAGTTGAATCATGCAGTCTGTAGCCAGAAGAGACACGCTGACACAAAGATCAGCACATTTTGTTCTTTTAGATTTAGTTTCTTTACATCGTGATGCGTCAAGATGACAGTGATGAGGTAAAATTAGGATTAAGTTAACTCTTTTCAGTTGATTATTAAATTAAAATGGCAAATATTTATGTGTTTCCTATGTCCATTAGGGTAAAATGTGGCCGCTCTGAGAGTTTCAGGGCAAGCCTGTTCACACGCAGTGTTTCCATTACAAAAATGGCCGGTGGAACAGTGGTTAGAGCAGTCGCCCCATGTAAAGAGGCTAAAGGTCCTCGAGGCAGCGGCCCCGGGTTTGACTCCGACCTGCCGCCCTTTGCTGCATGTCTCCCCCTCTCTCTCTCACCCCATTTCCTGTCTTCTGACCTGCAGCAGATGGCTGAATCGGCCACTGCAGCACTCGTGCAAAGATGTGCACGAGTGCTGTGATCTACTACACTACTGGATAAAAGTGTCTGCTCTACTTGTGCCTGTGCTGTTGTGGCGTCTGCACTGCCACACGTCACATCCCGCTGAGAGCTACATCCAATCACCTACCAAGCTTCTCTCAGTCTCTCAATTCTCTCAATCAAACGGCCGGGCCTCATAACGGGTATTCAACCCTGATGGAAACGCACCTAATTGAAAGATGACTCCTTGGTGCTCAGGAAACTTGTGATGAACATTTATACTTCCAATAAAAAGCAAAAAAACATTTATACCGAGTTAATAACAGCCCAAAGAAGCAGCAATAACTTACCATCACTGGATATTTGGAAGACTTCTTTCAGGGTGAGGATCTCTGGAGAGAGACACAAAGAACTGCATGAATATTTTGCTGCTAATTGCGTCTTGGCTCTGAGAGTAAATGGGGCGTGTTGATGATGTTTCTCTGCGGCCAACGGAAGAAAGCAAACCTCCAGCAGTGAAGAAGAAGAATGGTGATTTACACAAAGACAGCTACAGAAATGTCTAAGGTCGCACTCACACTGCCCTTCCGCACCGCGCCAAAACAGGTTTTACGGGTAAAGCATAGCTCGTTCGACCAGTGTGAGTGCACCCGCTCCGCGCCTAGCTGCGGCCAGCTGGCCGTCCACAGCCCATTTGAGAGGGTGGGCTTTTTGTAAAGCGTGTTTGCACATGTACGAGCACGAGGCCTACGGCGGTTCTGACGTCATCTTATGTGCGCCTGTTTGGCCAAAGAAGAAAGAAGGAGGGACCATGCGCGGACATTTAACAACAATGGCGGTGAAAGGTTCACGTTGGTGTGATGCGGAGGTGGAGTGTTTACTGCAGATTTGGTCGATGAAAAGATTCAAAAACAGTCGACAAGACGCACAAAAACTCTGAGGTCTACGGAAAGATTTGTAAACAAAGCGACGCATCGCGATGACGGCATTAATGTGTGTGACGTGTTACGGCGTGATGACAGCAAGAAGCATTTGCGCGAGGCCCAGGTAGTGTGAGTACAAACCAACTGGCCAGCGGGGGGAGAGGGAGGGGGGACAAGTACCCTAAAGCCCGGGGCGTGGTGCGGAAGGACAGTGTGAGTGCGCCCTAACTGTAGAGACAACAAGATTCAGGAGTTTTTGGCGGTAAAGACAGACGATAAAATCATCAGATACATTTAAAGGACACAAGACTCGGTTGTAATCAGCGCCATATCCCCCCTCGCCCTACAGTAAGGTCGCACTTACACTGTCCATCCGTACCGTGCCCCAGGACATTTCACGGCTAAAGTCTAGTTCGTTTGACCAGTGTGAGTCCACGGCCTGTCTTGGCGAGGTGGGCTTTTGTAAAGCACGTTTGCACATGTACGAGCACGAGGCCTACGGCGGCTCTGACATCATTTTGTGTGCGTCTGTTCAGACATAGAAAAAAAAAAAAGACAGACCATGCGCGGACATTTAAAACAATGGCGGTGAAAGGTTCACGTTGGTGTGATGCGGAGGTGGAGTGTTTACTGCAGATTTGGTCGATGAAAATATTCAAAAACAGTCGACAAGACGCACAAAAACTCTGAGGGCTATGGAAAGATTTGGAAACAAAGAGACGCATCGTGATGATGTCATCAATGCGTGTGACGTGTTACGGCGTGATGACGTATAGGTAGCAAGAAGCATTCGCTGAGGCCCAGGTAGTGTGAGTACAAACGGGCCTGGAGGGGGGGACAAGTACCCTAAAGCACGGGGCACAGTACGGATGGACAGTATGAGTGCGCCCTAAGTGAGAACGCATTCGACCCGGAGAATCTCTCCTTGTGTGCCGCATGTGTAAAAGAGAAACCCCGGAGCTCACTCTCCTGACATTGTCTGAGGTTCTTATGTTAAAACGGCTTTAAATTTTATACAACCAATTGTGTGTGAACAGTCAGTGTGAGGAAGACTTTCTCTCTTTCATCATGACAACACTCCTGTGGACAAATCCACGTCCATAAAGAAATGCTTCTCACGGCTCTGACCTCAACGCCATCCAACTCCTTTGGGATGAACTGGAGCACCGACTGACAGCCAGATCTTATCTCCCAACACTAGTGATCTACTTATGGCCATGTATGTGCTTTGTCAACAACACAACCCTTGTCTTGTTTGAGTCAGAGGTGTGGCAGGGTCGGATTACTTGTGTACTGCTGCGTGTGTGTGTTTCCTACCCTTCAGGTCTCGCTCTTTAAACTGAGTGATGGGAAACATCATGGCATCTGCAAGCTGAGTGGACAAGACAGCGTGACAGGAACTCAACTACAAAGAGAGGGAAAGAGAAAACAGGAAGTTGTCATGTTGTTGTCAGGTAAAATCCTTCTTGTGTGGCACCATCCAGAAGGATCAACTGCAGCACATCAGAGCTCTGTTGGTGTGTTTGTATTCTCGCTCACCTCATCGATGACTTTCGCAAACTGCTGCAGGGTGGAGCTCATCACCTCATCGTCGCCCCCTAGAGGAAAACGCTGCAGACGACAGCAACAAACATGGAGGAGTGGATTAGATTAATTTGTGTGAAGAGAAATGTGTATTATAATGCTATTATTATAATTTTTTATGGTTTCTTTCCTCTACTCTTTGAAAGTAATATGAATATGTTTGAAAACAAGACATTTGAGGACGTCATCCTGGGCTTTAGGGCACACTGATCAACGTTTTACACCATTGACATTTGACATTTTATAGACAAAACAACTCATCCATTAATCAAGAAAATAATCGGCAGCTCTATTGCATAGAAGTTCAAGTTCCCCCATTAACTTCTCGAGTTCCTGCATGACTGCAAGTATTCAAGAGAGTTACAAGGCTAAAGACTTGCATTATAGAACTTTGGTTAAAGTGTAAGTCTGGCGTATACATCAAATAAGCCATCGAGACAAGTTTTTTGGGTGATCACCTATTAACAGAAAATGGGCACTGAGTAGCTCTATTGAAGTTCAATAAAACTGAACTTGGTAATTAACTGGTTTGGGCTGGCTCTCAATATGGACCAGCCGACTGCTAAAGCTCGTAGCATTGTAAATGGTAATGGTAAATTGACTTGTACTTATAAAGTATATATAGTCTTCTGACTACTCAAGGTGCTTTCACAGTGTTTGTCACATTCACCCGTTCACACAGACATTCACACTGACGGCAGTGGACATCTACAGACCATCTAATCTAACCATTCACACCACATTTACACACCCATGCGCAGCACAGGGAGCAGTTCGGGGTTCAGTGTCTTGCCCAAGGACACTTCCACATGTGGACCGGGGGAGGTGGGGATTGAACCGCCAATCTCTGTTACTTAGCCACAGTCGTCCACACATTGTAAAACAGTCCTTTTTAATAAACTCCGGGTTCTCTAACTAAGTTGTTGGTGCTTCGTTTTATGTGTAGGGACTCTTATCAGGGCGGCAGTACTTCAGTCCATAGGTGACTCGCCTGGGAACCATTGGGACGGTTCTAGTCCCTGTGTGGAACATGAATGGAGTGTGGACTGGTGGCTGGAGAGGTGCCAGTTCATCTCCTGGGCACTGCAGAGGTGCTGTTGGGGTGCAGGGCTATTGGCAGCCCCCTCGCTCTAACATCTCTCCATTAGTTGCATGTATATTTAGTCGCAGTTTGTGCATGTGTGTGTATTTCGGGCCTGTGAGTGTAACCTGAATAATAACAGAGTGAAAAAATGTTTCCCCTTGCGGGATTAATAAAGGAATTCTACCTCTCATGCTACTGCAGAGGTTTGGTGCTATTTTGAGCAGTATAAGTGGGTAAAAAAAGACGCTGTGGATAGTTTTTGTCCGCCCTGAGCTAATCAGTGTTAGCCACGTCTGGTTGTTAGCTACTGTCCGGGATTTCCGGGATGTTAATAGGTGATCACCCAAAAAACTTGTGTCGATGTTTTATTTGATGTATATTCATGCTAAAAAAGAGAGTGGGGTCCAATTGTAATGTTATATGTGCAGTGGCTAACACCATAAGAGTGATGGCTAGTTTTAAAATCAGTGGCTTCTGCCTGGTGTTAGTTTCATGAGGTTGGTATAGTCTACCTGTTTGTCGTACTCTTTCAGCAGTCTGGAGGTCAGGTGTGTCGCAGCACTGAGCTCATTCTGAAAGAGAAAACAGGACAGACACAGCTGGAGACACACTTTCAAATCAGCTGTCACGTCGCATCAAATGTTCTGTGTGTATCTGCACAGCCAGTGGCACTACACTCATGAATCGTGTGTGTGTGTGTGTGTGTGTGTGTGTGTGTGTGTGTGTGTGTACCTGTGCATCATAAATCCTCTGCATGGCCTGATAGAGCTGTGTGCAGTAGTTGGACATCGCTGCAGTGTCCTCCTCAAACACTCCCAGCAGAGAGCGTGTCTACATACAAAACACAACATAAAAGTGTTGAAGATGAAGTAAATGTTAATCATTTGGCAAATCCATAAAACTTCAGCATGCAATGACCTTTAAATGATCCTTTAGGTGACTGCCAAAAACCAAACACACACCTATCTATGTAAATCCACACCTCTTACCTGTCCACACAGTACAACAGTGTTTTCAAGGTGTGTCTCAACTGCACTATTTGCCTTTAGCTCGCCAGCAAGCTCATCAATCATTATGAGAGAAGATGATCACACAGAGACATCAGTGTAGTTACATCACATTCTTGTTGAGGGATTATATTAAATATATTTCACCAATGACAACATTTCCCTTAGTCCTAATGTTCAAAGTCAAATTACTCCGCAATGGTTACAGAGTCTGACAAAGTAAGTTCACCGCTGTTTACGAAAAAACCCTGAATGAACTGAGCCGATACCAGTTAATCACAGTGATGGAAGAAATGCTCTTACTGAAGTAAAAGTAACAAATACAACTATAAAATAATTCTGTTACAAGTAAAATTCCTGCATTCAAAACCTCACTTAAGTAAAAGTACAAAAGTGTTAACATCAAAACATATCTAAGGACTTTACAACGCTGCACAACAACGCTGCACAACAACGCTGAGCAACGTTCAGGAATAAACTCACACTACTCAAAGTGACCTATCACTGACATGCACCTTATCTCATTTGCACATTAAAATCCACATAGCACATTGTAATATAGTGTTTATCTGCGATACTGTACTTTTATTTTATTGTTGTTCATATTTTGTATTTTATCTTATTTTTAGTACTTCTGATTGTTTTGTACCGCTGCTACGATGACCTCATTTCCCCTCAGGGATAAATTATGTTATCTATCTATCTATCTATCTATCCATCTATCTATCTATCTATCTATCTATCTATCCATGCATCTATCCATCTATCTATCTATCTATCTATCTATCCATCCATCTATCTATCCATCCATCTATCTATCTATCCATCTATCTATCTATCTATCCATGCATCTATCCATCTATCTATCTATCTATCTATCTATCTATCTATCTATCCATCTATCCATCTATCTATCTATCCATCTATCTATCTATCTATCTATCTATCTATCTATCCATGCATCTATCCATCTATCTATCTATCTATCTATCCATCTATCTATCTATCTATCTATCCATCTATCTATCTATCCATCTATCTATCCATCTATCTATTTATCCATATATCTATTTATCTATCCATCTATCTATCCATCTATCTATCCATCTATCTATTTATCCATATATCTATTTATCTATCCATCCATCCATCCATCTATCTATCCATCTATCTATCTATCTATCCATCTATCTATTTATCTATCCATCTATCTATTTATCTATCCATCTATCTATTTATCTATCCATCTATCTATCTATCTATTCATCTATCTATCCATCTATCCATCTATCTATCTGTCTATCCATCTGTCTATCTATCTATCTATCCATCTATCTATCTATGTGCCAAAAGTAAAAGTACTCATAATGCAGAATGCTCCAGGTCTATGGGGGCTATCAATGGGCCAGATGTTTCAATAGTCTTCATAAACGTAGAAGAAAAAGCAGGAAATAATAAACACAGTTATTGAAACGGTACAATTATGAGAAACTTGTACTTGAGTGTTTCCATTTTCTGCTTTAAAAAACAAACAAACCTCTACTCCACCACATTTTAGAGGTAAATACTGTGCTTTTCCCTCCTCTACATTTATTTGATCACTTTAGTTACTTTGCAGATTCAGATTATAACAAAACTGTTATCAATAAATACATTGTGATGTATTATTGTGGATAAAGATAAGACTTTATTGATTCTTTGGTGAAATTCACCAGATATTTAACATCTTTCCAGCCTGTAACCCTCTTGGAGCAGACCCTGTGCACCAGAGCGATAGAGGCCCAGAATCCAACACATTATTCAATTCAATTCAATTTTATTTATAGTGCCAAATCATAACATAAGTTATCTCAGGACACTTTACAAACTACGTAAAGACCACACTCTATGACTTAACCGCAGGGTGAAAGATGCTGGCAGGGAAAGCATACATACGGCATAACCAAATGGCTGGCATAGTGTACAGAAACATCTGTGCAGAGTTTGGACTGGAAACCCCAAGATCCAAATGGGAAACTCCTCCAAAGGTGGTGGAGAAAGAGCGAGCGAAGATCCTGTGGGACTTCCAGATACAGACTGACAGGGTGGTAATGGCAAACCAACCAGGTATGGTGGTGGTGGATAAAGGACAGAGGAAAGCCGTAGTGGTGGATGTGGCGATACCAAGCGATGGGAACATCCGCAAAAAGGAAAACGAGAAACCTGATAAGTACCAAGAGCTCAGAGAGGAGCTGGAGAGAACCTGGAGGGTAAAGGTGACAGTAGTACCCGTGGTGATCGGAGCACTAGGGGCAGTGACCCCCAAGCTGGAGGAGGTTACAGCAGATTCAAGAACAACCTCAGATATCTTTTTATATATATATATTATTGATGCATTAATGTGTCTATCACTGTACTGCAAGAGGGTTACAGGCTCCAATCCCGTCTGTGGACCTTCTGTGTGGAGTTTGCATGTTCTCCCCGTGTCTGCGTGGGTTTCTCTCTCCGGGTTCTCCGGTTTCCTCCCACAGTCCAAAGACGTGCAGGTGTTCGGTTCATTGATGACTCTAAATCGCCCGTAGGTGTGAATGGTTGTTTGTCTCTGTTTGTCTCTATGTGCCCTGTGATAGACTGGCGTCCTGTCCAGGATGGACCCCGCCTTATGTCCGATGTCACCTACCCTGTTATGGACAAGCAGTTGCAGATGATGGATGGATGTTAAATATCTGGTGAATTTCACCAAAGGATCAATAAAGTCTTATCTTTATCCACAATAATACATCATAATGTATTTATTGATAACATTTTTTTGATCTGAATCTGCAAAGTAACTAAAGTGATCGAATAAATGTAAAGGAGTGAGCAGAAAATGGAAATACTCAACTACAAGTACCTCATAATTGTACTGTTTGTGTGTAGATACATCCTAGGATGCGCTGGGACACATAATCAGTGATGTTATAACCTTAGATCGACGGGCGTTTCGGGTCTCTCAACATCAGACACCCTCCCTCAGGCGACCCCAGCCGGGGTGATCAATCCCCGGCTTGTGCCCCGGCTTGTGCCCCGGCAGCGTTAGCCCACTTTTCGGACCTTTTAATCCAGATCCACCTGGAGGCTCTCTCTGCAGCCTCTGTGGCGGACTTGACGGCTCTCCTCCGAGCAGCACCCGAGATGCCAAGAAGGCTGTAGGCCCTGCACAGGGAGCGTGCAGCGAAGCCCCGACATCCCACCTCTATTGGCTCGCAGCGGGCTTTCCAGCCTCTCCTCCGGCAGTCTTCGATGAGCTCCTGGTATTTGAGCCGCTTATGCTCATTGGCCTCTTCCAATTCGGTCCTCCCAGGGGACTGTCAGTTCCAATAAGAGGACTTGCTTTGAAGAGACAGATGTCAGAACCAGGTCTGGTCTCAATGAAGTTGCTGTTACACATTCTGGGAAATTGCAGCTCCCAGTCTGATGCTGAGGAGAGAAGGCCGGACGATGGTGTTGGCTTTGAGCGTGGCTTTTCTCCAGCTTTCACAAATGGAATTGACTTCCGGCTGCTGGCCTGTTTGTTGTTATCCACTGCACTGGAGATGGTCTCGGCCACTGCCTTCAGCACCTGGTCGTGTCTCCAGCGGTAACGACCTTCTCCATGAGCTACAGGGCAGCTGCTCATGATGTGTTTCAATAACTGTGTTTATTATTTCTTGCTTTTTCTTTTACGTTTAGGCAGTCCATTGAAACATCTGGCCTTTAAATGAATAAATAAGGGTTATTCAGAACCTCCAACACTAGGATCACTGAAGCCAGGTGACCCAACAGACGGACTAAAAGCTGATAACAGATGCACTTAACCAGAGATCTTCAACAGAGGGTCCTAAGAGTTGCTGCAGGGCGTCCGCCACACTGTTTGATAATCTTTCCAATGTTTTTTCCCCAAAAAAATATGACTGAAAATATTATTAAACGTTGAATATGGAGAATGAGCAGAACACAACGGGCCAAGACAGATGTGCGTCCTCCACAGAGCTGGGTCTGTCTGACGTTCCTGTCTGTTATAGGGAAGGTTGTCGTCTCCACCGTACTCTACGGGGGAATTGTTGGGTCTGTGTAAATCATAAATAAGTCATAGAGTGTGGTCTTTACCTACTCTGTAAAGTGTCCTGAGATAACTTTGGTTATGATTTGGCACTGTAAATAAAATTGAATTGAGTTGAAATTGAACACTGCTGCATCTAATGTCTTAAGATCGTAGTCACAACAACAAAGACTTATTCCAGCAGTCGGGTTGCCAGGTTGCAGAGTGTGTCAAGCGATTAGCCTGCGCCATGTCAAGTGATGACAGGGTAACCACTCATTTCAACTAATCAATTAATTTTAAAACAGTTTTTAACGTTAGCAAGACTGGAAGTCTTTCTTTGAGTGGTCTGTCATTGATTAGCTAGCTTTCAACTAAAAATGATAGAGTGTGGTCTTTACCTACTCTGTAAAGTGTCCTGAGATAACTTTTGTAATGATTTGGCACTATAAATAAAATTGAATATAATTGAATTTATTCCTTATTTATTTAAGGAATTTATTTATTTATTCCACTATTCGCAGGTACAACGTAAACAGAACGTGACAGAAAGTCATTGTCAAACCCGCCAACAAAATTAAAATATTAATTCAGACTAAATATATTTTTATTGAAAAGCATTACTTGAATTCTGTAACCCTCAAAACATCCCCATGGCTGTATTATTATTATTATTATTTGTGAATATAGCTTTTAATAAACATTCTGCATATTCAACCTTTAACATGAATGCATTATATACTTTTAGCACAGATATATTTGTCAAAATACAAAATGCAGAGGCAAATAAACTAAAAGATACAGAGGCAGTTTTGTTTCCTCAGCTGTCATAATATTAAATAACACTTAGGCGTTTAGACTACACACTAATTTATCTAACTTATTGACTGCACAGCCTTCTTAATGTATTTATATATGTATTACTTATTCTGGCTTAGCTGCGAGAATCTCTTAGGATGACTTCTATTCTGTATTTTATCCCCTGAAATATATATATATATATATATATATATACATATACATATCATCTCATCATCTCATCTCATCTTCATCCTCTTATCCGGGGTCGGGTCGCGGGGGCAGCAGCTTTAGCAGGGAACCCCAAACTTCCCTTTCCCGGGCCACATTAACCAGCTCTAACTGGGGGATCCTGAGGCGTTCCCAGGCCAGTGTGGAGATATAATCTCTCCACCTGGTCCTGGGTCTTCCCCGAGGCCTCCTCCCAGCTGGACGTGCCTGGAACACCTCCCTAGGGAGGCGCCCAGGGTTCATCCTTACTAGATGATCCTGAACCACCTCAACTGGCTCCTTTCAACGCAAAGGACCAGCAGCTCTACCCCAAGTTCCTCACGGATGGCTGAACTTCTCATATATACATATATATATGTATATTTCAGAGATTTAACAATGTCTCTATGTCTGGAGCACTGTTGCCACTGTTATGTCAATGTCTTCTTGTTTTTGTCAATGTCATTAATGTCGTCTATGTGTTTGTAAGCAGTCTACTCTTTTTACCTGCAACCAAATCTACCCTTGGGTACAATCAAAGTTACCTTACCTTACCTTTGTGAAAAAATAATTAAATACATTTACACAACCTTGATGATATACCTACAGGCAAAGTAGACATGTTATATCAACATATGATGCATAAATATATGAAAATGTTATTAATGACCATTGCATGTCTCTATCTCTAAAATATGTGTGTATGGACCTCAGAGTACCCTAGCTACCCAATTTAATATGCAACTCAATTAAATACAATATTTGTTTGTTGTGTTTTAGCTAAGGGGTCCTTGGCCTTAAAACGTTGAAGACCCCTGAAGTAAACAAAAACATCCACACAATCATCTACCTCGGTATCTACAGACTGAACCTTGCAGGTGCAGCCTCACACCCTGGCCCCACCCCAACCAGTGATGTCACAGCAGGTGTTTTGCCCTGTATGTGCTGCGGGACACAACAGCACTGATTTGGGGGTGGTTCAACTAATAACAATACTGAAAAACATAAAGCAGCAGGATGACACTGCTGCTGCCTGTAAGAAAGATCAGCAGTCACCACTGGAAGGAGGGCAGGCAGCTAGCCAAGAGGGCTAAGAAAGTAGTCGGCTAACTATTCATTTAACGACTTTATTTCTCTGTAAAGTAACACTGAATGTCGTGCCACCACTTGACATTTTGAGGATCTTGACGGACCCACTCCCATCAGCTGATCGTTGTCTGATTTACTGTTTAACTGCTTTGATTAGCTGGGCCGTTAGCCGTTAGCATGCTGCTTCAACGTGTCATCTCTTCGGTGATTTGTTGACAAACACTGAGCCTAAAGAAGATTTTCATTGAGTAAAAACAAAAAACAAAACACTGAGCCTACAAAGACAGTTAGCATAGCTCTGCAAAATAGCGTTAGCATGGTAGCTGAAGGCTCCAGAGAAGAGAGCGGTTACCTGCGGACTGTCCTCCAGCGTCTCCTCGATCGGCAGCTTCTCTATCCCGGGCATGGCGACGGTTGGCGGCGGTTGATAATCCGTGTGAATCGACGGACAATGAAAGCAAAATAAATCGTTTACTACAGGAACTCACTCCAAGGTTTATTCTTGGCTGAACGAATTCACAACACTCCCCAAAAACAGCTCCTCCTGGTTACGCAGGTCCCGCCCTCCACATGGATTTTGATTGGATAGGAAAAAAATCCACGAATTTGATTGGTTTCTTGTTTAAAGGGGGGGACCGACGCCATTTTGGCTCTAACCAGGCTCGCCCTTGTAATGTACTACAATACAACATAGAGCCACAATGGCTACAGTTATTTTTTTAAAACACATAAAAACCCCGCTTATTTCTTCTTTTAAAGGCATTTTGTGAGATATAGGTTATATTATATATGTTCAATGTGTTGTATGGTTTGTAAAGACCTCTGTGATGGTTGTTGGATATTCATTTTATTATGTTTTTGGACATTTTTAAGTGTAACTCCACTTCCATCTATTTCTATTAAAAAAATGTAGCTAAATGCATTGAGAGTGGTTACCTAGCTATATGTAATCAACAAATATACAGATTATGTACATTAAAGGTTGAATATGCAAGATAGTTATTAAAAGCTATATTTTCTGTCACGTTCTGTTTAAATTGTAGCAGCCAATAGCGGCTGGCGTTGCTGGTTGCCAGGGTTGTCTGTTGTTGCAAAGGAAACAAGGAATCATGTTGAGTTGAGAGCTAGCTAGCTAATCGATTACACACCACTCAAAGAAAGACTTCCAGTTAAAGACCGGCTAACGTTAAATACTGTTGGAAAATTCTTTGATTAGTTGAAATTAGTCGTTACCCTGTATGATCATTCACTCATTCTCCATATTCAACCTTTAATTATGCAAATGTCATAGACATAGAGGACTTGTTATTAGTTATATTTATGTAGTAACAGATAACCATAGTGCATCCATAATATAAATAGACCTATAGGTAAAAGTATGGATTTTGATTTGATAGAAAAAAGATCCATAAAATTTGATTGGTTTGTTTAAAGGGGGAAACGGCACAATTTTGGGTCCGACCAGGCTCGCCATTGTAATGTATCGGAATACAACACAGAGCCATAAAAGCAGGGGTGTCAAACTCAGGCCCGTGGGACAAATCTGGCCCGCGGTATAATTATATTTGGCCCCTAAGATCATATCAAGGTCCTGTGAGCGCTGGTCCGTGAGTATAAAGCACATACACGTCTACTTTTCTGTTAGCAAACATGAGCATCCATGCTACCAGTCTCTGCAGAGAAACTTAATCCACCCCTCCCCAAAAACGACCCAAAGAAAGATGGAGAACAGGAGCTTTCAGCAGCGGTGGGAGGCAGATGATCGGTCTTTTTTTTTCTTTTTTAGTAAAGAAAGATGAAAGCACCACAAAAACGTGAAGAAACGACTATAAAGAGACGCAAAACACCACAAAAACATGATAAAACGACTAAAAACAGATGAAAACTCCCCACAAACGACCCAAAGAAAGATGGAGGGCAGGAGCTTTCAGCAGCGGTGGGAGGCAGATGATCTGTGTCTGAAGGTAAAGAGCTGTTTGTCTCGTCTGCAGAGCCACCGTGGCTGTAACCATAGAATCAAACAGAAGAAACACCACAAAAATGTGACAAAACGACTAAAAACAGATGAAAACTCCCCAAAAACGACCCAAAGAAAGATGGAGGACAGGAGCTTTCAGCAGATGATCTGTGTGTGAAGGTAAAGAGCTGTTTGTCACCGTGGCTGTAACCAAAGAATCAAACAGAAGAAACACCACGACAAGAACAAGGAGCTGCACTGGAAAGGTTCAGCGTTACACATCTGGAGAGAAGGAAAACACATGCACATGTGCAGCCTTTTTTTTTTTTTAGTAGATATTGAGTTTGGCCGCAACTTTGTCCCAGTTTTTAAATTTTGCCCACTGTGAATTGGAGTTTGACACCGCTGCATAATAGCTACAGTTATTAAAAAGGGTATTTTGTGGGATATAGGTTCTCAAATACAAATAATGAGTGATACATTGATTTATTTGTGTATAGAAACCTATGTGAGGACTGTTATTTTGACTTCTAGAAGGGGATAATGACCTAAAGTATTTTTACTTTATTATGTATGTGCTATGTTCTTTACTGTATTTGTACTTACGTATGTATCTTAATTTATATTGTCAGCTATGCCGCCTTGAATATGTTGAAGTGTTTTTGCCTACTCAATATTTCTACAAGAAGTTGTAATGTACTGACTTCTTCTAAATTGAAGCTTTCGGACAAATTGTGGGACATGGATAGGCTTTATACTATATGTTCAATATGCTGTAAAGACAGTTTGTAAAGACCTCTGTGATTATTGTTTGATATTTATTATATTTTTGGATATATTCAACATCCTTTAACACCACTCCCATCTATTACTATAAAAAAAATCTAAATGTAGCTATGTATTGACAGTGGGTACTTAGTAATTAACAAATATACAGATTATGTACATTAATTAATTGTCAATATATGGGCCTATGTGCAAAAATAATGAAGCTAGTACTTAAATATTAGTCACATTTATATAGAAACAGGTAACAGTTGTGCGTCCATGATATAAATAGACCTATACATAAAAGTATGAATAATAAATCAAATATACAAAACATGAAAAATAGCACTTCTGGTAAATTGCACACTCTTTTATTTTAAGAGGACATCTCTGAGGCAGGTGAGAGGGATCCTTCTGCATCCTCCTCCTTGTCGGGGTACACCAGAGGACCACGAGGAAACAGGCTCTCCGCCAGGCCGGGGATCCCACTGAGCACACAGCAGCTCAGGCCGCTGCGGGGCTTCTCAGCGGCAGTCGCACTTGACCACATACCAGCCTCCTCATCGTAGTGCTCGACGCATGGCATAGTGGCGTCGCTGTCGTATCCTCCGACCACAAAGAGCTTGTCGTTCACCACCTCAACTCCGAAGTAACTGCGTGGAGCATGCATGGATGGTGCTGTGGTCCACCTGTTGGTCCGAGGGTTGTAGGCCTCAACAATGCGCATGTGGGTATTCCCGCCAATGGTGCCACCCATCTAAAAGAGAGATTCAGAAGACTAAGGAAACACATACTATTCTGGTTCAAAGTTAAAGAGTATGTACACCCAGGCTACAACTCTAAATGTCAAGTCACAAGAAAGCTAGTATTACTAAGCAGCTCTAGATGCTTTATAAATACTGTGGAAGTACCTAAACGCTCAATCCCCAGAGAAATGAACACAGCCCATATTCAGAAACGGTGTCTTAAAACGAGCCGTGGGACTTCCTGTACCATTGTGGTGTCACAACTACACTATATATAGATAGAAAGTGCAGCCACAGGGCCGTTACAGTCATTCCCTGGCTGCAGTGACGGTGCAGAGACGCGGTGATCGCACATCACTGAGCAATCAAAGCAGATTGGGCTTTATCAGTAGCAGGGGTCATAAAGAAACAGATGAGCTTTTTAGACGGAGGTGTGTTTTATGTGCGTGTTTTTATTCATATTAAAGCTTAAACATGTTCCAGTGGAAACCCCCAATACAAGCATTAACCAGAAAGTGAGCATGATACGTCCCCTTTAATACATTTTCCTAACTACACCTTTACACCTGTAGTTTGCTCTCTTGTGACCACTGATTGGTACAACCCAAGGACACATATTAATGCTGCGTACTTACTGCATAGATGCGGTCTCTGTAGGCAGCGACCCCCAGGCCACTGCGGCAGCTCCTCATGGGAGCGATCTGGGTCCACTGGTTGACGTCAGGGTCATAGCATTCAGCAGAGCTGAGGCTGCGATACCCGTTGAAACCCCCACAAATGTACACCTACAGACAGGTTTGGGACAGTTACGTTTAGTATGGACTCAACTACAGACACAGGTGATATAAATGCTTGAAAATATAATCTGTAACTCTGCTAAACAAAGGTAATATGATAACATATCTTCAAGAAGAAACCTGCATTTTTTTAATGCTTTATTGGATAAATAAGTTGTTTCTTCCCCAGTTTTTAATGCCACTATTTGTATAATTTTAATTTCTGTTAGTTAATTTACCTTATGAACTCCAACTTTGTTTCCCACTTTTTGTATTATTTTAAAGAGCCATATCCATTTTAATTTAGTTTACATTAGTCGCCTCAAACTACTAGACCAAGTAAGGTTTTAGTGGAAAACAGCTCTTGAGTGTAATGAGCTGTGCAAATGGAGCATTTTGCAACCGCTACAACCATCACTTGCTACTGACCAGTTAGGGTAAAAACAAAAAAACAACCCTCCACAACATGAAAAAATTAGCTAACATGGACACAAAGTGAAAACGTGTCAGGATAAACTAACAACGTTCCTCTCTTGGTCACTGCTTCCTTCTCTGTTTCACCCACCTTGCCATTTAGAGTTGTGGCACTGGCCCCGCACCTCTTGGCACGCATGGGTGCCAGCATGGTCCACCGGCCGGTCTCAGGTATGTAGCACTCTACAGTGTTAGAGTAAGATACTCCACCAAGGCCTCCGATGGCGTAAATCCACCCATTCAGCACAACAACGCTGACATAGCATCGGCAGAAGTTCATGCGTGCCACTTCTTGCCACGTGCGGGTGACGAGGTCAAACTTTTGCACAGTATTCAAGTGAATATCTCGGTAGCAGCCACCGATTAGGTACACAAAGCTGTTGAGGACAGCCGCACCGTGGTGAGAGCGATGGATCTCCCCAGCGCTCAAAGTGACCCAGTAATCAGCCTGGGTATCGTACGCCTCAAAGTCGGTCGCGGTAATGTTGTCCTCTTGGCCTCCAGTGATCAATAAGATTGAAGACGGCAGGCGTGGCCGGCTCAGCAGGTTACTGTACACAGATTTTGGGGATCTACCTCTAGACTCCACAAATGTTATCACTGCGTCACTGATGATGGGTATACAATCGATGTTGTCCTTTATCAGAGCATTGTCCATCACGCTGTGTTGGAAGTAATAGAGGGTCATCAAGCCTAGCCGCACCTGGACACATAGGTGAAGACAAATGTTAGAAACAATCCAATTTATATCAATCTTATGCCTGTGTTATTACAACAGAGGTGGAGTCAGGATGGTCGATGGTACTTGGACTTTTACTTCTAGGTGTTTTACACTATTTGTCATATTCACCTATTCACACAGACGTTCATACTGATGGCAGCGGACACCTACCCGCCATCCAATCTAACCATTCCCACACCCACGTGCGGCACTTGGAGCAATTTGTCTTGACATTGGTAAATCAAACCACCAATCTCTCGAATGGAGGATGACCCGCTCTACCTCTGGGGGCATAAAGGGCCCCACCTCTGAGCCGCCCTGGTTGAGGTTAGCTTAGCTTATCATAGAGATTGGGAGTTTGGCTAAATTGTCTGCCGAAAGCTCAATACATCCAAAGATTTATTTGTAGCAATGTAATAACATCAAACCATATTTTCAATTATTTTAAGTACATTTTGTATTTGTGCACCTGCGAAATTCATAGGTCGCTGTAACTGTAACTGTTTGAACAAACCACCAATGTTTTTTTCTTGCATACTCTTCAGCAGACTGATTGGTCTGTAAAAATGCAACCCATCGCATGCTATGTCAGTCTGACTACATCTACAGTTGACTTATCGTTTAGTTACCTTGGGCAACAGCTCAGTGATGAGACCTCGTCTTTGGTCTGGCATGTGGTTAATCCAACGGACGACGGCCTCAAACACTTTGTTCTCTCGTTTCACATCAAGGTGATCGCTTTCGATGATAGCTGACAGCTGCTGAACTGAGAGCTCCACAAACTCCCGTGAGATGCAAGCTATGTTCTCAAAGTGCTGCAGGATGTAGCGGAAGACCTTGTGCCTCAGATCAGGGAAGTGGTAGAAGTCGATCAGCCGCCAGATACCGATGCAGTTCCTTGTGCAAAGCTGATCCTCCAGGAAGAAGCAGCAGGCCTGGACAATCCCAGAGACCAAGAACTGGTCTGCAGCTGCCAAAACCTCCACCACATTATCCTCTGTCACAGGAACAGAGTGGGTGTAGGCATAATTGATGATGAGCTGCATCATCTCGGGCGACACGCCAGGGATAGAGTACGTCAGCTTCTTCGAGGTCGCCCAGGCACCGGTGAAGAGAGCACTGTGGGGTCAGGATTTAGAGTTTTAGGAAAGGGAATCATACAAACATTACACTGTCATAACATCTGGACCTTTTGGACCAATTCATGTGTGGGTGATGATGGATCGTTTGGATATCTCACAGCTTGTTCATGACAATTGAATCCAGTAAACTAACAGCAACATGTTGATGATCATACAATTACATATGCTGTGACAGAAGATTTTATCCACATGGAAGCTGAATCAGGATCATTTTGTTCTCAGGCCTCTATCAGGCCAACGTTTCTACTTGTATGTAAAAGGATAAGGGTTAGGGTTAGGGTTTAAATTTGCTGAGACCATTTATTCAAGGACCTCACGTACTATCCAGCGCCACCATCAAACTTGACATTTTTTTAGCTTGTCTCTGGTGAGACTGAGCCAAGTGAAAAAGTGACACGGAGACGAGAGTATGGGATTGATTTTGTTGCTATGGATGACATCCAGTTCATCCCTTCTGTGCCCACAGTGATTTGCTGAGAGGGAACGAGTCCCTAAGAGTGAATTTATGATAAAAACACTTCAATGTGGAGGTGAATGAACTGCAGCACTATGTCGGGTGTGGGTAGGACGTTTATCGCCTGGAGCAAAATCCTCCTGACCGACAGCACAGCTGCGTTTGTCCAGAGAGTTGTACCAACTTTAATCTGTGGTGATATTTGGTGGTTTTTATTGGTTAGGGATGTGATGTCATCCCTGACCAACTCTACCACGTTCATAATGCCATCTCCATTAAGGCTATACTCTGAATGACTTAGTTTTATAGATTTAGTTACTTTTAGAGCTAAAATGCTTTGTGAATTACACTTGTCTTAAAAAGTTAGGAGTCCTAAAATTAGGAGTTACACCTTAATCAGCAAGTTAGGACCTACTCTTAGCCTTGTGAATATGGCTCCAGAATATGGCCCCAGAAGTGCAGTCCTGTAGTAATATATAGAATAAATATAGAAAATAGCTAGAGACGGTCATGTGACAGGATCAAACCAGCCACCAAACCAGAACAGGGGTGTAAGGTGTTGGGACAACGGCCCCGTCTCTGCTTCCTACCCTCCCTACATCTGTCGCCCCTTGTTCGGACCACAACACACTTGTAAAGTTGCTACAGTGTCTTAAGGACGACATTTTTCCATGATGACACACACATACACAGACTCACATGGTGAAAACAATACACGTTTTGCTGTTGTAGCTGTTAAATATAGAATAAAGGCATCAGGGGTTGATGTGAGTACGCTATGACACAGTTTGAACAGGAACAGTATTAATTACAATTGTGTTAATTTTAAAAAGCAGTTCACACACTGTGATCATTAAGTAGATTTGTATCTGAGAGTTTGATATTCAAGTGTTTGCTCAGCTGAGATAACCTACTCACCAAAAGTATGAGCTGCAGCTACAGAGGACGATCTTGTGGGCGTTGAACTCGATTTCACCCACCTTGATCACAACATCACACAATTTTCCCTCCAGACGGAGTTCAGTTAAGACCGCGGATGCCATATCATGCATCCTTTTCTCCGCCTCGCTTCTGTATTCACTCATATTTGCTTTTCAGTCTAAGGTCAGTAGTTTTTGACTCAACAGGTGAGTTTCTCAGACAGAAATAAGGCGTCAGAACTGCTCACGACTCCTTTTGGGAATGTTTCGTTATGACATCACAGATCTAGAACTGAAGGAACTCTGAGCTAATTTGCATAATTAAATAACTCTAATACAACTAAATAACTCTAATACAACTACAGGAGATACAAAATACTGGATTCATTGTATAATATGTGAAAAAGAAAGGCCGGTCTAACCAGCAGCAAATCAACCACACGATGAGGATGCACCAAGTTTGCACAGTCCAAACTTAAATATACATAGTAACAAAAGTTGATTCTATTTTCAGTTGAAATTGTGATTCAGTGGTCACTATTCCTCTACATATTTGCAATTAAATCAATGTTTTTTTTTTATATGTTGGCTTTATGTCCTTCACTTTTGTATCCAGGAACTTGCCAGTTGTGTTTACATTGTCCCCTCAGTAGCTGGTCTGATTTTGCATGTGGTTCTTTTCTGCTAAAGTACAACTGCGTCAGCCGTGTTCTTACATTATACTGCATTCAATTCAGTTTTATTTACAGTGCCAAATCATAACAAAAGTTGTCTCAGGACACTTTACAGAGTAGGTAAAGACCACACTCTATGACTTATTTATGATTTACACAGACCCAACAATTCCCCCGTAGAGTACGGTGGTGTTGAAAACCTTCACTATAACAGACAGGAACGTCAGACAGACCCAGCTCTGTGGAGGACGCACATCTGTCTGCACCAGAGAGAGGAAGAGAAGGAGAGAGAGAGAGAGAAAAGACGGACAGATGGACAGAGAGAGACAAAGACAGACACAAAGACAGAGACAGACACACTTCCAGTAACTATAATAATATCTATAGTAATGTGAATATGACTTGTTAATACAGCAGAATAGTAGAAACAAGCACAGCTAAGGTGATAGATTATAACAGCAGCAGGAAGCGTCATGCAGGACCACGGCAGCAGGCACCACCACGATCATCAGAGACCAGCACACAGGACCACGGCAGCAGGCACCACCACCATCAGCAGAGACCAGCACACAGGACCACGGCAGCAGGCACCACCACCATCAGCAGAGACCTGCGAGACGACAAAGCACAAACAACTCCAGGGAAGAGGTTGAATTAGTGACATGCAGTGATGAGACATGAATGATACAGACAGAGAGGAGAGAAGCTCAGAGGATCAGGAAAAGTATTAACCCCCGGCAGACTAGGCCTATAGCAGCATCATTAAGCAGAACAACATCAGCTTAAAAATAACAACATCATTCATCACTTTGTTGTGTTTTTGACGCATTTTCAGTGGAGAACAAAAGTATTAATACTTTATCTACTCTGAAATACTGTTAAATTTTAATAATATCCACTGTGGCTATGTCACTGCTGTACTAGCACGTTTTTTTTAAAGCTGCAGTAGCTAAGCTGGCTAACTTACTTATAGATAGCAACTGATAACCTCATTTAGCGTATGCCTAGCTTGAGGCATGTGCCTGTGAAATTGTAACATGCGCAAGATGGGAGGTAGGATCTGTGGCGTGTGCACGAACTGTGAACTGCCCTGAGTGGACAGGATGATACGGGCGCGGTGGATTTTTGCAAAACAAATAACAAGCTCTCTACGTGCATGGAGAGGTACTTTTGTTTTTCTTCAAAAAAGAGATGATTGATGTTGTTCTATTGGAGCAGAGTGTCGGTTTGAGTGAATATGATTCAATGAAATGTTCCAGACTGCAACTTAACATAATCAAGGCACTTCAACAAAAACACTTATTTTGTGAAAAGAGCAATGAGCTAAAATTTGAATTGTGTACAGAGACAGATCCTTGTCCCGTTCAGCACGGAGCTGGCGAGCAACTCTAACTGCAGTGTTGAACCCGATTCACCATTGAGAGTCTTCACATAATTCTGTCCTCTCGTGCACTTGTTTTAGAAGAAGAAGAAGAATTACTTTATTTGTCCCGCAACAGGGAAATTAAATGTTTTAACTCTTATTATTAATCATGTTACACACACAGGCCCGAAATACACACATGCACAGACAGGACCTATATACATGCAATAAGGAGAGATGTTAGAGCGAGGGGGCTGTCAGTGACCGGTTCCCCCAGGAGTTGGGGGTTTTGGTGCCTTGCTCAACAGCACCTTGGCAGTGCCCGGGAGATGAACTGGCACCTCTCCAGCCACCAGTTCACGCTCCATACATGGTCCACACAGGGGCTTGAACCAGTGACCCTATGGTTCCCAGCCAAGTCACCTATGGACTGAGCTACTGCTGCCCCAACATGGACAACTGGTCTGTTTTAGGGACTTGAATGAATCTGTGTCCTTGTAAACCTCTCTCTGATGGCTGAGAGGGTCGTCCCAGCGGCTCGCCATCTTGTAAAATAACCAGGAGAGCTGCCAGATAAAAAGGGCGTGTCCACATTAACACCAATAACAGGTATTTGAAAAGTGTTCTCTAATTTTGATCACAGCTTTTTTCACAAAATAAAGGTTTTTGTTCAAATGCCTTGATTATTAAAAGAAACATGACAGTACAGCAGTGGTAAAGCCACAGCAGATATTCTATAAAAAACAGTATTTCATAACAAATCAAGAATTAATACTTTGTTTTGATTTCATGATGGTCTTTACCTCCTGCTCTCATCATGTGATATTTAAAGTTTGTCTGATATTGTGATGTGCATTTCAGGCCTCACATCTACACTTATCCTCTTAAAAACCTTCTTTTGAATGTTTTTAGTGGAATTTAGGTACGTTTGAAGTGTGTAACTGCTTCTGTATCCAAGCACGTATGCATTTTTGTCACTTGAGTGTACATGTAGAGGTACGTCTCCATGACTTTCTTCCATTTTAAGTCTGAGGAAGGGCGAGTGCCTGAAATGTCACTTTACTTGCTTTCAAGGAATTTGTATAGGAGGAGGTTCTGGTGACTTTATTTTCTTTTCACACTCATGTTTTGTGGTGTGGTGGTTAGCACTGTTGCCTCACAACAAGAGGGTTCCAGGTTCGCATCCCGGCCTGCACCTTTCTGCGTGTAGTTTGCATGTTCTCCCCGTGTCTGCGTGGGTTTTCTCCGGGTTCTCCGGTTTCCTCCCACAGTCCAAAGACGTGCAGGTGTTCGGTTCATTGATGACTCTAAATCACCCGTAGGTGTGAATGGTTGTCTGTCTCTGTTTGTCTCTATGTGTCCTGTGATAGACTGGCGTCCTGTCCAGGGTGGACCCCGCCTCACACCCGATGTCAGCTGGGATCTGCTCCAGCCCCCCCGCGACCCCGACAGGGACAAGCAGTCGAAGATGAATGAACTCACGTTTTGTTCCGGCACACAGCTTTATTTACTTATGTGCATGCTTCTCTTAGCTGTTTTTCACACACTGAACCTGTTTTTATGCCCGAGAGTCGTTGCTGTCAGTTTTGTATGGTTGGTAATGAAGCCCTGGTTTTTATAATAATAGCTGAGATTTCTAACAGCACCTTTCAAGGGACACATGATGATCATCTACTCCACAAGTCATATTCACTTGTGTTATATTGAACATTTGGACCGCCATACAACTGTAGCTCTGTACACAGATCAGTGTGTGGCTGCATCTGGGTTGTTGGAGTTGTGTACAGAGCACTTTGAGTGAGGCAAAATGTATGTACATCTACCATAAATACATTTTATTTACAGTAACACCGTTGCGTCATGATGCTTGTGTGTAAATGTGCAGCCGGAGGTGGAAATGTTTCCTTATCATGTCACCATGTCTCTGCATGTGCAGGAAGAAGGGAGCAGAGTTAGAAAAAGAGTTGTGGAAGCGTGGTTGCAAACCTTTGCCACAAGAGGGTGCAACGCTGTCAGGAATATTTAGTAATATGAATAATTGCAAACACACCGTTACGGTCAATGCCTAAAACACACTGAAGTGCAGTCCTGAGATAAAAAGATCAGCAGTAATGATCATGGACAGTATTGTTTCCTTACATCTGTATTTTTGCAGAATAACACAAAAAAAGTGAACGTTTTCAGCTTTAATTCAAATGTGCTTTACTGTACATGTTTCATTGTTTCATAACTGACATGTTATATTTATGTAAATCTTTGTATTATTATTTTGGACAAACTCTAAATCAGTGGAGCAAAGTTTAAGTTAATGTAAAAAGGAACTGCTTAAGCAATTATAATGTACTAATGTTAAATTTGGCCTTCCAGTTAGGGCGGCCTAAAGCCAAACACACAGCTTTTGATGGTGCATACAATACTAAGATATTACAATTATTATTAACATATTCATGTATTTATACATTATATGTTAATGTTAAACATACATTGAATCCTTCAGCTCAACTGTATCTGTGCATGTCTACATTAGTGCCTGTAAGCCAGTAAACCTATCATCACGGTTGTGTAAATGTATTTATTTTATTTTATTTCAACAAATGTATCTTTGCTAATAATACGTTGCATTAATGTTAATGTATATATTCAGATATATTCAAAAAACAACAACAATTTTGGCTCTGGGGAGGGAGGACCCCTGTAGGACCTCTGAGGACCTCTACTTAACACTTTTACTCCACTACATTTAGTTTCACACATTGTATTTTTTACTCCACTACATTTATTTGATTACTAGCTACTTTACATTCATTCATTCATTCATCTTTAACCTCTTGTCCCTGTCGGGGTCGTGGGGAGGCTGGAGTCGATCCCAGCTGACATTGGGCGTGAGGCGGGGTCCACCCTGGACAGGACGCCAGTCTATCACAGGACACATAGAGACAAACAGAGACAGACAAACATTCACACAGATTCAGATTCATTCATTCATTCATCTTCAACCGCTTATCCCGAGGTCAGGGTCGCGGGGGGGCTGGAGCCGATCCCAGCTGACATTGGGCGTGAGGCGGGGTCCACCCTGGACAGGACGCCAGTCTATCACAGGACACATAGAGACGAACAGAGACAGACAACCATTCACACAGATTCAGATTATTAATACAAAATATTATCAGCAAATAAATAGGATGGGGCTATAGTGTAAATTGAAAACATCCGGGGCTGTAGCCCAGAAGTTAGAGTCCTTTTCCGACATGGGTACGGGAGAAATGTTTTAAATCGGGCTGATGAAAATGCATCTGTGACGTAGGCAAGGCAACTTTATTTGTAACACACTTTTCATACACACGGCAGACTCAAAGTGCGTCACATGTCATGACTTAGGGCGCACTCACACTGTCCTTCTGGCCGGGGCCAAAACCGTTTTTTTTCAGCTAAAGCCTAGTACCTTTAAGCAGTGTGAGTGCACCCGCTCCGCGCACAACTGCGGCCAGCGGGCCGTCCACGGCCGCAAATATTCAAAAACAGTCGACAAGACGCACAAAAACTCTGAGGTCTACGGAAAGATTTGTAAACAAAGCCACACACGCGATCAATGCGTGTGACGTGTTACGGCGTGATGACGTATGGACAGCAAGAAGCATTTGCGCGAGGCCCAGGCAGTGTAGGTACAAAAGGGCCTGGGCCGCGGGGGAGAGGGAGGGGGGACAAGTACCCTAAAGCCCGGGTCGCGGTGCTGAAGGACAGTGTGAGTACGCCCTTAAAATGCATTACAGGAAGACAAAGAGAATAAAAACACAGACAATAATAAAAACAGTGCAGACGTTAAAAGTGCAAAGATTTAGCAGAAAGCTAAAGTGAACATAAAAGTGTTCAGTCTAGTTTTAAACGTGGTCAGAGTGGGTGAAAGTCTCACATCTTCAGGAAGTTTATTCCAGTAGTTTGAGAAAGAAAGGAACAACATTGTTGTCTCTGAGGAGTGAGGACCCCCGCAGTAACTCTGAGCACCTCCTCTGGAAGACCTCTGAAATAAAGGAAGTAGGAGTCGGCCTATAAAACAGCAGACAATGCAAATACTCAAGTACCAGTAAGCACCTTAAAGTTCAGCAAAGTATAATAATAATGAGTATAAAAGTAAATTTACTCTACGTAATTGTTCCATTTTAATCTACTTAACACTTTTTACTCCGCTACATTTATTTGGTTACTAGTTACTTTACAGATTCAGATTATTAATACAAAATATTATCAGTTAATAGGTCTATGTGTTATAGATTAAGCTACACAGCAGACCCATCTCATCTCATCTCATCTCATCTTCAGCCTCTTATCCGGGGTCGGGTCGTGGGGGCAGCAGCTTTAGCAGGGGACCCCAAACTTCCCTTTCCCGGGCCACATTAACCAGCTCTAACTGGGGGATCCTGAGGCGTTCCCAGGCCAGTGTGGAGATCTAATCTCTCCACCTGGTCCTGGGTCTTCCCCGAGGCCTCCTCCCGGCTGGACGTGCCTGGAACACCTCCCTAGGGAGGCGCCCAGGGTTCATCCTTACTAGATGATCCTGAACCACCTCAACTGGCTCCTTTCAACGCAAAGGAGCAGCAGCTCTACTCCGAGTTCCTACGGGTGCTGAACTTCTCCCCCTCTCTCTAAGGGAGACTCCAGCCCCCCTCCTGAGAAAACACATGTCGGCCGCTTGTACCCGCAACCTCGTTCTTTGGGTCCTGACCCAGCTTTCATGACCACAGGTGAGGGTGGGAACGAAGATTGACCGGTAGATCCAGAGCTTTGCCTTCCTCAGCTCTCTT
Source organism: Echiichthys vipera (assembly GCF_963691815.1). NCBI lineage: Eukaryota > Metazoa > Chordata > Actinopteri > Perciformes > Trachinidae > Echiichthys > Echiichthys vipera. Next base: position 43,871,954 of record NC_139825.1, on the reverse strand, counting down.
TACAACACAGGCTACACAGCAGTATATAAAGTAAATAAAATCAGCCCCACCTTTATCAGCTGCAACAGTAAAAGGATATTTACATTAACTTCAATAAATATAATTTAATAATGTAATGCTCTGAATAATGACTACATTTGGATGCTGATACTTTTCTACTGGTTCTTAAAGTTTCATTCTGGCGCCAAATCATCCCATGGTCTTTTTTGGCACTTACATACAGGCGCGTCGCTACCTAATGTCTCTTAGAAGAAGAAGAAGAAGAATTCCTTTTATTTATCCTGTAAGGTAAATTACACTTTTTCACTCTGTTATTATTATTATACAGGTTACACACACACACACACACACACACACACACACACACACACACACACACACACCCACACACACACGCACAAACAGGATCTATATACATGCAATTAATGGAGAGATGTCAGAGCGAGGGGGCTGCCAGTGACCAGCGCCCCGAGCAGTTGGGGGTTCGGTGCCTTGCTCAACAGCACCTCAGCAGTGCCCAGGAGATGAACTGGCACCTCTCCAGCCACCAGTCCACGCTCCATTCATGGTCCACACAGGGACTCGAACCTGCGACCCTCCGGTTCCCAGCCAAGTCACCTATGGATGGCTGATGAAAATGCTTTAAGTTTGCTTTGAAGTTATCAAGTCAGTCTGCTTTAAGTTTGCTTTGAAGTTATTAAGTCAGTCAGCTTTAAGTTTGATTTAAAGTCTAAAGTCAGTCAGCTTTAAGTTTACTTTTGAAGTTATCAAGTCAGTCTGCTTTAAGTTTGATTTAAAGTCTAAAGTCAGTCAGCTTTAAGTTTGATTTAAAGTCTAAAGTCAGTCAGCTTTAAGTTTACTTTTGAAGTTGTCAAGTCAGTCAGCTTTAAGTTTGATTTAAAGTCTAAAGTCAGTCAGCTTTAAGTTTGATTTAAAGTCTAAAGTCAGTCAGCTTTAAGCTTACTTTTGAAGTTATCAAGTCAGTCAGCTTTAAGTTTACTTCTGAAGTTATCAAGTCAGTCTGCTTTAAGTTTACTTTTGAAGTTATCAAGTCAGTCAGCTTTAAGTTTACTTCTGAAGTTATCAAGTCAGTCAGCTTTAAGTTTACTTTTGAAGTTATTAAGTCAGTCAGCTTTAAGTTTGCTTTTAAAGTTATCAAGTCAGTCAGCTTTAAGTTTACATCTGAAGTTATCAAGTCATTCAGCTTTAAGTTTACTTCTGAAGTTATCAAGTCATTCTGCTTTAAGTTTACTTCTGAAGTTATCAAGTCATTCAGCTTTAAGTTTACTTCTGAAGTTATCAAGTCAGTCAGCTTTAAGTTTGATTTAAAGTTATCAAGTCAGTCAGCTTTAAGTTTGCTTTTGAAGTTATCAAGTCAGTCAGCTTTAAGTTTACTTCTGAAGTTATCAAGTCAGTCAGCTTTAAGTTTACTTTTGAAGTTATCAAGTCAGTCAGCTTTAAGTTTACTTCTGAAGTTATCAAGTCATTCAGCTTTAAGTTTACTTCTGAAGTTATCAAGTCAGTCAGCTTTAAGTTTACTGCTGAAGTTATCAAGTCAGTCAGCTTTAAGTTTACTTTTGAAGTTATTAAGTCAGTCAGCTTTAAGTTTGCTTTTAAAGTTATTAAGTCAGTCAGCTTTAAGTTTACTTTTGAAGCTATCAACTCAGTCAGCTTTAAGTTTACTTTTGAAGTTATCAAGTCAGTCAGCTTTAAGTTTGCTTTTAAAGTTATTAAGTCAGTCAGCTTTAAGTTTACTTTTGAAGTTATCAACTCAGTCAGCTTTAAGTTTACTTTTGAAGTTATTAAGTCAGTCAGCTTTAAGTTTACTTTTGAAGTTATCAAGTCAGTCAGCTTTAAGTTTGCTTTTAAAGTTATTAAGTCAGTCAGCTTTAAGTTTACTTTTGAAGTTATCAAGTCAGTCAGCTTTAAGTTTACTTTTGAAGTTATCAACTCAGTCAGCTTTAAGTTTGCTTTTAAAGTTATTAAGTCAGTCAGCTTTAAGTTTACTTTTGAAGTTATCAACTCAGTCAGCTTTAAGTTTGCTTTTAAAGTTATTAAGTCAGTCAGCTTTAAGTTTACTTCTGAAGATATCAAGTCAGTCAGCTTTAAGTTTGCTTTTAAAGTTATCAAGTCAGTCAGCTTTAAGTTTGATTTTAGGAAAGACCTGTGGTCATGTGTGACTCCCGTCGGGGCAGGTCTACGGAGGAGGTTAATGTTTAGGTCGGCACAGACACCAGCAGCAGAACGAGACACGAGAACCGCCTCGGAAACACTGTCACGCACCGACCCGATGTCAAGTGGACCGGGCTGAATCCACTGCAGGTCCTGAAACTGTGCAAACCAGCAGACATCACTGCTCCGACGGACGTTTTCTCTCCTCACCTGGTGTTTGGGTTTAACCGGTGACCCGTTAACTGGACACTTTCAGCTGAAAGGGTCTGCGGTTGCCATGGTGACGGCAGATGTTAATAACAGGAAGTTAAAGATAACGTCACCTCCCTGATCAGAGTTTATAGTTTTGTTTGAGTAAATGTGTCAGTGGCGTTTTGCTCGTTGCTTGTTGTTACGGTAACAGGAAGAGAGCGAGTTCTTCCTGATAATATCTTTCTCTAATTAATTTTCTAAATTCATCTATTTGTTTTATAAACCTGTAAACACGTTTTAGGAAAATAAGTTAAAGTTAAGAGATTAACTCGGGGCTCCACCGCGCACGTACCTGTCTCCCTGGTGTAAAACGCATCTCAGAGTATCTCTTTAAACAGTTTATGAGTTTCTCTGTTAAAACATAATCCTGTTTTCATCATCCGCGGTAACTACGGCAACCGCAGAGGCAGTTAACAGGGTCACTGTTAAACCAAAACACCGAGTCAGTCAGCTTTAAGTTTACTTTAAAGTTATCAAGTCAGTCAGCTTTAAGTTTACTTTTGAAGTTATCAAGTCAGTCTGCTTTAAGTTTGATTTAAAGTTATCAAGTCAGTCAGCTTTAAGTTTACTTTGAAGTTATCAAGTCAATCAGCTTTAAGTTTACTTTTGAAGTTATCAAGTCAGTCAGCTTTAAGTTTACTTTTGAAGTTATCAAGTCAGTCAGCTTTAAGTTTGATTTAAAGTTATCAAGTCAGTCAGCTTTAAGTGTGATTTAAAGTTATCAAGTCAGTCTGCTTTAAGTGTGATTTAAAGTTATCAAGTCAGTCTGCTTTAAGTGTGATTTGAAGTTATTAAGTTAGTCAGCTTTAAGTTTACTTTTGAAGTTATCAAGTCAGTCTGCTTTAAGTGTGATTTGAAGTTATTAAGTTAGTCAGCTTTAAGTTTACTTTTGAAGTTATCAAGTCAGTCTGCTTTAAGTGTGATTTAAAGTTATCAAGTCAGTCAGCTTTAAGTGTGATTTAAAGTTATCAAGTCAGTCAGCTTTAAGTGTGATTTGAAGTTATTAAGTCAGTCTGCTTTAAGTTTACTTTTGAAGTTATCAAGTCAGTCAGCTTTAAGTTTGATTTAAAGTTATCAAGTCAGTCTGCTTTAAGTTTACTTTTGTTAGTTATCTCTTCTCAGTGTGGACACTTCAGAATTTTGTGGTTTTCTCTGCTAACAGCCGGACGTGGCTAACACTGGTTAGCTCGGGGCAGTACGGTGAAGGCATTAAAACGTCTTTTTTAACCACTAATGCTGCTGAAAATAACAGCAAACCTCTGCAGCAGCATGAGAAGAGTCCCTACACAGAAAACAGAGCACCAATGGGCTCCTTCCTTTGGGATTGACTTTGGTAATCCACTTGAATGGACTTTACTATGAGAGAAGCTGGTACAGGGGCCAGTTGGTAAGTCTTTAAGAGCGTACTCACACTGTCCTCCCGGGCCGCGACCCGGACTTTAGGGTACTGGTCCCCCCTCCCTCTCCCCCCGCGCCCCAGGCCCGTTTGTACTCACACTGCCAGGGCCTCGGCCAATGCTTCTTGCTGTCCATACGCCATCACGCTGTAACATGTCACACGCATTGATCGCGTGTGTGTGGCTTTGCTTACAAATCTTTCCACAGACCTCGGAGTTTTTGTGCGTCTTGTCGACTGTTTTTTAATATTTTCATCCGACCAAATCTGCAGTAAACACTCCACCTCCGCATCACACCAACGTGAACCTTTCACCGCCATTGTTGTTGTTGTTAAATGTCCGCGCATGGTCCGTCCTTCTATTTACATGTCCGAACAGGCGGACATAACGCTACTGCCGTAGGGCTCGTGCTCTTGCTCATACACGTGCGCACGCTCGTGCTCGTACATGTGCAAACGGCTCCGCTAAAGCCCACCTCTTTCAAGCGGGCCGTGGACGGCCGCAGTTATGCGCGGAGCGGGTGCACTCACACTGCTTAAAGGTACTAGGCTTTAGCTGAAAAAACGGTTTTGGCCCCGGCCAGAAGGACAGTGTGAGTAGGCTCTAAAACACGTTTTTAATAAACTCTGGCTTCAGTAACTATGTTGATGGTGCTTTGTTTTCTGTGTAGGACTCTTATCATGCTGCTGCAGAGGTTTGACTAAGACTTCTCTTTATTGATCCTTTGGGATGAACTCCCGCAAGGAAATTAAGTTTCCAGCAGTTTACAAAAACACAAGAGAGGTTTAAAAAATACAGTATAAGAAAACCAATAAACTCTTAGCTAAATAAATACAGAAAGTATAAAACACACAATAAACAGTTCACAATTAATTCTTAGGGCGCACTCACACTGTCCTTCTGGCCGGGGCCGAAACCGTTTTTTCAGCTAAAGCCTAGCACCTTTAAGCAGTGTGAGTGCACCCGCTCCGCGCACAACTGCCGACAGCGGGCCGTGGACGGCCCGCTTGAAAGAGGTGGGCTTTAGCGGAGCCGTTTGCACATGTACGAGCATGAGCGTGCGCACGTGTGCGTGTACGAGCACGAGCCCTACGGCAGTAGCGTTATGTGCGCCTGTTCGGACATGTAAATAGAAGGAGGGACCATGCGCGGACATTTAACAACAACAACAACAATGGCGGTGAAAGGTTCACGTTGGTGTGATGCGGAGGTGGAGTGTTTACTGCAGATTTGGTTGATGAAAATATTCAAAAACAGTCGACAAGACGCACAAAAACTCAGAGGTCTATGGAAAGATTTGTAAACAAAGCCACACACATGCGATCAATGCGTGTGACGTGTTACGGCGTGATGACGTATGGACAGCAAGAAGCATTGGCCGAGGCCCAGGTAGTGTGAGTACAAACGGGGCTGGGGCGCGGGGGGAGAGGGGGGGGGACAAGTACCCTAAAGTCCGGGTCGCGGTACGGAAGCACAGTGTGATCACGCTCTTAGTCAAATATATACGAGGTAGATGTAAGAATACAGGTCAAATAAAATTCACAGACAGTTAAATCAGATATACAATGAAACATATATGACCGTATATGACAGAAATGAGCTGTCGTGATTGGTTCTGGACAGTCTCTCTCTCTCCTTTTATAATCATTGTTTTTATCTCCCTCTGTCTGTGTTTTTCTTTCTGTTTTCTGGTGTTGAGTTTGTTTTCCTGGCAGGTGATCCCTGTTAACATTGATCACCTGCCACTCTGTATATTAACCCGGTACTGAGCCTCACTCGGTGCCGGATCATACCCTCTACTTACCCTGATGTCTCCCTGTGTACCTGTTCCTCTTGTGTCCATTCATCTCCTCAGTTTGTATCTAATTCTTCGTGTTTTTCCACCTTTTTGTTAATTAGTTTTATTAAATTTGTAAATACCGTCTCCTGAGCTCCGTGTATGCATTTGGGTCTCCTCCTCCGTCGTCACACATGACATGAGCCGTACGATTAAGATTGTTGAGTCAATGTAAGGCAGGGATGTCAAAGTCAAACACATCAGAGGGCCATAAAAACAAATATGCTACAAGCCGAGGGCCGGACTGGTTCAATGTTTATTAAAACTTATTAAAATGATGCATATAACCTATTGAACCAAGACCTAACACAGTGCACCGTATTTTATTTCATAATTAAATGAATAATCCAATATTTTTGTTCGGCTCTGTCAGTAATTGGGCTGAAAGTTGACATCTGCCCTGAATGCTGACGAATAATGAAGCCGGGGCGGCCCACTTGCGGCGCTGCAGTGAGTTTGCGGGCTACCGTTGCATTGTGGGTAATGTAGTTTTGGTGCGTGAAAAACACCAGCAGGCGGCTGTGGCGTGCGGGCCGGTTCTAATACTAATCACATATCATCCCGGGGGCCAAGATCTGGCCTTGACTTTGACACCCATGATGTAAATCATAAATAAGTCATAGAGTGTGGTCTTTACCTACTCTGTAAAGTGTCCTGAGATAACTTTTGTTATGATTTGGCACTATAAATAAAATTTAATTGAATTAAATTATATTATTGCACTTAAGTGGTGGATAAAGTTATTGCACAAAAAAGAAGAAGTTAAGTGTCCGGGTCTGTAAGGGTATGGTTTGCTGTTATTTTGAGCAGTATTAGTGGTTAAAAAGGACGTTTTAATGCCTTTACCGTGCTGCTCCGAGCTAATCACTGTTAGCAACTCTACGTTAACCGTTGTTACATTGAAAAAAACTGTCTTGATGTTTTATTTGATGTTTATTTGATGTTTATTTGATGTTTATTGTCACATTCACCCATTCACACTGATGGCAGTGGACATCTACAGACCATCCAATCTAACCATTCACATCACATTTACACACCCATGCGCAGCACGGGGAGCAATTCTGGGTTCAGTGTCTTGCATAAGGACACTTCGACATGTGGATCGAACCGCCGATCTCTCAGATGTAGGACAACCCACTCCTCCACTGAGACACAACCACCCCAAGAATCAAGGCATTTACTTGTTAAAGTGTGTTTCTACAGTGTGGTATTACTACTTTAACTACTTCCTGGGTAAATGTACTTAATTACTTCACCGGGTCATTAAAGAAAACCCTCAAACTGCTTCTTCTGTAGAAGTGAGGACCGGACAAAATGTTCTCACCTACATGGTCTTAAACCAGCGGGTCCTCACAAGGATAGTGAACCAAACACACACACACACACACACAGGCACGCACACACAGACACACGCACGCACACACGCATGCACACACACACACACACACACACACACACACACACACACACACACACACACACACACACACACACAAACACACACACACACACACACCTCTCTCCGCTGCCTCAGTGTTGCTCAGACTTGAGGGAGGAATGGCGGCTCCTCGGAGTTTCTTCATCACTCTCTCCGGGTTGTTTCTGGTTTTTTGTTCCTCCTGTGGATCTACGACCTCGGCCAACCGCAGAGTGAACCAGGAGAGATGCGGATACAAGGTAAAAACTCACAAAATATACTTTTAATGTCGCTTTAATCACATTTAAGTCACTTTACGCCGCCGACGCTGCTGCTGCTGCTGCGTCGTCTTACCTGTGCGTCAAGGTTCGGCCCATTTTACAGTAACTCCCATTTAAAAAAGTGCAAATTTAAAGATGACCCGGTCTGTTTTGAGTGTGTAAACCTTTTAAAAAACATCATTTAAACCTTTTCTGAATAAGTGTGGTGTACTCTTGAATTCGGCACACATGCAGTGCAACATAGAGGACTTCAATCCACTGTAATCCCTGTTTTAACCAGTGGTGGAAGAAGTATTTAGAGGTTTTAACTCAGTAAAATTAGCAGAAATACTCTGTTTCAAGTGTTACAAGTCCTGCAGTCAACATGTTACTTAAGTAAAAGTGCAAAGGTTTAAGCATTAAAATGCACGTACAGTGGAAAAAGTCATTCTGCAAACTCCATTTCAGAATATTACATTATAAATTTATAATTATTGCTAGATTAATGTTGTATCCGTGCATCTCTGAGTTAATCTTATTTACTGTATATACTGATGAGTAGTTTAATCTATAATCAGGTTTATTGCCAAGTAATTTGCCTTGATTTGAGGCTGCTAACATGGAAACAGACATAAATATAAGAATAAATTTAAACCTAAACATAACTACTGTGTTATTTCATTTGCTGATGACGTTTTGTGTTCGTAAACTGAATCTGTGAAGTAATTAAAGCTACCAAATTAATGCAGTGGAGTAAAAAGTACATTATTTCCTCTGAAACGTACTGGAGTAGAAGTTTAAAGTAGCATAACATGGATTTACTCAAGTTAAATACAAGCATTTAAGCACAATACTTGAGTAAATGTGTAAATGTCACTTTAAACCACTGGTTAAAACTGTTCCAAACTGCTTTACACCACTTTGTTAAACCTTTAAAACATATTTGATAATGTGTGCTGGACATATGCTGAATAGAGTGACTCCCAAAGCTCATGTTTATGCGATTTATTGGAGGTATAAACTTGTTTAAAGTGCAATGATATGAGATGAAAGCTGCTTTAAACCAAACTCCTTTAAAGAAAGTTATAATTGGATGCTTCCTCCCTTTGAAGCCACTCCTACTCCTGTGTCTTCAAAGGGATTTTGTGACATTCTGCATATAAGTAATCAACTTTAGAGCACGTAAATGTGATAAAAGCCAAGGTGAAGGGTTGTTTTTAATGGATAAATCGATAAATAAAGAAGAAATGGATGTGGAGTAGCTTCTAAGTGCTGAATTAAAGATAAGTCAGAAAGATCTAACACGCTGCTTCCACTTCTTTCCATTTGAGCTTTGTGGTTTTGGGGGAATTTCAGGTAATAAATCTGATTTCCTGCCTTTTTTGTGTCTTCTGTTAAAAACATTTGATGTGGAAAACGAGAATATGTGAACTGACTGGTGCACCGCCTCCTCACTGCTGGTCTGCTCCTGCACTTCACAGCAGCTTTGTTCCCAGGAATGAGCCACTATTTCGCCCGCACCGTCGTTTCAGGTCGACGTGTGTGCACCGGGGAAAAGTTTAGCCTGGAGGAGAAAGGAAAAAGCCACCAGCCGTCAAACTTTAGCCTCAAAAAGAAAACGTTTCCTTTGGTAAAAGGTTAAGACAAGATATTCTTTATGCTTTTACTCTCATGCAAACTATTTAAATTAATATATAGATAGATTCATTCATTCATTCATCTTCAACCGATTATCTCGGGGTTGGGGTCGCGGGGGGGCTGGAGCCGATCCCAGCTGACATCGGGCGTGAGGCAGGGTCCACCCTG
>NC_139825.1:43835310-43857810 GCF_963691815.1 Echiichthys vipera | reverse complement strand
TTAAGCAGGGTATGAAAAAAAAACTCTGATTTCACCCGAGGTACGGTGTTTACATGGCGTTTGATAAACCGGAGTACGTCCTTAATCCAAATATAATCGGGTTTTTAAACCGCATGTAAACGCACTGATAGTAACAAACGTAAACGGCGTTCTCCGTCCAGCACAACTTACCGCGCTGAATCAAGATTCTGTTTCTGTATTGCACCAAGCACCGCCCCAAACGTTGCTTGGCGCTATATCGTTTTGTTGCGTTGTTGAGTGGTTGTAGGTCTATCCAGGTGCGTCCAGAGTGGCGGCTGCGGCTCAGGAGGTGGAGCGGGTCATCCACTAGTTGGCAGATTGGCGGTTTGATCCCAAATTGCTCCTGGAGCAGCAGTACATGAAACCGGAGTACGTCCTTAACCCAAATATAATCTGGTTTTTAAACCGCATGTAAACCCACTGATAGTAACAAATGTAAACGGCGTTCTCCGTCCAGCACAACTTACCGCGCTGAATCAAGTTCCTGTTCCTGTATTCCCTTTTTTTCATCTAAAATATTTTTCAGAAGCACATTTTAAGCGGCTGTTTAGCTGTAATCTGAGAAAGTTTGTGACCTGGTCGCCATTTTTTTTTCTGCTTCAAAGCACAACTAAGCACCGCCCCAAGCGTTTCTCGGCGCTATATCGTTTTGTTGCGTTGTTAAGTGGTTGTAGGTTTATCCAGGTGCGTCCAGAGCAGCGGCTGCAGCTCAGGAGGTGGAGCGGGTCATGCACTCGTTGGCAGATTGGCGGTTTGTTCCCAATTTGCTCCTGGAGCAGCAGTGCATGAATGGTTATATTACATCCTGATTTGGCATCTTACGCGGATCGCCCCTTGAAAATTGATTACGAACTAAGAGATTTTTGACTAATACACGATTGCGAATTGTAATTGTTGCAAAAGGAGAAAAAGTTAGGGCGCACTCACACTGTCCTTCCGCACCGTGCCCTGGGCTTTAGGGTACTTGTCCCCCCTCCCTCTCCCCCCACGCCCCAGGCCCGTTTGTACTCACACTGCCTGGGCCTCGCGCAAATGCCGTAACACGTCACACGCATTGATGACGTCATCCCGATGCGTCGCTTTGTTTACAAATCTTTCCACAGACCTCAGAGTTTTTGTGCGTCTTGTCGACTGTTTTTGAATATTTCATCGACCAAATCTGCAGTAAACACTCCACCTCCGCATCACACCAACGTGAACCTTTCACCGCCATTGTTGTTGTTGTTAAATGTCCGCGCATGGTCACTCCTTCTTTTTTCTATGTCCGAACAGGCGCACATAAATTAAGTCAGAACCACCGTAGGCCTCGTGCTCGTGCTCGTGCTCGTACATGTGCTGACCGCAGTTATGCGCGGAGCGGTTGCACTCACACTGGTCAAACGCACTAGGCTTGACCCGAAAAACCTGATTTGGCCCGGTGCGGAAGGACAGTGTGAGTGTGCCCTCAGTGTCTCACATGTACCCAAAACAAGCTTTCCAGTGTTTTTCAACGCGTGGCTGTCACTGTCATTGCTCTTTGTCCTCTACGTGTTCATTTTTGTATTTTCGGGTGTCTTGAAACCAGAATTCACCTCATCCCTGAACCTGACAAAGGACTCAGTTTCTCTTTTACCGGACGCTCCATAAATCAGGTTATTGCAGAAGGCAAGAATGAGAGATGATTTAGGTCCGTGTAAACTCTCTCAGGTTAAACACATCTGCTGAAGCCATCACATCTGTCTCAGCGGAGGAAGACACACACAGACACAGACACACACACACACACACACACACGCACACGCACACGCACATGCACACACATGCAAGAGGAAATCATTCAGCTTTTTGTCTTCTCTTTCTCTGGATTCTCCATCTCCGTCATTCATTCTCACACTCCCATCATTCATGAAGCACGTTTCCAAGCTGTAACCACGTCACGAATCCCATCGTCCTCCAGGGCTTCGGTGTGTTTTTGGCATCAGAGCGCCTCGCAGAGCGCCACGGCTGGCTGGGCGTCCGATGCGAAACACGTGTGCTCTCTTTGGTTTTTCTGGCGACTGAATAAGACAGAAGGTGAAGGATCGATGCTGGGACTTCACCTCTTACATAAAACATCTCGGGGCAAATATTTCTTCATCGATTAGCGGCCCTTTTTTTCCGCGCAGAGAACTGATCAGGAATCTCATCTCATCTCATCTTCAGCCTCTTATCCGGGGTCGGGTCGCGGGGGCAGCAGCTTTAGCAGGGGACCCCAAACTTCCCTTTCCCGGGCCACATTAACCAGCTCTAACTGGGGGATCCTGAGGCGTTCCCAGGCCAGTGTGGAGATCTAAGTCTCCACCTGGTCCTGGGTCTTCCCTGAGGCCTCCTCCCAGCTGGACGTGCCTGGAACACCTCCCTAGGGAGGCGCCCAGGGTTCATCCTTACTAGATGATCCTGAACCACCTCAACTGGCTCCTTTCAACACAAAGGAGCAGCGGCTCTACTCCGAGTTCCTCACGGATGCTGAACTTCTCCCCCTCTCTCTAAGGGAGACTCCAGCCCCCCTCCTGAGAAAACACATTTCGGCCGCTTGTACCCGCGACCTGGTTCTTTGGGTCATGACGCAGCTTTCATGACCATAGTTGAGGGTAGGAACGAAGATTGACCGGTAGATCGAAAGCTTTGCCTTCCTCAGCTCTCGTTTCATCACAACGGTGCGGTAGAGCGACTGCAGAGCCGCCCCCGCTGCTCCGATTCTCCGGCCAAACTCACGCTCCATCGTCTCCTCACTCGTGAACATGATCCTGAGGTACTTGAACTCCTTCACTTGGGGTAAGGACTCATTCCCTACCTGGAGTAAGTAATCCATAAGGGAATAGATAAAAAATCGGACCGATTAGCAGAATTACCGGCATTGGTATCAATAAACTCTATTGATTCAGTTCACATCCCTGCGTGTGAAAACCCAACTGTACTAAAACTATTGCTATTTAAAGCAGAGTTTTTAACTGGTTATGAAAGTCTAAATGTAATACCGATGCTTCTGAAGGACCTACGCAGGCAAACGAGCCCACGAGAAAAACAATTAGCTATTTCTATAGTTATATAGTTATAAAGCCACAGTAGGGAGACTTTATCTGGCACGTCGCCATGCTTTTGACTAGTTTCTATTTTAGTTTATGTATATTTTATTATTTATTTCTGCCACTTGGGTTCATATGGGTGCTGGAAATCCTTGAAAAGTGCTTGGATTTTTAATAAAGTGCTTAAAACTGCTTTAAATGTTATGTTTATATGGTGATGGCATATATGATATAACACAGAGACAAGAAGATCTCCATATTTGAGAGACTGAAAACAACATTTTCTGACATTTTTGAATGAAAAACTACTTTTGAGGATTAACAGATGTTCAAAGTAGTGTGTGATTTATATTTCTGTCAATGTATCAGTCGACTAATCATTGCAGCTCTGATGGTAAATATATTTACAGACATGAAACGTTGGTTTCCTTTTAATCTGTCACCCTCTTGCAGAAAGATAAACATACTTTTGGTTGTTTAAAGCACAATAACATCTGTTTTATTGGGATGAACAAGTGAAACAATCAGGATAATGAATGTACTGTATGGGCTGTATACAGTTATGCAGTTTTCCACAGCTGTAAGGTGGAAAAGCATGAAAATGCACCTTGAAATGCTTGAAAAGTGCTTGAATTTGATGCATGTGTCACTTTCTACACTTATTTATTTCTGTCCTTATGCTGCAACAACCAAATGTACCTTTTCATCTCCTCTCATCTCATCTTCAGCCGCTTATCCGGGGTCAAATTTACCTTCTGGGGATCAATAAAGGTGTTTCTTATCTTAGGGCGCACTCACATTGTCCTCCCGGACCGCGACCCGGACTTTAGGGTACTTGTCCCCCCTCCCTCTCCCCCCCGCGCCCCAGGCCCGTTTGTACTCACACTGCCAGGGCCGGCCAATGCTTCTTGCTGTCCATACGTCATCACACCGTAACACGTCACATGCGTTGATCGCGTGTGTGTGGCTTTGTTTCCAAATCTTTCCATAGACCTCGGAGTTTTTGTGCGTCTTGTCGACTGTTTTTGAATATTTTCATCGACCAAATCTGCAGTAAACACTCCACCTCCGCATCACACCAACGTGAACCTTTCACCGCCATTGTTGTTGTTGTTAAATGTCCGCGCATGGTCCCTCCTTCTATTTTCTATGTACCAACAGGCGGACATAACGCTACTGCCGTAGGGCTCGTGCTCGTGCTCGTACATGTGCGCACGCTCGTGCTCGTACATGTGCAAACGGCTCCGCTAAAGCCCACCTCTTTCAAGCGGGCCGTGGACGGCCCTCTGGCCGCAGTTGAGCGCGGAGCGGGTCCACTCACACTGCTTAAAGGTACTAGGGTTTAGCTGAAAAAAAGGTTTTGGCCGCGGCCAAAAGGACAGTGTGAGTAGGCTCTCATCTTATCTCCATTTTATGTGTATATGTTTTATGTCTTTCATGTCATTATACAGCATCTTGGGAAGTATGTTTGGTTCTGGCCTGTTCGGACATTTAACACTTGGCTCAGTTGGTAACTTTGGACAACCTTCTCTGTTTTCTTGTTTTTGACCCTTTTTTCATCAACTTTACTGCATATTTAACTCTGCCAGTGTTGACCGAAAAGCATGAAAATGCACCTTCAAATGCTTGAAAAGTGTTTGAATTTGATGCCTGTATCACTTTCTACACTTATTTATTCTGTCCTTATGCTGCAACAACCAAATGTACCTTTTCATCTCATCTTCAGCCGCTTATCCGGGGTCAAATTTACCTTCTGGGGCTCAATAAGGTGTTTCTTATCTTATCTTATCTCCATTTTATGTGTATATGTTTTATGTCTTTCATGTCATTACACAGCATCTTGGGAAGTATGTTCGATTCTGGCGTGTTCAGACATTTAACACTTGGTAACTTTGAACAACTTTCTCTGTTTTCCTGTTTTCGACCCTTTTCCCATCGACTTTACTGCACATTTAACTCTGCCAGTGTTGACCGAAGTTAGTTAGTGTCCTTTCAAAGAAGGTCAGGGTTTGTCCTGTTCCTGTCTCTGTAACGAGTGGGTTCTTTTCTCTAGAGGACAAACTGACACAGCAGGAGAGGAGCAGCTCCTCCTGAGTGAGGAGGAGGAGGAGGAGGAGCTGTGATGAAGAACAGGGGCGGGGGGTCATTGAGGAGCAGTCATGCAGGAGGAGGAAGCTGCAGGTTTTGTTCCTGCGGTGGGAAATCTCTGGTTGGCTGCTCCCGAACACACACACACACACACACACACACACACACACACACACACACACACACACACACACACACACACACACACACACACACACACACAGTTTGAGCTTTCATTGTTGAACCTCACTTTTGTTTCCAGCTTTTCCTTCCTTCTTCCTGTGGAGCAGCAGAACTCAGATCAGATGTGATTTTATTTTATTCATTATTTAGCAGAGAAACTAAATCTGATCACCTGAAACACACGAGTAGAGCAGGAAAAACTACACTAACATGGTTATCAGTAGGGTTGGGTGATGATGATATCGTCAATATCTATATTGCAATGTTTGAAAACCCAGCAGCCAAACTGCGTTGAGGCAATATTAACGTTACTTGGACGACACCTCTTCACCCTTCTGATGTTTGTTTCCGGGCCTGTCCTACGTCATCAACACGCCAGCTTGCTCGTTGTGCTTTCCCTGGTTCTGTTCACACACACGCTCAATAGGACGTTCCACAGACGTTGTGCTCAGGAGCTCGCAGGGTTGAACATGTTTGATGTCCGGTTTGACTGATTCGGCTATTTGCATTCTCGTGAACAGCTCCTCTGGGTTATATCGAGATGATTTCAGGGTTGCAGTGCATGTTTGATAAATAGATATTCCTGTTTAGCCATGTCGTCCCATATGGTAGTGTTTGTAGGTCTGTGTGTGTGTGTGTGTGTGTGTGTGTGTGTGTGTTTGTAGGTTTGTGTGTGTGTGTGTGTGTGAGAGAGACAGGAAGACATTAAGAGGAACAGAGCTGGGTTTATTATCCCTGAGGCCTTTGCATGAACAAGACCCTCATCAGCTTAAAACACACACAGGCACGCACACACACACACACACACACACACACACACACACACACACACACACACACACACACACACACACTGGCCGACGAGCTAAGGGCCGGGTTATGTTAGAAGAGAACTAGTTTGTTTAGTAAAGTTCAGAAGATAAATAGAGCCTCACTTTCTCATCTCCACGCAGCTGAACAGCCGCGGCGTGAATGTCAGATTATCGGCGTATAAGAATAAAAGCTTTATAACGGTAAGCGAACAAAATACTCCACAGATTCCTTAAAAATGAATCTAGCAAGTCACAGGTTGCTTGTTCATCTGTTCTCTCTCTTTCGAAGTTTTGTTTTTTTGGACCTTTGTGTTAATTCCCACCTCAGATCCATTAAGCCGAATTCATACTTACCTCCTCCCGCGTGTCCACAAGAGTACATTTCATCGTCATGGTGTCATCTGCCCATGTCTACGAGGGTCCGGAGGGACCATTCACATACAGCCCCAAAACCGTGGCCGTGCAGACACCCCCTCTGACCGGGAAATGCAGTCTGCAGCACTGACTGCAAAGATGGACGGCTCCCCAAAGGTGAAGCAGGGTCTCCTGCAGAAAATGTGTTAGTTAAGGTGGTGGGTTGTTATGGTTTGGCGTCTATAACAATAAATTGTAATAAATGAATAATAAGCTAGAGCAATACAACTATAAATACTAAACGCACCCGGTTCGAAGTGACGGCGATCGCTCTTTGTTAAACAAATTAGTAGTCCGCTGGTGCGCGGGACATTTACCTGTTTTTCAGGGTCATATTTTACAGCTTGTTCCACACCTGCTATGATTAAGTGCTCATGTGCTGTTAATACACGTGTAACATGGCGAATATTGCTCATATAATTTGTTTTGATATATATTTTTGGAAGGCGGCATGCATGTGTTGTTTAAGCGACTGACTGAGCTGTAAAGTGCTGCGGGAAACCCTGCCTAAGCATCTGCAGCGCCCCGTGTTAGCTAGAGACCGTATTCTGTCTGTGGTCTAATATCGGATCACCATTAGAATTTAATTATTTATTGATCCACGTTCAGCTATCTCGTACACAGACGAGTGCACCGTGCTCACGTTAGCTGCAGCATGTTCAGCGTTGTCTGTGCTAATGTAAGCTGCAGCATGTTCAGCGTCGTCTGTGCTAACATTAGCTGCAGCATGTTCAGTGTTGTCTGTGCTAATGTTAGCTGCAGCATGGTCAGCGTTGTCTGTGCTAACGTTAGCTGCAGCATGTTCAGCGTTGTCTGTGCAAACGTTAGCTGTAGCATGTTCAGCCCTGTCTTCACTAACGTTAGCGGCAGCATGTTCAGCGTTGTCTGTGCTAACGTTAGCTGCAACATGTTCAGTGTTGTCTGTGCAAACGTTAGCTGCAGCGTGTTCAGTGTTGTCTGTGCTAATGTTAGCTGCAGCATGTTAAGCGTTGTCTGTGCTAACGTTAGCTGCAGCGTGTTCAGCGTTGTCTTTACTAACGTTAGCTGCAGCGTGTCCAGCGCTGTCTGTGCTAACGTTAGCTGTTCGGAGGCTGAAGAGGTGGTAGGTGAATTCTTTCTTGCACAGTTTTTACAAAGCCGTGCTCTTGTCCATGTTTCCACTCGGTCGTATTTTAAAACTCACTGAGCCCAGAAACAACTCCTCATCTCACTTCTCATCGGTTTCATTTCTCTCCTGTTGCGTCCTGTACGTCAGTATTACGGGTCACGCGGAAACTCGTGCAATGAGCAACGTTTCGCACTGAGAGCAAAAATAAATTGTAAATAAATTCTGTTATTTTATTTTCCCTGTTATTAATTAATTGTTATTAACGCGTTAAAGTCCCAGCCCTAGTTGTGATCAACTCATAGTCTGATAAACCCTATGTAAGTGGTACTTGAGGTCAAAAGAAGAGGTGCAAAGCCTCTTTAAGAGGAAAAAAAACACCTTGCGTAAACAAATACAATTTCAATTTGATTTTAAAGCTCATCTTATTTGTTTCATTCCATGCTACCATTGCTCTGTAGTGCTGCGTTGCCCTTCAGCGTTGCTCTTGGATTGCAGGTACTTGTTGGACACCAGCATCAGCATGTTCATCATCTAGATTTATTTATTTTGTAGTGCACATTTTGCTGTTTCTGTTTTTTATAAGTTAAAAAGTGTTTTTAGCCACTGTTGCCAACCAGAGTCCAATAATTAGTTTCCTCTGAAGCAACCTGGCAACCATTACTGTCGAGCCTGGCCGCTTCCCAGCTCTAATCCTGGTTCCCCAAACAGAACCGTTCTGACTGTTTGTACCTCAGCTCATGAGCAGTATGTTGATTAAAGGTCAGCTTGTGTGAGTGTGTCCCGTGTTTTCAGCCCCACATCTGGAACTGGTCTGGTCGTCCCAAACAAAATGAGGGAGAGGAGAAGTCTGCTACGTGAACCTTGAAAGCTGTAATTGAAGGAGTTCCTGTTTAATCAGATTCCTCCATCTCTTCTTCCTCACTTCCTTCCTTCTTTCTCAGCAGGGTTGGTGATTACCTCTCCCATCATCCTTCACTCCCCCTTCTGAGTCCTTCTTTATGTATCCTCTCTTCTTCTTCTTCTTCAAGCTGCTTTCCTTTCTCCTCGTATCCTTCCTTCTTCTCTCTCCTTCCCTCCAGCACTGTGATTAATTGCTGTTGATGTGCAGCTAGCTGAGCCTGCAATTAGCTGTCTGATTACCAAAGGGACTGATTCTGTGTGTGTGTCTGTGTGTGTGTGTGCGTGTATGTGTGTGTAGGGGGGAGGATAATGATTATAACTAGTCAGAAACACCTGGCAACAGGAAGGAAGAAACGTGTCTTTCTCTGTCTGCCTGTTTGAAAAATTGTCGGTTGTAAAGTTTGTGGCGATGGACGGGGTCTGCGTCTGAGTAAAGCCGATAGAGAAATGGCTTAAATCCTTAAATATCTAAGCATTAAGGATGCACAACGTCCACTACACAAACCGCGGCCTGGTTTGCACATGTGAGTTGCAATATTTTCAGTTCAACAAGGAAACAGAAGTTGTTGGTTGTGTGCAGGATTCTCCCTCTTTCCTCTGATGGAAGCTAAGGACGCACTCACACTGTCCATCTGTACCGTGCCCCGGGCTTTAGGGTACTTGTCCCCACTCCCTCTCCCCCCGCGGCCCAGGCCTGTTTGTACTCACACTGCCTGGGCCTCGGCGAATGCTTCTTGCTGTCCATACGCCATCACGCGATGCGTTGCTTAGTTTACAAATCTTTCCACAGACCTCAGAGTTTTTGTGCGTCTTGTCGACTGTTTTTGAATCTTTTCCTCGACCAAATCTGCAGTAAACACTCCACCTCCGCATCACACCAACGTGAACCTTTCACCGCCATTGTTGTTGTTGTTAAATGTCCGCGCATGGTCCGTCCTTCTTTCTTCTATGTCCCAACAGGCGCACATAAATGACGTCAGAACCGTCGTAGGCCTCGTGCTCGTACACGTGCGCACGCTCGTACTCATACATGTGCAAACGCGCTTTACAAAAGCCCACCTCTCTCAGACGGGCCGTGGATCACACTGGTCAAACGCACTAGGCTTTACCCGCAAAACCTGTTTTGGCCCGGTGAGGAAGGACAGTGTGAGTGCGCCCTAAAGGGTCTTTGTACTAGTTTCAAGTTTCCCTGTGACACTGCACACCCCGGTTATTCATCTCTTTGTACAAATGTTGCAAATATCCTCCTCGTCTGTGTTCATCTGATAATGTTAAAAGTGTCTGTTGACTTCAGTCTTTTATTCACCAACATTCATGCTGCAGGAAACAAATCGCACTAGAGTGGGTTTTTCTAAGGGGGGGGTAGGGGGGTGTCTCATTGCAACCAATCAGAAAGTCTTCTTTTTTCGTGCTGTCAGTGAAAACTTTCCCTTGATTTTAATTAGCCTCCCATTTCATGCTGCCAGCAGGACATCTGCGCACACAGCAGCACGTAAACCCCTAAAGGTCAAAGGTCAGCAGTGGAGGCAACTTATATAATGAATAACGACACAACCGGATCGAACTGTGTGTGTGTTTGTGTGTGTGTTTCTGTCATTCTAAGGACCGTCTTGAGGACACAAGTCAAGACATTTTCACTTCTTCAAAAGGCTGTTGATGGTTCAGATCTGGTTTAAGGGCCGTGTTGGTGCTTGTCTGAAGGTCTGGGGAATGCATTTTGGCAACGAGGGTCTTCACAAGTATATAATTACAAACGTGTGTGTGTGTGTGTGTGTGGATGGGTTTGTCAGGGTACAGTGACTAACAAGCATGGCACACTTTCTGTAACACACGTACACACACACACACACACACACACACACACACACACACACACAGTAGGGAGTCTGTCTGATTGGTTTCAGGTGTGTCTTTGATTGTTGTGTGTGACCACAGTCTGACACTTCTGTAACAAGTGTGTGTGTGTGTGCGTGTGTGTGTGTGTGTGTGTGCGTGTGCGTTTGTGTGTGTGTGTGTGTGGAGCGACATGAAAACAAGGTCAAAGCTGTAAAACTGCTCTGCTGAAACACACCTCAGAGAAAGGGATTCTGGGTAACTGAAGCTCTCACGGGAGCTGATGTTCACACCTCACATTATCTCACATCTCATCGTGTGACACTGTATCTGCCGTCCTTTGTGTCTAATAAAGGCTGCCAGGTGGAGCTCGGACAGATATCCAGCAGAACCACACGGCTTCAGTAGTTTCTTTGTTTTTGGTGAGAACTTTTACTCCAGAAATCCAGGTGATGTTTCTGAAAGAGTTCCACGACTGACACTGACAAAATAATTCACAATATTATCCTGATAATCATCTATGTGCGCACTTACACTGTCCATCCGTACCGTGCCCCAGGACGTTTCACGGCTAAAGTCTAGTTCGTTTGACCAGTGTGAGTGCAACTGTAGCGCGCCTATTTGCGGCACGCTTTCTGTCCACCGCCCGTTTGGGAGAGGTGGGCTTTTGTAAAGCATGTTTGCACGTGTACGAGCACGAGGCCTACGGCGGTTCTGAGGTCATTTTCTGTGCGCCTGTTGGGACATAGAGAAAAGAAGGACGGACCATGCGCGGCCATTTAACAACAACAATGGCGGTGAAAGGTTCACGTTGGTGTGATGCGGAGGTGGAGTGTTTACTGCAGATTTGGTCGATGAAAAGATTCAAAAACAGTCGACAAGACGCACAAAAACTCCGAGGTCTACGGAAAGATTTGTAAACAAAGTGACGCATCGCGATGACGTCATCAATGCGTGTGACGTGTTACGGCGTGATGACGTATAGGCAGCAAGAAGCATTCTCCGAGGCCCAGGTAGTGTGAGTACAAACAGGCCTGGAGGGGGGGAAGAGGGAGTGGGGGGGACAAGTACCCTAAAGCACGGGGCACGGTGCGGATGAGTGCGCCCTAAATAGACTTAAAACTCTTAATATGGCACTAAAACATAATACATAGATGAATAACAATAATGAGCAATAAGGAATTAAAGGAGAGCTCGTTGTCTCTGTGGCACTGAGAGACAAACAGCTCGTGGCTGGAGCAAGAGCTCAGAAGTACAGACGGAAAAACAAACAGACTGACTACAACTGTAGGCTACAGTCACGGCCTTTGAGGCACAAGTGTTTTTTCTTTACAAGCTTTACTCAGACTTTATGTTTGCACTTTTCTTGTTCTGCTTTGTGTTGTTTTATATTAATTCATACAGTTTTAAGTTAAGCAGGAAATAGATTTATTTATTCTGTTAATTTTTGTTATTTTGTATAAAAAATGGTGATAATTATTTATTTTCTCTGTGTTTATAAAACTCAAATATGCATCTAATTCAGTTCAGGTTTGAGTCAAATAGTCAAAAAATCGCTTCACATATACAAAAAAGGCTAAAAAGATCCACTACGCCAGGAAAAATTAAGGCAGCCGGGCCGGCCAATAAGGTGTCCCCTATTTTTTTTTCAGGGAGTTGGCAACCCTAGTTGCCGAGTTTGTCAGACCCGGCCCAGTAGCCTACAGGACACCGGAGACAGTTTGAGCCCGTCCCCTCCAGCAAATCAAGTATTAGAGGAGTTTGACTGACAGTTAGCGTTAGCCGTTACAGCTAAGTAAACATGAAAGTTAGCTTAGGGCGCACTCACACTGTCCTTCTGTCCCGGGCCAAAACCGGTTTTTCAGCTAAAGCCTAGTACCTTTAAGCAGTGTGAGTGCACCCGCTCCGCGCATAACTGCGGCCAGCGGCCCGCTTGAGAGAGGTGGGCTTTAGCAGAGCCGTTTGCTCATGTACGAGCACCAGCGTGCGCACGTGTACGAGCACGAGCCCTACGGCGGTAGCAGTATGTGCGCCTGTTCGGACATGTAAATAGAAGGACGGACCATGCGCGGACATTTAACAACAACAACAATGGCGGTGAAAGGTTCACGTTGGTGTGATGCGGAGGTTGAGTGTTTACTGCAGATTTGGTCGATGAAAAGATTCAAAAACAGTCGACAAGACGCACAAAAACTCCGAGGTCTGTGGAAAGATTTGTAAACAAAGCCACATACACGCAATCAATGCGTGTGAGGTGTTACGGCGTGATGGCGTATGGACAGCAAGAAGTATTGGCCGAGGCCCTGGTAGTGTGAGTACAAACGGGGCTGGGGTGCGGGGGGAGAGGGAGGGGGGACAAGTACCCTAAAGCCCGGGGCGCAGTGCGGAAGGACAGTGTGAGTGCGCCCTCAATGACCTTTTTCAATCACTGAAGCCTCTGTCGCCTCCTGACAGTCAAGAAAATCAAAAATCCAATGCTCTCGTCTCTTAACAGAAAATCCCACATGATTGAAACGACGTTAATTAGCTGATGTAATATTAATGTAACAAACTTGGATGTCTCTCTCTCTCAGGTGCAGTCTGGTGCAGATGGAGCTCGCAGGTTGGCGATCACCTTCAGAGCTGACAGTGAGTTATTCTGTAATTCTCTAAATCTGGACGATGACGTTGTTTTTCTTGAATTCCCACGTGTTCACGACACTTTTTTACTTAAGGTCACTGTCTCTGTCACTGCAACAAGCAACAGTTAAAGTGTAATTCCAGCAAAAAACTAGGCCTGTGAATGTTCTCATTTGTCCAGGTCGTCGTTATCCTCAAAGCAATTTCAGTCAAATCAACTGGACTTGGTTATTTGTCTAGGAAGACGTTTCACCTCTCATCCAAGAGGCTTCATCAGTTCATGTACACATCTGACCAGGCTGGGACTAGTCCAACTAACTGGTGTGAGATCCACGGCACTTACATACATCAAATAAGCCATCGAGATTTTTCGTGTATGAACTGTTAACGGAGAAATCCAGGAGAGTCGCTAACAGCTGGACGTGGCTAACACTGATTAGCTTTGGAGCGGTACGGTGAAGGCATTCAAACATCTTTTTTAATCACTAATGCTGCTGAAAATAACAGCAAACCTCTGCAGCAGCATGAGAAGAGTCCCTACACAGAAAACAAAGCACCAATGGGCTCCTTCCTTTGGGATTGACTTTGGTAATCCACTTGAATGGACTTTACTATGAGAGGAGCTGGTACAGGGGCCAGTAGGTAAGTCTTTAAAACACTCTTTTAATAAACTCTGGGTTCACTAACTACGTCAAGGGTGTCAAAGTGATCCAGTAAAGGGCCGTGTGGCTGCAGGTTTTCATTCCAACCAATCAAAAACACACCTGGTCCAACAAATCAACTGTGTGAAGACAGTTCAGGTGGTTGAGGAAGTCGAGTCAGGTGTGTTCTTGCTTGGTTGGAATGAAAACCTGCAGCCACACGGCCCTTTACTGGATCAGTTTGACACCCCTGAACTACGTTGTTGGTGCTTTGTTTTCTGTGTAGGGACTCTTCTCATGCTGCTGCAGAGGTTTGCTGTTATTTTCAGCAGCATTAGTGGTTAAAAAAGACCTTTGAATGCCTTCACCGTACCGCTCCAAAGCTAATCACTGTTAGCCACGTCCGGCTGTTAGCGACTCTACAGGATTTCTCTGTTAATAGTTGCTACACTAAAAAAACTGTCTCGATGGATTATTTGATGTGTGTAAGTGTTGTAAAAGACCATGGGATGATTTTGCGCCACAATTACACTTTAAACTTTAAACGTGTTTTCATGCAGGCAGTGAAGTTGTGATGTCCGTCCCTTTTCTAAAGCAGCATTAAAAGCAGTCACTTCATTTGAGCCTAAAAACATTTTTTTTATTCCGTCATGTTACCCAGCATGACAATCTGAAGCCCCCTGACCTCCTCCTCCTCCGTCTTTTGTTCTTTTCTCTCCAAAAGTCAAGTTCCTGAGCCGTAGCCAATCCCTGCCCACTGCTTTTGTCCGTGGCCATGAGCGCGAAGCAGCTTACGCGTGTGTGTGTGTGTGTGTGTGTGTGTGTGTGTGTGTGTGTGTGTGTGTGTGTGTGTGTGTGTGTGTGTGTGTGTGTGTGTGTGTGTGTGTGTGTGTGTGTGTGTGTGTGTGTGTGTGTGTGTGTGTGTGTGTGTGTGTGTGTGTGTGTGTGTGTGTGTGTGTGTGTGTGTGTGTGTGTGTGTGTGTGTGTGTGTGTGTGTGTGTGTGTGTGTGTGTGTGTGCGCGTGCGTGCTTTTGGAGGATGAAGGGAATTCAGGAGCTTCTTCTTCTCTCTCTGTGTGCATTGATGTCATGGAGACTATAAAACAGGGTGACCTTTGACCTCCAGAAGGTCTGTAACAGAAGGTTATGCAATCATAACACACCAGTCTACTGATAGTTTATATTTTTCTTTTTTATCATCAACAAAAACCATAAAAAGACTAAATCCAGCCACTAACAAGTATTGTTTGCGTAAAGCCTGATAGCTCTTCTTCCTCTTCGCAACGGTTTAAAACACATCAATGAGCCAAACTGTTGCACCGTGACATCATCATGAACAAACACTGCAAGTTTATTTTGACTCAGACAGACAAACAACGTCCCGCGGCCACAAATACTCACTGGAGCGCCAAATGTGGATTAACCTGCTGCTGACAGTAGTCCCCAACGGATCAGAGAGTCAGGGCGCACTCCGTTCGTACCGTGCCCCGTTCTTTAGGGTACTTGTCCCCCCTCCTTCCCCCCCGGCCCCGACCCGTTTGTACTCACACTACCTGGGCCTTGCGCAAATGCTTCTTGCTGCCTAAACGTCATCACGCCGTAACACGTCACACGCATTGATGACGTCATGGCGATGCGCGCTTTGTTTACAAATCTTTCCATAGACCTCAGAGTTTTTGTGCGTCTTGTCGACTGTTTTTGAATCTTTTCATCGACCAAATCTGCAGTAAACACTCCACCTCCACATCACACCAACGTGAACCTTTCACCACCGTTGTTTTAAATGTCGGCGCATGGTCCCTCCTTCTTTTTTCTATGTCCCAACAGGCGCACAGGAAATGACGTCAGAACCGCAGTAGGCCTTGTGCTTGTGCTCGTACACGTCCGCACGCTCGTGCTCGTACAAAAGCCCACCTCTCCCAAACAGGCTGTGGACGGTGCGGCGTGGTGCGGTTGCACTTACACTGGTAAAATGAAGTAGGCTTTACCTGTAAAATCTGTTTAGGCACGGTACGGAAGGACAGTGTGAGTGCACCCTCAGAGTCAGCTTCTGCAATGTGCCAGACATACGGAGAAATCATACCATGGTGCAATAACTACAAAATAAATACACAATAAATAAATGAATTCTAAATCCTAAATAGTGCAAGAGAAATATAAAACACAGTAAAACTAAATAGAGCAAAAAGTAGAAAATAATAGATGAAAATATGGAATGTAAAGGAAATAATGTACAATTACAGGAAACTATATAAACATAAATGAATTAAAACGACAGTTAAATGCACTCTTTCCTCCTGTTTAAGTATGTATTAGGTAACGTCATTTATAAATCAACAAACTGTAACTTTCTTCAACTGTAAAAATACATTTTACGTTGACACAAACATCGTGTGTTTAATTTATGGCACATAGTCAAACAGGATCGCATTATTTTTATAAAAAGGTCCCATGTGCGACACAGGAAGTGGACAGCCCTCGCCTCTCTATAGCAACAGCAGGTGAAGCTTATGGGATTCGTGGTATTTAGATATTTCTTCCATACCACGCTGACAAAAACAAACAAAGAAACAAACTTGAAATACCGTATTTTCCGCACTATAAGGCGCACGTAAAGACCTTCAAAAGCCGACAGTGCTCCTTATAATCCGGTGCTCCTTATATATGGACCAATATTGAGCCACAACAGGTCTCCAACTACGGTGAGCAGCCGCCGACTCTATTTTCCCCCGTAGAAGAAGTAACACGCGGTGCATGTTGAGATATACGACTGCGCGAAGCGTGTCGTTTCATTTCCATGTGTGTGTTTGTGTAAAGAGCCCAAAATGGCTCCTGTTAAGAGACACGCTTACGACGTAGAGTTTACACTCAAGGCCATTAGTCACGCAGTAGAACACAGGAATAGAGCAGCAGCCAGAGAGTTTAACATGAACCAATCAATGGTGCAGAAGTGGAGGAAGCAACAAGACGACCTGCGCCAAGTAAAGAAGACTAAACAGAGTTTAGAGGGAACAGAGCGAGACGGCTGCAGCTGGAGGACAAACTCCAACAGTGGGTTGTTGAACAGAGAGCAGCGAGTAGAAGAGTCCGTACAATCACTATTCAACTGAAGGCAACAGCGCTAGTCAATACTATCCAGCTGCAGACCTCGAGCACAAGCCCCTCACATGACACAAACCCCTCACTTGTCACAAGCCCCTCACTTGTCACAAGCCCCTCACTTGACATAAGCCCCTCACTTGACATAAGCCCCTCACATGACACAAGCCCCTCACATGACACAAGCCCTTCACTTGACACAAGCCCCTCACTTGACACAAGCCCCTCGCTTGACGGAAGTGATGCAAAACTTTTTTTTCCAAGTGAGGGGCTTGTGCTCCGGGTCTGTAGCTGGATGCTACTCACGCTAACACGCAAACTTAACATCAATGAATTTAGAGGCTGTACTTAACGTAACCCCAGCCTCGACTGTAGCGTCTGTTCTATGCGCCTTTTAATGTGGTGCGCCTTATATATGAAAAAAAATAAGCCATTCATTGAAGGTGCGCCTAATAGTGCTGAAAATACGGTAATTAAATACGACGGCTGTGAAGACAGGGTTCGTACAGGTGCTTGAAATGTTGGAAGGTTTGAAAAGTGCTTAAATTTGGATAAAGGCGTGAAATTGTATAAAATAATGCGTGAGATTGTATCATCGTTTCTTTCACAACAATATAGAATAGAAATATAATTTAATTTCTTATCCTTCTGGTATTTTACGAAACATCTTTGGTGTTTATAGCGTAATAACGTCTCTTTTAATGTGATTTTAATGGAAAAAACAAAGGTGAAATAATGTTTTTCAATACCTATATGTGTTCGTAGAAGAAAGGTAATTTACCAGAACTGTAAGGTGCTGGAAAAGCTTGAAAATGGACCTTGGAAGTGTTTGAATTTGACATTGGAAAAGGTGTAGAATCACACTTTAAAGGATGAGGAGGAGGCAATCTTCATCCACAAAGAGTGTTTTATTTTGAAAGCAGATAAAAAATGAAAGTACATGAAGAAGAGGAACTTTTTAAACTTCCTCTTCCTTCTTTTATTTATCTCTCAAGAGCTTTGAGGAGGAAGAGGTGAAGATGAAGAAATGTGTGTGGGGGCTACAACCTCCAATCTCCTCCTTGCTTCTTACACTGATATGAGATCAGGAGGAAGAGGAGCAGGGAGGTGAAGATGAAGGTTTTCCTCCTCTTTTGGCCTTCACATCTCTCTTTCATCCTCCTCTTCCTCCTCTCCTTTGTCTTTTAAAGAAACTCTGAATAGAACGAGGACGAAGAGGAGGCACAAGCTGCAACCTTCCCCTCCTTCCTTACATCCTATAGAGAGAAGCTTTATGATGGAGGAAGAGGAGGAAGAGGAGGGAGAGGAGCACCCAGCCGTGACCTTCCCCTTTAGCTCTGAACATGACCCCAGCTTACAAGGGTCCGAGAGGAAGAGGAGCAGTGATTCGTGTCACATCCTGTGCTCCCCTAAACTCCTCGCAGTCATCTCCATCCTTTTTTAAAAGCTCCTCTCCTCTGCGGCCCGTCTTCCTCCTCCTCTTCCTCACCTCAATCCTCTCCGTCAATAGGTGGCTGGCAGGAGGAAAGGGGAGCAGTCAGTCGTGTCTGAGCTCACGCCCCTTTTCTTTTCTACATCCTAAGTCCCGCTTTTCTCCTCCGATCCCTCTCCGTTCATGGCTGGCTGCTCCTCCATCTCCTCCTCCTCCTCCTCCATCTTCGTCTTTGAGGAGATAAAACAAGAGGAAGGAGGAGGTGGGGTGACGGTCCACATGGTGATTGAATGAGCGAAGGTGTGGTTTCTTAAAAAATATGATTGACAGGTCTTTGTTGATGTGAGTCGGACAGCTGAGAGTTATGCAACAGGATTCTGCAGCTCAGCGTAAATTTAGCCGTCTTTATACAAAACTGATGTAATAAAACACAGAATATTGACTCTTTTAAGCGTTTACGCTCTCACACTTGCAGAAGTGTGCGTCATGAGCAGCTGTCAGGCACCTAACTAACATTGTCAGTTGTCAGTTAATAAGTTAATGTGACGTCCACTGCAACTATAATTAAAAACTCCTCATTTCTTAACCGCTGCGTTCAGGGACAAATGGAACTTTTACCACCTGGTGTCGAATTGTTTGTATTAATGATTCGAAAAGAGGGTTTTCTGAGTGTGTCACGGCGTTGGCGCAAATGCTTCTTGCTGCCTATACGTCATCACGCCGTAACACGTCACACGCATTGATTGACGTCATCGCGATGCGTGGCTTTGTTTACAAATCTTTCCATAGACCTCAGAGTTTTTGTGCGTCTTGTCGACTGTTTTTGAATCTTTTCATCGACCAAATCTGCAGTAAACACTCCACCTCCGCATCACACCAACGTGAACCTTTCAACGCCATTGTTGTTGTTGTTAAATGTCCGTGCATGGTCCGTCCTTCTATTTTCTATGTCTGAACAAGCGCACATACCGCTACCGCCGTAGGCCTCGTGCTCGTACACGTACATGTGCGCTCGCTCGTGCTCGTACACGTGCAAACGTGCTCTACAAAAGCCCACCTCTCTCAGACGGGCCGTGGACGGCCCGCTGTCCGCAGTTATGCGTGGAGCGGGTGCACTCACACTGCTTAAACGCACTAGGCTTTAGCTGAAAAAACGGTTATGGCCCGGTGCGGACGGACAGTGTGAGTGCGCTCTTAAAGTACATTTTGGTGCTAATACTTCTGTGCTTTTACTTAAGTTACATTTTGAACGCAGGACTTTTACTTAAAACAGAGTATTTGTGGTATTCCTACTGTTACTGAAGTGAAACCACTGAAGACGGGATGATGCTGGTTTGGTCACGGTCAGCGTCGGCACCACGGGGTCATAATGCAGTGTTGGAATATGTAATAACTATGTGTTGTCTGTCTCTCGCCCTGCAGACTGTTCACTGAACTACCCATTGGGGAAACATGTGATCCACGAGGTCAGCAACGTCTCCTTCAGCCATCTGGCCTGTGAGGATCAGGCCGCCGTGGTCGTCCACTGGTCCGCCAGTCCACTAGGTACCCGTCTGTGTGTGTTTACCTGTCCGTCCATCGTCTGTTTGCAGTACATGCTCCTCCACAGCGAGAGGTTTAGAGAGAGCAGGGGAAGAGAGGGTGGAGGAGCATGAAAGTAAAACCTTCCAAGTGCCTAAATCCGTAAGATTACCCAGCTCTGTGTGTGTGTGCGTGGGTGTGTGTGTGTCAGTCTGTGTGTGTGTGTGTGGCTTTGATCAGGCCCAGAGAATAAGAGAGAGGATCACATCTCATGCTACAATACCACGATTTGACCGTGAAGGAATGTGTGTGTCCGTGTGTGTGCTCAGTGTAAGGTGAACCTCTCTCTCTCTTTGACAATGCAGCCTGTTGTTTTCTCACACACGGAGAGAAATCTTCCAGAAATGTTCCATGTCGCAGTCGCATGTGAGCAGCACCCAGAGTCAGTCATCTGGAAAAAACAACATCTATCTGTCAGATGTCCTCTTTCTCCCTGCTAAAAACTTCAGAGCTCAAAGTTAAAAGCCCCTTTTCCACACATGCAGCACGTCCCTGAAGCGTTCGGATCATTTCCTGCATGAAATTAAATGTGACATTTCAGGGAAAACGCAGGCACGACTGTGTGTGTGTGTGTGAAAGCATGTGAAGGGTTATGTCCGTCTGATGAAACACGCTTTTAAATTCGTCATTCAACACTTGTTTACAGTTTGGCGTTAACGCTTCTGCAATTTCTCGCAAACTTGTTTGGCATCGGGCAAAAACAGCCCCTCGCCCGCCACGTAGTTCTGCCCCATCTTCTTTATCTATTGAGTTTGACATTTGCGCCATTTTGGAGAAACCCGATGTCACATTACGGTGGCCAATCATGTAACTGTAGATCAAACATGTCAGTCCGTTAAAGGCGGCGTGAGAGTCCCGTACATTAAACCGTTAACGTTTGTGTAACAGCTGATTGTTTCCTGCGGCACAGTCGCTCCGTCTCTTTTCTTTCAATCTTTCTCTGTTGAAATGAAGCTGCCTTCAGTTTCAGTCACAAATGTCAAGATCGTAACAAAGATCTGAGGTAAGACGATAATTGTGAAATATAAATTTAACTTGCGCTTCATTACGGAGTAAAAGACCAGGACGTCACACAAACGGGCCATTTAAGTGACACTCCCACCGCTACACAACTCTGCGGTGACTGCGAGACATTTGAAGACATAAGCTTGGACTCGAGGTAGTGATAGACCGATAGATCAGTCGGCAACTTAATGCCATTTTGAGATAAGTGCGTTATTGGACGATACTTGCACTCAAGAAGCCGATTAACAAAAAAAGCTATGCGGGCGACCTCGTCAGTGTGGAAGGAAGTTAGCAATCCCCCGTGAGTTTGGCCGCTCAACGGGCAGACGTTAGTCAGTGTGTTTACATCTCATCTCATCTTCATCCGCTTATCTGGGGTCGGGTCGTGGGGGCAGCAGCTTTAGCAGGGGACCCCAAACTTCCCTTTCCCGGGCCACATTAACCAGCTCTAACTGGGGGATCCTGAGGCGTTCCCAGGCCAGTGTGGAGATCTAATCTCTCCACCTGGTCCTGGGTCTTCCCTGAGGCCTCCTCCCAGCTGGACGTGCCTGGAACACCTCCCTAGGGAGGCGCCCAGGGTTCATCCTTACTAGATGATCCTGAACCACCTCAACTGGCTCCTTTCAACGCAAAGGAGCAGCGGCTCTACTCCGAGTTCCTCACGGATGCTGAACTTCTCCCCCTCTCTCTAAGGGAGACTCCAGCCCCCCTCCTGAGAAAACACATTTCGGCCCCTTGTACCCTCAACCTGGTTCTTTGGGTCCTGACCCAGCTGTCATGACCACAGGTGAGGGTAGGAACGAAGATTGACCTGTAGATCGAGAGCTTTGCCTTCCTCAGCTCTCTTTTTGTCACAACGGTGCAGTAGAGCGACTGCAGCACCGCCCCCGCTGCTCCGATTCTCCGGCCAAACTCACGCTCCATCGTCCCCTCACTCGTGAACATGATCCCGAGGTACTTGAACTCCTTCATTTGGGGGAATGCGTTTACATGCAGTTTAAAAAACAGATTATATTCGGGTTAAGGACATTTCTCAAATGTAATGTAAACATCGTACCCCCAGTAAAGTTGTTTTCATATCCCGATCAACAGCCTAGATAACTCCCTCAGTACCCTGTTTATTCGTGCATGTAAACAGCGTTCCTGGATTATAATCACGTCTGCACATGCTCTGTGAGTAATAAGCTCCTCTCTCCACGGCAGTGGTTTTTGAACCGGAAATAGAATAAATCCAGAAGCATCGGCGCTAAAGCAACGTGAAAGAAGCAACAACACAAGCTTTACGTTTCAACCGAGGGAGGACTTCGCCCTGGCAACTAATGTCACTACAAAAAAGACCCGTTCATTCATCTTCAACCGATTATCCCGGGGTCAGGGTCGCGGGGTGCTGGAGCCGATCCCAGCTGACATCAGGCGTGAGGCGGGGTCCACCCTGGACAGGACGCCAGTCTATCACAGGACACATAGAGACGAACAGAGACAGACAACCATTCACACCTACGGGTGATTTAGAGTCATCAATGAACCCAACACCTGCACGTCTTTGGACTGTGGGAGGAAACCGGAGAACCCGGAGAAAACCCACGCAGACACGGGGAGAACATGCAAACTCCACACAGAAGGGACTCAGCCGGGATTCAAACCAGGAACCCTCTTGTTGTTAGGCGACAGTGCTAACCACTACACCACCGTGTAGCCCCAAAAAGACCCGTTTCTGTCGT
>NC_139825.1:43830593-43835110 GCF_963691815.1 Echiichthys vipera | reverse complement strand
AAGGAAACAAAGAGAGGAGACGAGAGGGACAGAGGAAAGGAAACAAAGAGAGGAGACGTGAGGGACAGAGGAAAGGAAACAAAGAGAGGAGACGTGAGGGACAGAGGAAAGGAAACAAAGAGAGGAGACGAGAGGGACAGAGGAAAGGAAACAAAGAGAGGAGACGTGAGGGACAGAGGAAAGGAAACAAAGAGAGGGGACGAGAGGGACAGAGGAAAGGAAACAAAGAGAGGAGACGAGAGGGACAGAGGAAAGGAAACAAAGAGAGGAGACGTGAGGGACAGAGGAAAGGAAACAAAGAGAGGGGACGAGAGGGACAGAGGAAAGGAAACAAAGAGAGGAGACGAGAGGGACAGAGGAAAGGAAACAAAGAGAGGAGACGTGAGGGACAGAGGAAAGGAAACAAAGAGAGGAGACGTGAGGGACAGAGGAAAGGAAACAAAGAGAGGAGACGTGAGGGACAGAGGAAAGGAAACAAAGAGAGGAGACGAGAGGGACAGAGGAAAGGAAACAAAGAGAGGAGACGAGAGGGACAGAGGAAAGGAAACAAAGAGAGGAGACGAGAGGGACAGAGGAAAGGAAACAAAGAGAGGAGATGTGAGGGACAGAGGAAAGGAAACAAAGATAGGAGACGAGAGGGACAGAGGAAAGGAAACAAAGAGAGGAGACGTGAGGGACAGAGGAAAGGAAACAAAGAGAGGAGACGTGAGGGACAGAGGAAAGGAAACAAAGAGAGGAGACGTGAGGGACAGAGGAAAGGAAACAAAGAGAGGAGACGTGAGGGACAGAGGAAAGGAAACAAAGAGAGGAGACGTGAGGGACAGAGGAAAGGAAACAAAGAAAGGAGACGAGAGGGACAGAGGAAAGGAAACAAAGAGAGGAGACGAGAGGGACAGAGGAAAGGAAACAAAGAGAGGAGACGAGAGGGACAGAGGAAAGGAAACAAAGAGAGGAGACGTGAGGGACAGAGGAAAGGAAACAAAGAGAGGAGACGAGAGGGACAGAGGAAAGGAAACAAAGAGAGGAGACGTGAGGGACAGAGGAAAGGAAACAAAGAGGAGACGAGAGGGACAGAGGAAAGGAAACAAAGAGAGGAGACGAGAGGGACAGAGGAAAGGACACAAAGAGAGGAGACGAGAGGGACAGAGGAAAGGAAACAAAGAAAGGAGACGTGAGGGACAGAGGAAAGGAAACAAAGAGAGGAGACGAGAGGGACAGAGGAAAGGAAACAAAGAGAGGAGACGTGAGGGACAGAGGAAAGGAAACAAAGAGAGGAGACGAGAGGGACAGAGGAAAGGAAACAAAGAGAGGAGACGAGAGGGACAGAGGAAAGGAAACAAAGAGAGGAGACGAGAGAGACAGAGGAAAGGAAACAAAGAGAGGAGACGAGAGGGACAGAGGAAAGGAAACAAAGAGAGGAGACGAGAGGGACAGAGGAAAGGAAACAAAGAGAGGAGACGAGAGGGACAGAGGAAAGGAAACAAAGAGAGGAGATGTGAGGGACAGAGGAAAGGAAACAAAGAGAGGAGACGAGAGGGACAGAGAAAAAAGGAAACAAAGAGAGGAGATGTGAGGGACAGAGGAAAGGAAACAAAGAGAGGAGACGAGAGGGACAGAGGAAAGGAAACAAAGAGAGGAGATGTGAGGGACAGAGGAAAGGAAACAAAGATAGGAGACGTGAGGGACAGAGGAAAGGAAACAAAGAGAGGAGACGAGAGGGACAGAGGAAAGGAAACAAAGAGAGGAGACGAGAGGGACAGAGGAAAGGAAACAAAGAGAGGAGACGAGAGGGGCAGAGGAAAGGAAACAAAGAGAGGAGACGTGAGGGACAGAGGAAAGGAAACAAAGAGAGGAGACGAGAGGGACAGAGGAAAGGAAACAAAGAGAGGAGACGTGAGGGACAGAGGAAAGGAAACAAAGAGAGG
This sequence comes from Echiichthys vipera, assembly GCF_963691815.1. Lineage (NCBI taxonomy): Eukaryota > Metazoa > Chordata > Actinopteri > Perciformes > Trachinidae > Echiichthys > Echiichthys vipera. Next base: position 43,833,185 of record NC_139825.1, on the reverse strand, counting down.
AGACGAGAGGGACAGAGGAAAGGAAACAAAGAGAGGAGACGAGAGGGACAGAGGAAAGGAAACAAAGAGAGGAGACGAGAGGGACAGAGGAAAGGAAACAAAGAGAGGAGACGAGAGGGACAGAGGAAAGGAAACAAGGGGAATGAAGGGAAGGAAGGGTGGAGAGGAGAAGAGGAAAGCAAATGAACAAGGAGAGGAGATTTGAGAGAAGGAAAGGACAAGAAAGGAAACAAAGAGGAGAGGAAACGAGGAGAGGACAGGTGGAGATAAGAGGAAATAAAGAGGGGGAGAAGAGGAAGATAAGGAAAGGAAATAAAAGGAAAGCAAGAATGGAAATTAAGAGAGGAGTAGAGGGAAGGAAACAAGAGGAGGAGAACTGGGATGGAAGAAGGGAGGAAAGGAAACTAGGGGAGGACACTAGGACAGGTGGACATGAGGGGAGGAAAAGGAGCAGAAAAGAGGAAATGATGAGGGGATAGATAGAGAGAGATGGATGGATGGATGAAGGGAGGGAGGGAGGGATGATGGATGGAGGGAGGGATGGATGGATAGATATAGATAGATGGATGGAGGGAGGGATGATGGATGGATGGATGGATAGATAGATAGATAGATGGATGGATGGATGGATGGATGGATGGATATATAGATAGATAGATAGATAGATGGAAGGATGATGGATGGAGGGAGGGATGGATGGATAGATATAGATAGATGGATGGAGGGAGGGATGATGGATGGATGGATGGATGGATAGATAGATAGATAGATAGATAGATGGGTGGGTGGGTGGATGGATGGATGGATGGATGGATGGATGGATGGATGGATAGATAGATAGATGGGTGGGTGGATGGATGGATGGATGGATGGATGGATGGATGGATGGATGGATGGATGGATGGATGGATGGATGGATAGATTGACAGATAGGTAGGTAGATAGATTGACAGATAGGTAGGTAGATAGATTGACAGATAGGTAGGTAGATAGATTGACAGATAGGTAGGTAGATAGATAGATAGATGGATAGATAGAGAGATGGATAGGTAGATAGATAGATGGATAGATAGATAGATACGTAGATGGATAGATGGATAGATAGATGGATAGATAGATACTGTCGCAGAATGAAGGGATGAGTAAAGGATGGTGGTTGGAGGACGGTGAAGCTTAACTTGTTGTTGTGTCTCTTCAGGGATCGAACACATCAAAGGCTTCAGAGTTTATCTGGAGGACAAGAACCCAGAAGGGAAACAGTGTCAACACCTCATCCTCAAAGACCCGCGGCAGCTCAACTGCTCCCACAAGAACACGGTAACGACGACGCCGCACACGGGCCAATCACACGGAGGGAGGGAGGGAGGGAGGAGGCAGCTGCTTGATGTTGTTGTTGTTTACAAGTGTTGACTACAGTTTGTTTTTTCAGTTCCAAGACTTTTCAGTGATGTTTAAAATGACTGATTCAAAGTCGTCAACCCTCCATTATTAATATTATCTTTGAGCACAAATTCAATCATACACATTTATGAAACAACCTTTAATATTTCCTTCTTTCACATGAAGAATAAGGGCGCACTCACACTGTTCTTCTGCACCGTGCCCCTTGAGAGCGTGATCACACTGTCCTTTTGGCCGCGGCCAAAACCGGTTTTTCAGCTAAAGTCTAGTACCTTTAAGTCGTGTGAGCGCACCGGCTCCGCGCTCTACTGGGGACAGCTGGGCCGCCACGGCCCGCTTGAAAGAGGTGGGCTTTAGCGGAGCCGTTTGCACATGTACGAGCACGAGCGTGCGCACGTGTACGAGCACGAGCACGAGCCCTACGGCAGTAGCGTTATGTCCGCCTGTTCGGACATGTAAATAGAAGGACGGACCATGCGCAGACATTTAACAACAACAACAATGGTGGTGAAAGGTTCACGTTGTGTTTACTGCAGATTTGGTCGGATGAAAATATTCAAAAACAGTCGACAAGACGCACAAAAACTCTGAGGTCTATGGAAAGATTTGTAAACAAAGCCACACACACGCGATCAATGCGTGTGACGTGTTACGGCGTGATGGCGTATGGACAGCAAGAAGCATTGGCCGTGGCCCTGGCAGTGTGAGTACAAACGGGGCTGGGGCGCGGGGGGGAGAGGGAGGGGGGACAAGTACCATAAAGCCCGGGTCGTGGTCCGGGAGGATAGTGTGATCACGCCCTTAGTGTACTTGTCCCCCCTCCAGGCCCGTTTGTACTCACACTACCTGGGCCTCGCGCAAATGCTTCTTGCTGTCCATACGTCATCACGCCGTAACACGTCACACGCATTGATGACGTCATCGCGATGCGTGGCTTTGTTTACAAATCTTTCCGTAGACCTCTGAGTTTTTGTGCGTCTTGTCGACTGTTTTTGAATCTTTTCATCGACCAAATCTGCAGTAAACACTCCACCTCCGCATCACACCAACGTGAACCTTTCACCGCCATTGTTTTAAATGTCCGCGCATGGTCCCTCCTTCTATTTTCTATGTCCCAACAGGCGTAAAGAAAATTACACCAGAACCGCCGTAGGCCTCGTGCTCGTGCTCGTAGATGTGTGCACGTGCTTT
>NC_139825.1:43810593-43825593 GCF_963691815.1 Echiichthys vipera | reverse complement strand
TCGAGAAGGAGATGTAGAAAGGCTACTTACTGTGAATGAAACATATGGACCTACCTAAATCTGTTGCCAACCGAGATGAGGCCAGATGCATTCTGTGCAAAACGTTGTCATACAGCAGGATCCCAAAACCATCACCATCAAGTGTTTTCGGTCTTAAAGTTTAGTTCCGGTCCAAATCACCCCATGGTCTTTTTCAGCACTTGCACACATCAAATAAGACATTAAGAAAGTTTTTTTCATTGTTAACGGAGAAATACGGGAGCGTTGCTAACAGTGATTAGCTCGGGGCCGTACGGTGAAGGCATTCAAACGTCTTTTTTAACCACTAATACTGCTGAAAATAACAGCAAACCTCTGCAGCAGCATGAGAAGAGTCCCTACACAGAAAACAAAGCAGCAACAACGTAGTTGGTGAACCCAGAGTTTATTAAAAGAGTGTTTTAAAGACTTACCTACTGGCCCCTGTACCAGCTCCTCTTATAGTAAAGTCCATTACAGTGGATTACCAAAGTCAATCCCAAAGGAAGGAGCCCATTGGTGCTTTGTTTTCTGTGTAGGGACTCTTCTCATGCTGCTGCAGAGGTTTGGTGTTAATTTCAGCAGCATTAGTGGTTAAAAAAGACCTTTGAATGCCTTCACCGTGCTGCCCCGAGCTAATCAGTGTTAGCCACATCCAGCTGTTAGCGACTCTCCTGGATTTCTCCGTTAATAGTTGTTACACAAAAAACAACTGTGTTGATGGCTTATTTGATGTGTGTAAGTGCTCAAAAAAGACCATGTGATGATTTTGCGCAGGAATTTCATTCAAAGTGGCAATAAAAAGGTCTTTAAACGTCTTAAATTTGACCATTTGATGACTCCTGACTTATGTTGCACTTTTCTACAGTAGCGGACAGAACACGCTTGGCCTTCAATTTGTGTTTGTGTGGGCCGGAGGAGGGATCAACAGCCAACCCTTAACCACAGTGATTAGTGAGGGGCGTGGGTGTTTAGGTTTAAACTCAGGGAAAGGAAGACAAAGTTAATTTCAGCTCTGAAAACGAACATTAACTGTCTGTCTCTATGTCGTCTGCACACTCTGTCTGTTCAAACCCGACTTCTGCTCCCTTTGTATCGCAGCATCATTGAATCCGTTCTCCTGAACTGTGCCCTCTGTTTTTTCACATTGCTCCCCAGTAACAATAGAAACAAGCTCATTTAAGTCACTGTCACTTACTCAAAAACAATCAACCTCCCCACTCCTAATCTACCAGCCCTGGTTGACGCTGCCATCACCTGCAAAGCTCAGACCACAGCACATGATCCGTCACATCCTATATTCCCCTGTTTCCTCCTCCTCCTCCTCCTCTGTGGTATCAGCTACAGACAAATCACCCACAAGAAAGTCAGTTTAACAAAATAATCAGCCATCACCGCTGTGAACAATGTGGCGAGAAGGTCGCACTGCTGCTGTATGTTTCCCTCCTTTAATTTTTCTGTGTGTTACTTGTTAAATGTTAAATGAGACTGGCTGTAAAACCAAATGTCACACTCTGACAATAAAGTATGATTCTGATTCTGGTCGCTAGGACTTCGCCGCCCTTGAAATTTGTAAATTGTGAATTGTGTTGATTAATGTCTAAACGTATGGTGATAACATGATTCCACCTTTTGTCATTTTTTAGGACGTGAACCAGCTCAGAACTACATGCATCCTCCAGGACATCACTCCAGGAACCTACACTATCGAGGTACATGAACGCAGCACATGGCTGAGCTTCACTTAGACGCAGTTTGATCCCTAGACTGATGCTTAAACTGGGTCCTATTGATCCTCCTCTTCACCTTACATATGGATTTAAATGAATGAATCCAATATTAAAAGGAAATCTCCGTTTTAAAATCTACATCCATCTGTTCATAATATTTCTCTCTTCTGTTTCCTCCCTTTCTTTCGTCACTTTTCCTCTTTTCTGTGCCAGCTGAGAGACGACAGTAACACGAGCAGGAGGCAAACTCAGTACCACGTCAGTCCGGGTGCGTAATGTGCATAATGTTTCTTTAAAGGACCTTCAGCTACCTGGTTCTTTTGTCTCATGCTGGGTCTGTTTGTTTCATCTGCAGTCCACTCCCCCTGGGCGGGGCCTATTCGTGCCATGGCCATCACAGTACCGCTGGTCATCATGTCCGCCTTCGCCACTCTCTTCACCGTCATGTGTCGCAAGAAACAGCAAGGTGAGAGGAGCACTAGTTATTGGTGATATTGCTTGTTTTGGGTCACTCTATAAATCTCTTTCTAAAACATTCGTCTCCTCTGCTCCTAGAAAACATCTACAGCCAACTGGACGAAGAGAGCAGTGAGTCATCCAATCACAGTGCAGCATTGAACACAGAGCGGCCTTGGCCCCGCCCAAAGGTCTTCATCTGTTACTCCAACCGAGACTGTCCCAAGCACACCGGCGTCATCCAGAGCTTCGCCTACTTCCTGCAGGACTTCTGCAGCTGTGAGGTGAGACAGTGGCAGAAAAAATTAAATTTTAATAAAATCTTAAAGTGGAATTGCGGCGTATTTGCATCCCATGGTGTGTTTCGGCAGGAATATACATAATCCCAGGCTTGTTGCATTGTAAAACAGTCTTTTTTTAATAAACTCTATGTCCTTTAATGCGCTTCGTCCCGCTAACTCTGCATTACAAACACAAGAACCTTTTTCTAGCTTGAACTCTACTGATAAAGTCGGTGCAAAGAGTTATTTTTGTACCTTTTTGTTAAGAAAAAACGCTGTTGGTGCTTTGTTTCCTGTGTAGGGACTCTTCTCATGCTGCTGCAGAGGTTTGGTGTTATTTTCAGCAGTATTAGTGGTTAAAAAAGACCTTTGAATGCCTTCACCTTACTGCCCCGAGCTAATCAGTGTTAGCCACGTCCAGCTGTTAGCGACTGTCCGGGATTTCTCTGTTTACAGGTGATCAAGGGAAAAAACTGTCATGCCTTATTTGATATATATTCATACTAACAAAGACCATGAGATGCAACTGCACTTTAAAGTGAGATGGCTGTTTAAATCAAGGTTGGTGTGGTTGTTAAATCCTGGTTCACTCGTGCTCAGGTTGTGTTGGACCTGTGGGAACACCTGGAGATGTGCAAAGAGGGTCAGATGTCGTGGCTCAGCAGACAGCTGGACGAAGCCAACTTCATCATCACCGTCTGTTCTAAAGGCCTACGGTACGCTTTTTCTCTCTCTCTCTCTCTCTCTCTCTCTCTCTCTCTCTCTCTCTCTCTCTTTCTCTTTCTCTTTCTCTCTCTCTCTCTGTCTCTCTCTCTCTCTCTCTCTCTCTCTCTCTCTCTCTCTCTGTTGCCTGCTGTAATACTGTCAGTTAGAGAGGTGGGTTAACCCCTGCCCTTCATCATCACCGTCTGTTCTAAAGGCCTACGCGCTTTCTCTCCCTCTCTCTCTCTCTCTCTCTCTCTCTCTCTCTCTCTCTCTCTCTCTCTCTCTCTCTCTCTCTCTCTCTCTCTCTCTCTCTCTCTCTCTCTCTCTCTCTCTCTCTCTCTCTCTCTCTCTCTCTCTCTCTCTCTCTCTCTCTCTCTCTCTCTCTCTCTCTCTCTCTCTCTCTCTCTCTCTCTCTCTCTCTCTCTCTCTCTCTGTTGCCTGCTGTAATACTGTCGGCTAGAGAGGTGGGGTAACCCCTGCCCTTTAAAAAAAACAGCCAGGAGACTCAGCTCCCAGCTAAATGCACTATATCCCATCACTCCTGTTGTGTTTTCATCTGAAGAGCCTTCAGCTGCAGTTCCTCCAGTGGCCACTAGATGCTACTAAAGCACTTTGGATAATTTTGTAACATTCATTCATTCATTTATCTTCAACTGCTTATCCCGGGGTCGGGGTCGCGGGGGGTGCTGGAGCCGATCCCAGCTGACATCGGGCGTGAGGCGGGGTCCACCCTGGACAGGACGCCAGTCTATCACAGGACACATAGAGACGAACAGAGACAGACAACCATTCACACCTACGGGCGATTTTTTAGAGTCATCAATGAACCGAACACATTTTTTTTAATTTCCGTTAGAAGTTGTGGGTTTTTTAATTGACATTGTTTCATTAAAATGTATCTTATGTTAGGTTTTTTGATTGACAAACTTAAAGTATTGCATCTATGCTGTTTCTGTCTCTTCTTACTTTCTTCCCTCTTTCTCTCTTTCCATCTAAAATCCATTTTGCTTTTTAGTTTTTACTTGGGGTGGATAATAACACACACACACACATGTGTACACACACATAAGTACACATTCACATCAACTCATAATGGTTTTGCACTTGGGGGAAAAATTATTTTATATATAATATAACAAAATCGGGCCTTATAGTTGACACATGTTGACACATTTTGACCAATTTTCATCAAAGATATCAGTTTGAGTTCTTCGTTCAACTGTGATTCACTCCATTGTATTTATTCTATAAACTGAGCTCGACTTTTAACAGCTCTGTTGTTTCTCCTTTATAGCGTTGGTACTTCCGATACTATCAAATGTATAATTAACAAACATTTCATCGTTTTAAACATTTGGTATCGAGAAAGTAACGATACTTTTGACAACCTAATGAAGTGGTTGAGTCAACGTCTTTCCCTCAATCTTGTTTTTTACTTCTTTAGAGTTTATTTTATTCTAACCGGCTCAGTTCTCCTCCTGCAGCTACTACGTGGAGAAGAAGAGCCGCAGAGGGAAGACGCCAGTCAGTCGCCGTAATAACGGCAGCAGCAGCAGCAGCAGCAGCTCTCCGATTGGTGGATCAAGCAGTGACCTGTTCATTGTGGGCGTGGCCATGATCGCAGAGAAGCTGCGTTTGGCAAAGCAGAGCGAGAGGGGCGGTGCTCAGGAGCTGAATCGCTTCATGACGGTTTACTTTGATTATTCCACAGAAAACGACATCCCCACCATGTTGAGTCTGGCTCCCAGGTAAACAAGAGAGACGTTTTTAACGAAATAGAGGAAAATTACAGCAAAAACATGTAGAAGCATGTTCATTGAACACAATCTCTCACTTTTAAGAATATTCTTGCAGCATGTATGACCACGAGATACTGAATTTGTGTACTTAAATCTTTATTTTGTTGCATCTCATATCAGCATCACAACATTTAAAGTCGCAGTCGGCAACATTTGTTTGCTCATATTTACTGAAACAAACACTATGCTCTGATTGAACAACAGAAAAATCATTTTAGAAAATAAACGCACCTCTACGCGCACCTAGAGCCTATCGTTTGTTTTGCAAAAATCGTCCCCGCCCGTAATATCCTGTCCACTCACTGCAGGGCTGTGTTCGTGCACGTCACACGCCTCAATCTAGGCATACGCTAAATGACGTTAGCAGTTCCTATCTATGAGTAAGTTAGCCAGTCTACCTCCGGGTAGCGTGTACTCCATGCTTTTTAATGAGAGAAGACACGGGTGTGTTCACAGGAAACTGGTGCACGTGCACTGACGAGCACTCGATAAGAGGGAGTGGAGGAGCAGGGTGGTAGAGGGGGAGGGGCGTGAGAGTTGTAAACATTCAAAATCAGTCAATTCGATCTGCCGCATTTGCCCACTGCAGCTTTAAAACAAAGTATTATGCTTCATGTTTTGTCCACATCAAGCAGGCCAGCTGCAGGAAAACTAGTTTGAATTTAATAAAGTCATTAGTTGAGTCAGTGGGTGTCTGGAAACCCTGCAGCCTGATCTTTTTATTCCCTGTGTTCAGGTTTAAGTTGATGGACCAGCTGCCTCAGCTCTTCAGTCGGCTCCACTCCAGTCAGTCCAGTTTGTCTGATCGTGAGTCGCAGCCTCTCAATGTCTCCAGGAGGAACTACTTCAGAAGTAGATCCGGACGATCGCTCTATGTTTCCATCTGCAACATGCATCAGCACATCAGCCAGAACCCTGACTGGTTTGAGATGCAGCTGGCTCCTTCAGCAGGCCCCTCAGCCTCTTCCTCCAAACATCCTCCTCCCCCTGCCGTCTCGGCTCCAAGCCCTGCTCCAAAGCTGCCCTGTCCCTCCTCCTCGTCTCTGCCCGAGCAGAGGTTCGACTCTGGCTTGGTGCTGAACGAGGTGCTGGTGAATACGCCGTCGCTGGAGGGCGGGGAGGAAGCGCAGAGGAGGAACATGCTCCTGCTGGCCCCTGGCTCCAGTCCTTGCCTTAACATAGGCCCCAGTCACAGTCCTAGTCCCAGTCCTGGTCTCTGTCCCAGTCCAGGCCTGGCTCACTGCTCTCTGTCCATGCTGGGACCCACTTCAAGGTAGAGCAAGATGTAATTTAGTTTTTTAAAGGAAAGGTTCAGATTTTTTCAGGTTTATCTTGATGTAAAACTCACATACCATTCATTCATTCTGCTGTTCTTCCCTTTCAGGTCCACCTCTGGTATATCTGGACTGTTACCTGAAGAATCCTCCTCCTCCTCTTCCTCCTCGTCCTCCGCTCCCTCTATCCTCCAGGATGTGGCCTGCCCTGTCCACTCCCAGGCAGAAGAAGGCCATCGTTCCCCTCCAGAGGTCCCGCCCCCTCGTGATTCAGGCATCTATGATTCGTCTGTCCCATCCTCAGAGCTCTCCATTCCCCTAATGGAGGGACTGTCACATGACCAGGCGGACTCCTCCTCCCTGGCAGGCAGTGAATCATCATCTTCAGGGCTGGGTAAGGCCGGCTGTTTGAAAGATCGAATATGAAGAATGAGCAGAACACCGACATCTAGTGTCTCAAGATCGTAGTCGCAACAACAAAAAATTACTCCAGCACTCAGGTTGCCAGGTTGGTCAAACCCGTCCCAGTACTCTACAGGAGTCCAGAGTCTGTTTGAGTCTGTTTGAACCCGTCCCCTCCGACAAATCGCACCATAAAAACAAGTATTAGAGGAGTTTGACTGACAGTTAGCGTTAGCCGCTACAGCTAAGTAAACATGAAAGTTAGCTAACTGATCAAGGAGAAACGCAGCCATTTGTGAGTGTGTTTTCACACCGTTTAACTCCTTTCTCTCAGTCCATGGAGTGAATATTCGGCCTATACTGACTCTGGTCTTTGCCCGTCTCCGGTCACTCAGCTGCTGGGACAAATAAGCAGCTGCAGGATTGGCAAACTCCATTTCACCCAGTGCCAGCCCACAGTAGCTGCACCCAACAACAGACAACCCTGGCAACCTGCAATGTCGGCCTCTATTCGGCTGTTAAGTCGTGACGTAACGCCCTTTCAAAATATGATTTCCGGGTCCAAGCAGGTCGAAGCCCTGTATTTCTTCCACAACGCAGTGCTGTGTTCCCCCTTGTTTGAACAGATCTGAGTTTTTAAAAAAGCAACGTAATTGTCATTTTACCTCTTTCTTATGGATGAAAAAGGTGTTTAACTGTCGGAAGAGGTGATCGTAATTGTTCACGTTAGGCCGTTGTTGTCTGTTTTGTTTCAACGGAGCGTTTGGATCTGGAAGTCTTATTTTGAAAGGGCGTCACGTCAGACTTAACAGTCAGATTGGCTGCTACAATGTAAACAGAACGTGACACAAAGTCTGTGTTAAACCCATTAAAAACAAAAGTACAATTTTAATTCTGACTAATTATATTTTTTATGGAAAAGAAATACTTTGATTCTGTACCCCTCAAAACACTGCGTGGGTGTAAATATAGCTTTAAATACAGATTCTACGTATTCAACCTTTAAATGTCGTGACAAATGCTGCTCTCATTTTCTCATGTGACTGTCCGCGTGTCTTTCAGGTGACGAGGAGCCGCCTGCTGTCACGTCGCTCCGCTGCAGCAACGCCACGGTTTGTAAAGCTGAGCTGCACCACCTGGAGCACAGTGACGGACTCGCAGCTGTGGCGTCATTGTAGGGGACATGGCCTGCAGATCACACGATGACCAGCCCAGTGATGTCATCACAGTGCCAACAATGGACCGGTCTTGGTCCTGAATCATTCTTTAAAGTGCTGTCACCTCATCGTCATGAGTGACACGAAACTGGAGTTAATTAAAAGACGCTGCAGTGGTTCACCTGTGGAAGAAACTATGGTTACCACTGAGTTCTAGAACCCTAGCCACCGGTGACTACGGTAACCACTGCATTTAAACCACTACTTCCTGGTAACTAGTGCGTTCTAGAACTCTAGGATTTTGGTAACTATGGTAACCTCTGCATTTCAGAACATCGATGGCTATGACAACTAGTGAGTTGTACGACACTACTCCCAGGTAACCGTGGTAACCACTGAGTTCTACAACACGGGTCTCTGGTAAATACATAAGCCGCAGGCCTAGTCCACACGAACACGTGTATTTTTGAAACCGAACTTTTATGGCCCCCAGGAAAGAACATTTGAGCCAATCACAAGGCTGGAAATCTTCATACCGGGAAAACAACAATGGCAAAACGAGGCCGGGCAGATTTCTTTGTGTGGACTGACAGCGAAGTTGAGTTACTTCTCACTGTCACTCATGAATTTAAAATCACAAAGTGCTGTTAAGTTGCTAAAGTACTAAAGTAGTTTGGCTCGGTCTTCCATAACAACAACTCTGTCAGCTGGTCACTTCTAGAGTGCTCCACACGTCTCCATGGATACAACTCACTTATTACTGTCGCATAGTGTGCCGTCAAACAATGTCGACAAGAAATTTAGATTTTCCTGTCCACACATGACTCCTGAAACTGGACTTTTCGGGAAAGAAAAATCCGTTTCAGGAGCCCACCACTGCGGTTACGTGTGGATAAAAGGCCAAACCGTGCAGAGAAACACAGGGATTCAAAAATACCCGTGGTCGTCAGGACAACCCCACAGAGTTTAAATCGGTAGTCCCTGGTAACTGTGGTAATCTGTGAGTTTTATGACATTGATAACTACGATAACTTTGGTAACCACTGAGTTCGAGAGCACTGTTTCCTGTCAACAGTGGTAACCACGGGTAACTAAGGTGCTTTTTTTTGCCCTGCCTGGATGATCTTTGAAGGACTGGACGTCCTGACGGCAGAACAGCCCAGTCAAACCAACGACTGCTTCTTGACTGATCGATCGATTGATTGATTGATTGATTAATTGATTCATTCATGAGTTGATGTTCAGACACTATTTGATGCAGAAATGCAGGAAAACACAACGCAACAACATGTTTAGATGCTCTCCGGCAACAACATCTAACAAGTTCAAAGCTTTCCATAGAGATTTCTTACCAAAAGCTGCTGAATGTATCAACACCGTCGTGACGTCCTGATGTGGCAACTTACATCATTATTAAACAGCCAAATAATTTAGACAAACTGAACCAAACTGTCCGAAATGTACTAAAACCTGCTAATGTGATGTAATATTGTGGGAGAGTTGTGTTAAGTTGAAATCTAGTGGTTTTCTTTGCAGTCTGTATTGAGTTCATTCAGCTGGCACCGTTCCTACACCATAATGTATTGAATACGGTGGTTACATTAAGCTTTTGGTTAAATATTTTAAAGTATTGAGTATTAATGTTACATTTATAGTCATTTATTTTGTTTGTAATCCTTTTATAACATTGTTGCAGGAAGCAGCGATGATGAGGGCGTAATGAAAAGTGACACTTTGGTTGTAAAATTATTAAACCACTTTAAAGATGCAACTATGGAAGCTCATTCTCGCAGAACGAGAAGTGTCGTCAGATGAAATTATGTCAGATTTTCGATTTACTAAGTCAAAATTATGAGTTTAAGTTATGAGATAAGCTGTCCCCCAAAAGTAAGTCCACATGCTTTGATTTTAAAATGATGAGAAAGTACATTTTTATTCAGTAGAACATTTTAATTTGGCGGGAAAATTTTTAATTATGTCACAATTGTGACTTAGTTAATGTTGTGACTTGACAACTTCTGGTTCATCTTCAGGTTTGAGTTTGTTGTAAGGGAAGATTCAGCATTTCCTACTTGTAAATAATATTCTTATTTTTATCATTCCCTGGAAATGTCTGTTCTGCTTCTTTTCTGTATAGTTAGACTGTTTTATTATTGTACTATTCCTTCTACAATTTATAGAAATGTACTGTTTTATAGTACCTTGATGTAGGTAAAAGATAAACTCATCTAATAAAATGTTTGTCTTTTCATCTTTTCGCTCAATCTTTGACTGACTCACGTATAATAATGATAATAATCTTTTTTTGCAGTTAAACTCACAATATGAGGATAAAATTAAACACTTTTTTTTGTATTTTATTTGATGCAAGCTGTCGCAAAAAATAGTTTTATCAGGTAACCAGAAGAATAAATACTTAAAGTGTAATTAATGTTCTTTTTCGCCGCTTACATACATCAAATCTTTTTAGTGTAACAGCTGTTAACGGAGAAATCAAGGAGAGTCGCTAACAGCCGGACGTGGCTAACAGTGATTAGCTCGGGGCAGCACGGTGAAGGCATTCAAAGGTCTTTTTTAAGCACTAATGCTGCTGAAAATAACAGCAAACCTCTGCAGCAGCATGAGAAGAGTCCCTACACAGAAAACAAAGCACCAATGGGCTCCTTCCTTTGGGATTGACTTTGGTAATCCACTTGAATGGACTTTACTATGAGGGGAGCTGGTACAGGGGCCAGGAGGTAAGTCTTTAAAACACTCTTTTAATAAACTCTGGGTTCACTAACTACGTTGTTGGTGCTTTGTTTTGTGTGTAGGGACTCTTCTCATGCTGCTGCAGAGGTTTGCTGTTATTTTCAGCAGTATTAGTGGTTAAAAAAGACCTTTGAATGCTTTCACCGTGCTGCGCCGAGCTAATCACTGTTAGCCACGTCTGGGCTGTTAGCGACTCTCCTGCAATATCCCCGTGAATACTTTACACACGATGGCTTATTTGATGTATATAAGTGCCGAAAAAGACCGTGGGATGATTTTGCGCCTGAATTACACCTAAAGTGCAATAGAAATTCTTGTAGAAACACTCCAGCAGGGTTTACGGCTCTTAATTATCTCTGGTTTGCTTCAAGCTGACCAACATGTTTGATTTTCTTGCAGTAAAACACTCACACACACACACACACACACACACACACACTTAATTCACTGACATAAAAACCAGCAGACAGCTCTATAGTGTGTGAGCTGTGAAGCATCAATGCTTAAAACAACAGAAGCCTGTAAAACTCACAGACAGCTGGGCTCAAAGGCACAAAGTCAGCATAGGTCTACCTTCAAAATAAAAGCACAGGTCTAAGTCGGCAATGGAACAAAATGCACATTTGGGTCCTGAAAATGATTTACTATTACACTAAAAACCCTTAGATAAAGTAAATCTGAGGCAAAAGTGCTTGAGGAAAAGTTGTTATACAACATTTTTGGGTCCTAAATGCAAATCCTCCGTATAACATTTAATTAATTTATCTTGTATCTGTTATCTCGTAATCTGCTGATCATTTTCTTGGGTTTAAATTTGTTTGTACAGGACTAGATACCCAACCTTTACTGTTTCTGGTGCAGACTGAAATGTATCAGTAGCACTTATACCAAAAACTTTAAATTGCTCAAAGGTGGTGTTGAAAATGCGGTCAAATTTACGAGCACTTAGCTGTGTTGTTATTTTTAAGCTGATTCTGTTCTGCTTAATGATGCTGCTATAGGCCTAGTCTGCCGGGGGTTAATACTTTTCCAGGTACTCTGAGCTTCTCTCCTCTCTGTCTGTATCATTCATGTCTCATCAATGCATGTTACTAATTCACTTCTTCCCCGGAGTTGTTTATGCTTTGTCGTCTCGCAGGTCTCTGCTGATGGTGGTGGTGCCTGCTGCCGTGGTCCTGCATGACGCTTCCTGCTGCTGTTATAATCTATTACCTTAGCTGTGCTTGTTTCTACTATTCTGCTGTATTAATAAGTCATATTCACATTACACAATTTTATTTACAGTGCCAAATCATAACAAAAGTTATCTCAGGACACGTTACAGAGTAGGTAAAGACCACACTCTATGACTTATTTATGATTTACAGAGACCCAACAATTCCCCCGTAGAGTACGGTGGCAATGAAAACCTTCACTATAACAGACAGGAACGTCAGACAGACCCAGCTCTGTGGAGGACGCACATCTGTCTGCACTGGAGAGAGGAAGAGAAGGAGAGAGAGAGAGAGAAAAGACGGACAGATGGACAGAGAGAGACAAAGACAGACACAAAGACAGAGACAGACACACTTCCAGTAACTATAATAATATCTATAGTAATGTGAATATGACTTATTAATACAGCAGAATAGTAGAAACAAGCACAGCTGAGGTTATAGATTATAATAGCAGCAGGAAGCGTCATGCAGGACCACGGCAGCAGGCACCACCACGATCAGCAGAGACCTGCGAGACGACAAAGCACAAACAACTCCGGGGAAGTACCGCAAACTGTCTTCACTTGAGTGTTTATATTTTATGCTATAGCTACTATACTTTACTTCTACTCTACTGTAGAATAATGAGAAATAATGTACTTTTTACTCCACATGTATTTAACAGTAGCAGTAATATCCTACTAATCTAAATTTGACTCCACATTGTCAACCCACAACATTAAAATGCCATTATGTGTCTTTGTTAATGATAAAAAACGAATTAAAATAATATTTTACAATAATATGACACTGTGAGGGCTACACGGTGGTGTAGTGGTTAGCACTGTCGCCTCACAGCGAGAAGGTTACATGTTCGAATCCCAGCTGAGGCCCTTCTGTGTGGAGTTTGCATGTTGTCCCCGTGTCTGCGTGGGTTTTCTCCGGGTTCTCCGGACTCTAAATCACCCGTAGGTGTGAATGGTTGTCTGTCTCTGTTTGTCTCTATGTGTCCTGTGATAGACTGGCGTCCTGTCCAGGGTGGACCCCGCCTCACGCCCGATGTCAGCTGGGATCGGCTCCAGCCCCCCGCGACCCCGACAGGGACAAGAGGTTAAAGATGACTGAATGAATGATAATAAAGTTTCTTGAATCTTGAATCTAATAGCAGCAGGAAGCGTCATGCGGGACCACGGCAGCAGGCACCACCACGATCAGCAGAGACTTGAGAGACGACAAAGCACAAACAACCCCGGGGAAGAAGTTGAGTTAGTAACATGCATTGATGAGACATGAATGATACAGACAGAGAGGAGAGAAGCTCAGAGGATCAGGAATTATATTTACATTACTATAGATATTATTATACTTACTGGAACTGTGTCTGTCTCTGTCTTTGTGTCTGTCTTTGTCTCTCTCTGTCCATCTGACCATCTTCTCTCTCCTTTTCTTCCTCTCTCCGGTGCAGACAGATGTGCGTCCTCCACAGAGCTGGGTCTGTCTGACGTTCCTGTCTGTTATAGTGAAGGTTTGCGTTGCCACCGTACTCTACGGGGGAATTGTTGGGTCTGTGTAAATCATAAATAAGTCATAGAGTGTGGTCTTTACCTACTCTGTAAAGTGTCCTGAGATCACTTTGGTTATCATTTGGCACTTTAAATAGAATTGAATTGAATTGAATTGAATTGTACTTTGTTGCATTCCACCACTGAAAATATTTAATATATATTTATTTACATTTCACAGTCTGTGTTATATGTACAAGAAATATGAGCCAATTAAGAAGAAATAGTCTTCCTGACTGTGGAACTAATAACAAAACTATATATTTGTACACCGTACTCTCTGTAAATCATAAATAAGTCATAGAGTGTGGTCTTTACCTACTCTGTAAAGTTTCCTGAGATAACTTTGGTTATGATTTGGCACTGCAAATAAAATTGAATTGAATTGAATTGAATTAAATTCATAAAATTCAAAAATCAATGCTCTTATTTTGAAGGCGCCACCACAGGAGCGATATCCGGCTCGTCCTCGCGCTTGACGGTTACATGAAAAGCAGGATCTTCGGACTCAAATGTTCGGGCACAAGTTTGACTTTTGACTCATTACAGAAAAAAGGAAAAAGTTAATTGTGTTCATTCAGCGGGAACGGCGAAGTAAACAACCCGTAAACAGTTGTTGTTTCCCCGTGTTTGTTCCGTTAAACGACCGTTGGTTGTGGATCTGTCCGTGATCGTCCGGTGGAGCTGCAGCCAGATGCAGACAGGTGATGGATGTCAACGGACGGGGTTCAAGGTGAGGAGACGAGCTGCTCTGGGAAATATATATGTTTTTGTTTTAATTCAATGTTGAAAAAGTGGAGAAAAAAACAAATGTATGAGTTGAATGGGCGTTTTCTGTGAGTGTAAGAGAAGAAGAATGTAGGGAGGACAGACAGGGAGTTAACCCTTACACCGCCTGTCTTTCTGTCTGTTTGTCTGTGTGTGTGTGTGTATGTGTGTGTCTGTCTGCCTGTCTGTCTGTCTGTCCGTCTGTCCTTCGGTCTGTCTGTCTTTCTCTCTGTCTGTCTGTTTCTCTTTCTGTCTGTCTGTCTGTTTATCTGTTTGTCTGTCTGTCTGTTTATCTGTTTGTCTGTCTGTCTGTTTGTTTGTCTGTCTGTCCGTCTGTCTGTCTGTCTGTCTGTTTGTCTGTTTGTTTGTCTGTCTGTCCGTCTGTCTGTCTGTCTGTCTGTTTGTTTGTCTGTCTGTCCGTCTGTCTGTCTGTCTGTCTGTCTGTCTGTTTGTCTGTTTGTCTGTCTGTCCTTCTGTCTGTTTGTCTGTCTGTCTGTTTGTCCGTCTGTCTGTTTGTTTGACTGTATGTTTGTCTGTTTGTCTGCTTGTCTGTCTTTCTGTCTGTTTGTCTGTCTGTGTGTCTGTATGTTTGTCTGACTGTCTGTCTGTTTGTTTATCTGTCTGTCTGTGTGTCTGTTTGTCTGTCTGTCTGTCTGTCTGTCTGTTTCTCTGTGTGTCTGTGTCTGTTTGTCTGTCTGTTTGTCTGTCTGTCTGTCTTTCTGTCTGTCTGTCTGTTTGTTTATCTGTCTGTCTGTGTCTGTTTGTCTGTCTGTTTGTCTGTCTGTCTGTCTGTCTTTCTGTCTGTCTGTTTGTCCGTCCGTCTGTCTGTCCGTCTGTTTGTCTGTCTGTCTGTCTGTTTCTCTGTCCGTCTGTTTCTCTGTCTGTCTGTCTGTTTCTCTGT
>NC_139825.1:43675593-43808093 GCF_963691815.1 Echiichthys vipera | reverse complement strand
TGTTACAGTCAGAACCAGATAACTGCACATGATAACGCTGCATGTGTGTGTGTTTACATGCGTGCCCACAGGCATCTGTGTCAATGGGGATCGTTGTTTGACCGCACAAATGACGTAAAGAAAACCATTTTGCTGTTTCTGTTATAAAGCTCGGATTCTTTTATGTCACATTTTCATTTTTAAGCTGACGTTTAAATGCACAGTATCTTAATTACTCAAAATAAAGACAGAAAACCACTTTAAAGTTAGTATTGAGGCCTATTGTGGTGTTGTTTCTTTTCATTACTGTAAGTAAAAGAAAAGACTACTATATATACACACACAAACACAAACACACAAGAATTATGTTTATTTCCTTTTCCACTGAATATTTATTCTTGTGGTTTTCTGTCCATATTCTAAGATCGGTAACGGCCATTTACTTCTGTAGGCCTTAAAGTAAAAATAACAAAAGATAAAACAATGACAACATACATCAACTACAGCTCGCATGAGGCTTTGGGCAGCACTTATAATTTGAGAATGAGCAGAACACCGCCATCTAGTGCCTCAAGATCGTAGTCGCAACAACAAAAAATAACTCCAGTACTCAGGTTGCCAGGTTGGTCAGACCCGTCCCAGTAGCCTAAAGGACACCAGAGTCTGTTTGAGTCTGTTTGAACCCGTCCTCTCAGGCAAATCACACCATAAAAACAAGTATTAGAGGAGTTTGACTGACAGTTAGCGCTAGCCGCTACAGCTACATAAACATGAAAGTTAGCTTACTGATCAAGGAGAAACGTTTACATTTGTGCGTGTGTTTTAACGCCGTTGAACTCCTTTATCTCAGTCCATGGAGTGAATGTTCGGCCTATACTGACTCTGGTTGTTGCCCGTCTCCGCTCACTCAGCTGCTGGGACAAATAAGCAGCTGCAGGATTGACAAACTCCATTTCACTCAGTGCCAGCCTGCAGTAGCTGCACCCAACAACAGACATCCCTGGCAACCAGCAACGCCCAACGCTATTGGCTGGTACAATGTAAACAGAACGTGACAGAAAGTCTTTGTTAAACCCGTCAAAATATTAATTCAGATTAAATATATTATTTTATGGAAAAGCAATACTTTCATTGTGTACCCCTCAAAATGCCCTGTGGATTGTATTTTGTTTAAAAATATAGCTTTTAATAAAGATTCTACACATTCAACCTTTAATTATTGTGAATGTAAGTCCGATATTCACTCTCTTTAAGCTCTTGTTTTAGTCTCCACCTACTCCTGGAGGAAACATCTGTCCCTGTAGCTGCTAAATGCTGAGCAGGTCACGTACAGTGGGTGTTTTTAAGAGCTTGTTTGATTAAAACAGCTGCAGCAGAAAATGTGATAATTAACATAAAATGATTTAATTAATTTACCCCCCATTATTAAAGCATTTCTGATTCTGTACAAAAAGAGGCTAAAAAGCTCCACCAGAGTTATTTGATTTGATGATATATTCCCAACATTTTTCATAAACGCTTAAGTAATAATGTGTTGAACGTGTGAATGTTTGCGTTCAGTCACAATAACAGACGAGGCACCTTGATCCAGGCGCTGGTGATCATGGAAGAATGTGGTTCTGCTGCTGTCGAGGGACAAAGAAGATTGTTCTGTCGCTAATCATCATGTTTCTACCGGTAGTATGCTGCTCTGCTGGTTCTAGGAGGTGTGTGTGTGTGTGTGTGTGTGTTTTTTGTGTGTGAGTGTGTGTGTGTGTGTGTGTATTTATAGCTTTGGACAGGTGCATAAAACTCACACACATCTACACCACCTGCCTTTCGTTTTATACATGTATATGCAGCTGTGTGTGTGTGATTAACAGTTTTGATCAGTTCAGATTTTGGTTTTTGACTCATCATTCATTCATTCATCTTCAACCGCTTATCCCGGGGTCGGGGTCGCGGGGGGCTGGAGCCGATCCCAGCTGACATCGGGCGTGAGGCGGGGTCCACCCTGGACAGGACGCCAGTCTATCACAGGACACATAGAGACGAACAGAGACAGACAAACATTCACACCTACGGGTGATTTAGAGTCATCAATGAACCGAACACCTGCACGTCTTTGGACTGTGGGAGGAAACCGGAGAACCCGGAGGAAACCCACGCAGACACGGGGCTTTAATTGTTTGCATGACAGCCTTTATAAAATATGTCTTTTCAATCTGAAGTTAGAGGTTAGCCTCCCAAAGTCGGTCTTAAAACAATAGTTTGTTCTTTTTTTAAATTTATAGACAGAACTTTATGCTATATCGCCCAGCCCAAGGTTAGCTTGGCCTCTTTAACATGTTTTTAAAATGTTCTTGTACATTTGCTTGTGTTAAGAGAACATTTAACATTTGAGAAATTTTAATTAAATGGAAAAAGTTTTTTCTCGGATAGCACTGTCGCCTCACAGCGAGAAGGTTCCAGGTTCGCATCCCGGCTGGGTTCCTTCTGTGTGGAGTTTGCATGTTCTCCCCGTGTCTGCGTGGGTTTTCTCCGGGTTCTCCGGTTTCCTCCCACAGTCCAAAGACGTGCAGGTGTTCGGTTCATTGATGACTCTAAATCACCCGTAGGTGTGAATGGTTGTCTGTCTCTGTGCGTCTCTATGTGCCCTGTGATAGACTGGCGTCCTGTCCAGGGTGGACCCCGTCTTGCGCCCGTTGTCAGATGGGATCGGCTCCAGCCCCCCATGACCCCGACAGGGACAAGCGGTTGAAGATGAATGAATGAATGAAGGCAATTTCAGTCAGAAGAAACTGGACGTGGTTAGACCTGGACAAACGAGAATATTCACAGGTTTAATTAAGTAAGGTATTGACAAAAAACATTATTTTAGTATTAGTCATGAAACTATCAATCAGCACACGTGTTTAAAACGCAGACAAATGTCATTTTTTTATGTTAAAAATAAGGGAAAAGCAGCAAATATTTGGTCTTATTGCTTGATGAATAACTTAAATGATGTAGCTTTATATTTGGAAACATTGAAAACATTTCATTTGGGTGGAGCAGCTTCAGTTGAGCTGAGATTTGTGGATCTGTCCTGAGATCAGCTGGTCAGCGTTTCCTCCGCTGTTTCCTGGACTATGTCATCACATCATGTCCAGCGTTTTCCTGTAGAGGAAAACGTCATCCACCTGCCTGGAAGATAAGACGCCGCTCTGAAATCACATTACTAACGGCTGTTTGCAGCAGCTGTGTGTTTTGTTGGAGTGTTTTTGATAATTGAGCTTGACGGTTCACAAAACACGCTCATCCAAAGTCCCACTAACCCGCTTGTTCTGGAGCTTTTGATCACAGTCTTCATCAGCAGATACGGTTTAGTGAGTAAGCAAATCATGGAAGTCATTTTTGAACATTTTAATGATATTTAACTAATGGCGATATTTAACTAAATCAATTAAAAGACCAAAAAACAATGTATCTCTAGTACTGACTTCTGTGACTCTAAGGGCGCACTCAACTGTCCATCCGTACCGTGCCCAAGCACGTTTCACGGCTAAAGTCTAGTTTGTTTGACCAGTGTGAGCGCAACCGCACGCTTTACCGTAGTATGCTTGCCGTCCACGTCCCGTTTGGGAGAGGTGGGCTTTTGTAAAGCACATTTGCACATGTACGAGCACGAGCGTGCGCACGTGTACGAGCACGAGGCCTACGGCAGTTCTGACGTCATTTTATGTGCGCCTGTTCGGACAATGGCGGTGAAAGGTTCACGTTGGTGTGATGCGGAGGTGGAGTGTTTACTGCAGATTTGGTCGATGAAAAGATTCAAAAACAGTCGACAAGACGCACAAAAACTCTGAGGTCTGTGGAAAGATTTGTAAACAAAGCCACGCATCGTGATGACGTCATCAATGCGTGCGACGTGTTACGGCGTGATGACGTATAGGCAGCAAGAAGCATTTGCGCGAGGCCCAGGTAGTGTGAGTACAAACGGGTCTGGGGGGGGGGACAAGTACCCTAAACCAAAGGGCACGGGACGGATGGACAGTGTGAGTGCGCCCTAAGCCCCAAGTCCACTGGTTCCTACTGAAGATGTAAACATTTATAAACATGAACAAATATACAGGCGTAAAAACCTCCAAATCATGTCATGTTTTTGTCTTCGATAAACTAAAACGGGGACACTTAACACACCCTTAACAGTCATGAATCAGTTTCTATCACTCTATTGATTAACAATCAGTTTCCTCTGATCAAAGTAGCTGAGATCAGAAACATCCATAAAATCAGCCGTGATAAACAGTTTCATATCTAATCCCTTGGCCAAGAGCGCGTCGAAGCAACTTCTCCCGGTCTTCCCAGAGGAGGTGGCGTATTTGTTTGTACAATTATATTTGTTATTTGTTCTTTAACGAGGCCAGGTGCTGATGATTGTTTCTGAGGTATAAACTGCAAAATAGTGCACATTTCCTTTTGTTTCTAAAAGTGAAACTAAACATATATATATGTATATACGAGCCGACAGCTGCTGATTGGCGGTTTAATGAAGCGAGTGCGCAGGCTTCTCCCCGTGTCCAGACCAGTGGTGCCACCGTGGGATCGGGCTGTGGTTCTGGAGGGGCTTAAGGGGCTAATCTCAGTCGCTCCACTCTTTCCCCCGCAGCAGACTCGCTGTGTGAGCCGGACCGTGAACGCTGCTCTGCACCTTTGATGCAGGGCCGTAGCTCAGTGGGTCAGGGGCCTAAGATTATATTTACAATTATTCACTTTTTGCCAGTTTATTGTTTGTTTCAATGCTTTGAAAAGCTTGTGGACATAGTGGCAGTTTGTTTTTACAAGTATAGTTTTAAGAACACAAAAGTTAGGGGGCAGTTGGGGGGGCAAGGCTCTACAGTAGCTCTACCCTTAACCCCCCTGTAGATACGGCCCTGAACAGAGTACCTTTACCTGTGGGTTGGTGGACGCTAGATAAGATATACATGTATATATATTTACATATATATGTAGGCTACTGGTGTGCATCTCACTCATATTACTCAGAGAACATTCATTCATTCCTCTTCAACCGCTTATCCCGGGGTCAGGGTCGAGGGGGTGCTGGAGCTGATCCCAGCTGACATTGGGCGTGAGGCGGGGTCCACCCTGGACAGGACGCCAGTCTATCACAGGACACATAGAGACGAACAGAGACAGACAAGAGAACAGGGGTTATGTAAATAACCTAAAGTTTGGAGCTCTGTGACACAGAGGAAGGAGAGATATCAGGCTCTGGATACACAGACAATACTTTGATCAGTGCATTGTTGCTTTTGGTTTAACATTTTGACTGAAGTAAAAGTTTTTATACTATTTAAGAACTTCCCATTTTTTAGTTTGAGTCTGAAAACTGAGGGATTAAAAACAGATGGTGGGGTGAGAGAAAACAAAGAGAGAGAAGCAGGAACCTGCAGTCAAACACACCTCTGATCTGGATTATAAATGTGTGTGTGTGTGTGTGTGTGTGTGTGTGTGTGTGTGTGTGTGTGTGTGTGTGTTCGTGTGTGTACATCCAGGGTGGGATGATTTGTGCTATTGGAAAAAACACTGCAACAACTCCCAGGAATGAATGAGTCACACACTTAAACATACACATATTTAAACACTTGTACTTGTAACACACTCACACACACACACACACACACACACACACACACACACAAACACACACGCACATGAACACACACTTGCACACACACACACACACACATACACACATTAAATCAAATCAACTTTATTCATATGGTACTTAACTTAACAAAACAAAACATGAACAACAAAGACCTCCCACCCCCACAAATATACACAAAGAGCTACACAAATACATACACACTCACGCACATACATAGCCATATTCACAAACATACACACACCCACACACCCAATTTTAAGTTATAATTAGGCTAAGCTGGTGCAACCAGGTCCAGAACGTCTCTCTCTCTCTCTCTCTCTCTCTCTCTCTCTGCATCATTTGTTTACTCCTGTGACGATCACTTTCTCTCACACACACACAGACACAGAAGAGGGTGTGTGTGTGTGTGTTTTTGTGTGATGTTGTTATGACTTACAGATGAAATATGTTAAACTCCAGCCCTTTTTAATTAGTTTAGCTGTAGTGACCAGCAGATCCCAGCAGAGGGAGCTCTGGTCAAACAGGACACTGCCTTCAATTTACAAAACACAGAAGAGTCAAACTTCATCCTCTAGGATTTATACATTTGAATCTCTTCAAGTCCATTTAAATATAACACTCAAGTGTAATCCTCATGTCATGAACGGTACAGGTATAACACAAAGGTGGACTCAATGCAGACACGGACAAAAGAAAGTTACAAATGAAACGTTTAATAAATACAAACGGAAAAACACTACAGATGATCAAACACAAGACTAACTGAACAAACACGGAAATACAAGAACGGGGAGACGACGGGAGATCGGGAGACGGACGGGAGATCGGGAACACGGGAAACTACGGAGAGAAAAAAACAGAACACAAACACGATTAGTAAGCTTTCAACGGGGAGCGTGAAAATCACTTCGAGAAAGGGGATGCCAGTCTGGGGGGAATAGTTTTATCAATGTTGGGTCGACGACGGTCCGGCGCTGCATGCCTGCCAGCCTCAGGCTTTTAAGGTGTTGGTGTAATCAGCTAACAGGCTGCAGCTTTGGGGAACGCCTACCGGACCTACAGACAGACAGGGAGAAGCACATGCAGGGAAACGCAGACAGAGGGAGACAAACACACACAAGACGAAGGAGAGGAGGGCACTGACAGAGCCAGATCATGACACCTCATCATTTAAAGATATAAATCTGATTTAATTTTTAATGTTCTGAGCCAAGTGAAGCTTACGAACGCTAAAAAATCTATCTTCCTTCCTTCTCTCCTCCCTTCATCTGTCTCTTTTTCCTTCCTTCTTCCTTTCCTTCAGGTCGAAGCTGCAGAAAAAGACTTCCTCCTTCCCTCTTCCTCCTGACGGCTGGTCCCTCAGAGGGGTAAGAACAAATCTGAGTCACTTTATTCACTGCGTTATGACCCTTTATTTAGACATAATGCAGGCGCCTGCATTACAGATAATGAAGGATAAGAAAAGGTGAAGAACGTCTTACTTAAGGAGAGCGTGATTTGCTTTTCAAAGGTGTTTGTGGTTTGTTTTATTCATGTTTAGTGGTGGAAGAAGTACTTGTATCTTTTAATGAAATATAAGCAGCAATACCACAGTGTGAAAATACTTAAAAGTAATTAAAATGCTTACATGCTCACAAGGACAACTTAACTCATTAAAATGTGTTAGCAGGTATTTGGTCATAAATCAAAGTATCGGACAAATAAAATGTCGACCTGATGATGGCGCTAGATGGAGATCAAAGATGATAATAGGGTTTGTATTGGAGATGCACCAATCCGACAAGCAGACCGGATAACGGCGCCGATATTGACTAATCAGCCAGATCCAATATTGGATGAATGAGGCCGATCCATCATCTCATCTTCAGCCTCTTATCCGGGGTCGGGTCGTGGGGGCAGCAGCTTTAGCAGGGGACCCCAAACTTCCCTTTCCCGGGCCACATTAACCAGCTCTAACTGGGGGATCCCGAGGTGTTCCCAGGCCAGTGTGGAGATCTAATCTCTCCACCTGGTCCTGGGTCTTCCCCGAGGCCTCCTCCCAGCTGGACGTGCCTGGAACACCTCCCTAGGGAGGCGCCCAGGGTTCATCCTTACCAGATGATCCTGAACCACCTCAACTGGCTCCTTTCAACGCAAAGGAGCAGCGGCTCTACTCCGAGTTCCTCACGGATGCTGAACTTCTCCCCCTCTCTCTAAGGGAGACTCCAGCTCCCCTCCTGAGGAAACACATTTCGGCCGCTTGTAATTTCTTTTTTATTATTATCAAACACAGTAATACAGTTACAGCGATCTTGCCACTTCAATTCTATGTTTGCAGCACCAGTTAGGGTTTTATATTACATTTAAAATATCTGTTTGCAGTGCACTTTACATGGAAGTGTTATTTATTTATTTTTGCTGCTAATATTAAGTACATTTACATCTGTGTTAATTTGTAACCTTTTATTTAACAAGGCTAAATGTTTATGTCGACCCTGATGCCTTCACTCACATGGACAGGTCTACGCTTCATTCATTCAACAGTAGGATCGGAGCGGTAATGGGTATGGGTCGATACGCTCAGCCCTGGTATCGCTATCAGATTAGATAGGAAATTTTTTTTATTGGTGCATCTCTAGTTTTCATGTATATCAGAGTGTACACAATGTAAGAAGTTGATAAAATGCTTTTAGTGATGCAAAGTGAAACTGTGAAAAGGGTCCAAACATGATAATTTCATTATTTATTCATGTACTTGTTTGATATAAGGATGTCCTGATATGAGGTGTTCATATCATGATTATTGTCAGAGGAAATATCACAGTTTTCACAATTTTAACAATTATTAATGAGTAAATTTAGTATTTGACACTTTGGAAGGAAAAATACTCATAAACACTTTTTTGGTCCTGCAATTAAAACATGTCAGCCTACTTTATACTTAAAATATAAGGTTCATCATGTACTTATACAACTCGAGTTACATCCAGGTAATTACTTCATTTCCCTGCCTGGCATCACCAGACAATTAATTAGTCTGCTCAACAGTACACTAAGGGCGCACTCACACTGTCCATCCTGCCGTGCCAAGCACGTTTCAAGGCTAAAGTCTAGTTCGTTTGACCAGTGTCGGCCGCGGCCCGTTTGGGATAGGTGGGCTTTTGTAAAGCAAGTTTGCACATGTACGAGCACAAGGCCTACAGTTGTTCTGAGGTAATTTTCTGTGCGCCTGGAGGGAGCATGCGCGGACATTTAAAACAATGGCCTAAAGCCCAGGGCGCGTTGCGGAAGGACAGTCTGAGTGCGCCCTAAGGGCATACTGTCCATCCGTACCGTGCCCAAACACATTACACGGGTAAAGTCTAGTTCGTTTGACCAGTGTGAGTGCAACCATACGCTTCCCGTCCACGGCCCGTTTGGGAGAGGTGGGCTTTTGTAAAGCACGTTTGCACATGTACAAGCACGAGCGTGCGCACGTGTACGAGGCCTACGGCGGTTCTGACGTTATTTTATGTGCGCCTGTTGGGACATAGAAAAAAGAAGGAGGGACCATGCGCGGACATTTCAAACAATGGCGGTGAAAGGTTCAGGTTGGTGTGATGCGGAGGTGGAGTGTTTACTGCAGATTTGGTCGATGAAAATATTCAAAAACAGTCGACAAGACGCACAAAAACTCTGCGGTCTACGGAAAGATTTGGAAACAAAGCCACGCATCGCGATTACGTCATCAAAGCGTGTGACGTGTTGAACCTGCCTGAATGGGAGAGGGGCCAGATGTATCTGCCAGAACACATGAAACATGAGTTTGGCAGATTCCTCTGTTTCCAGGCTAACATAGCCCAACAAGACCCTTAGTTTAAACTGTTTAGGTCCCGCTTATGGACGTTACATCTGCTATCTAAGTTATTTGACTTGAGCATAAAGGAGTGGATGATACATCTTGAAGATGTTGTAACTTTTCCCAAGTGTTGGACCCTTTGCGTTCACTTTTAGACACCGCATTTTGCAACCTGGATATCCACCCTCTACAACAACAACCTTCTGCTCATTTTGGAGAATGCGCCTTCAGGAAAATGCTTCTCGCTACAGATTTTTAGCTTTTAGCTCTTCTCCGCACTTCATTTGAGTGGCACGACAACTCTCTCACACACAAATTCGAGAGGGGAGATTTCACCAAACGCATAAACAACGTGACTCTGGAGATTTGTTTTTCAAAGGGCAACAACGCAGAACATCAGGACACCGTAGATATCGCACCTTTTACGATTGTTACGGTTCTTAAACCGTGACGTCATGGAACCGTGCTTATGGCAGAAACAACATCCCGACATCCCAACATCCCTCTTGTGTTTCTCTGATTTCAGGCTTCAGGTTTGACTATACATCCCTCATCCAGAGGGAGATGGCGGTGTGCCAGGAGGGTAGTAAATGTAGCAACAAACATGGCTTACAAGGGTTTGGATCAGTTAGAGGTTTCATTGTTGACGAAACAAAATAATAAACATGTCACTTTGCATTTTGAAGGTTAAAGATCTCTGTGTGTCTCCACTGGTGTCTCCATGTCTCCTGTAGCTCCTAATTTTAGACAGCCGGTTTCCCCCAACGACCGTCACTTCCTGTTTGTCCAAAGGGAACTCAGTAGACACACACACATACACACAAACACACGCATTGTGAGGGGGTTCCTGTTCCTGAGGGTCTGTAGATCCACTCAGAGAGGTGGTGAAGCTGAGGGCCGAGGAGGTGGAGGAGGAGAAGAGAGAGGAGGGCAGCGAACAGAAGAAAGAGAAGGGATAGAGACTGAGCAGGACGAAAGAGAATAACCTGAAGAAAGAAGAACAAAGAAGAGAATAGCAATGTGACTGTGAAGGAGGAGAGAGGCAGCAGAAACAAGAGAAAGCAGACACAGGTGCTGTGTGAGGAGGAGAAAAGAAACAACAGCTGATGAGACTTTGCGGTAAAAAGCAAAGTGACCTGGAGGAGTAGGAGGAGAAGAAGAAAGAAGAGAAGAAGCAGCAGATGACTGTGCACAGAGAAAGCATTAATTAAACACTTGCACTTGAGTTTGAGGAGCAGCTCTTCTCTTGACGATGGGCTGCTGTCTGTTTGTTTACTATCGGGTGAGTCACAAACACCGCAGAACCGTCGTCTTCTTGTCGTACGATGAGTTTGCTGCTTTTTGTCCAACTTCTGATTAGATGCACTGATAACTTCGTTAACTCACCTCAGTGTTTTTAAAGGCGGACACGTTCTCAGCAACGTGACACACCAAAATCATGCTTCATTCAACGTGTGCATCCATGTTTAAGTCTGTGTCTACATGAGTGGTGGGGGAAGTATTCAGATCCTTTAATTAAGTAGAAATACTTAAATTGCACTGTGAAAATATCCCACTACAAGTTAACGTCCTTCAATCAAAACCTTAAAAGTGTCGAAGTATTTACTCGAAATGTTCTTAAAGTATGAAAAGTAGAAGTAGTAAAATGTTCCCAGTCAGTGTTTTACTTCTATTTTGGATGAATGATACTGTAAGTTGCATTTTACTGCTGTAGATGTTTAATTTTGTGCTCATTTGAACTCCTTTAGATGCCGCTGGGTAGTTAAATCCACAGCAAAGCATCATATTTTGTAAGATATTTAATAAGAAGTTGCATAAAATTAAAATGCTTGAGTAAAGTACAAGTACCTCATGTACAGTACTTGAGTAAGTGTAGTGCAAAGTGCAGTTTTGTGCTATTTTCTCTACAATATACATTACGGATGTTGCTCATCAAAGAGCATGAGATGCACTAATTTGAATATTGATCAGTGTGATGCTCTTGCATTTCATCATGGGACATTATCTAATATGATGCAAACCACTTCTCAATATTCTTTTCAATCAATAGCAACAAAAAAAGCTCAGAAAAACTGTTTTATTTAAAGAGACATTGAAGAAACCAGTGTGTCGTCTGCTCATTACACACATGTATCATGTCTGACTTCATCTGAACCCGATCACTGTCCACTTATATCTTCTCTGCACTACAGTTCTGTTCTGTTTATACCTGTTTTAACAGTCTACTGCATGTTTACATCATATACACCCGTTCACATGTCTGCTTACATCTGTTACACGCATGTCTTTCTACATCTCACGCCGACGATGTTCTCCGTATCTAACCTGTAACTAACACACTAACATCCTGACACTTACTCTTCTTTTACACTTTATTCTTGTTGATAGGTTAAAATGTTTTTGTATAGTTGCACTGTCGTTATTTGCTGCTCTGTGTGCCCTGAATGGCCCTTAGGGGACAAATAAAGTTTTTTGAATTGAATTGAATTCATAACACTGTAAAGAAATAAATTTAATTAGCGCCATAATATTAATTTAAAAAATACTGTCAAATTAAAACCAACTGACTACAGAGCTACTTAACAATGTATCAGTGTGACATTTCCCCTTTATTCCCCTTCTGTGGAGATTTTTAATTAAATTAAATTTTCTTTTTAATGAGATACTCTCCTCCTAACCCGACTCTCGCCAGATCGATTTCTTCCATCTGGGATCTCTCGACTGGGAACTGATTTCAGGAGGCTGGGCCTTATCAAAATCAAAATCAGGTTTATTGACAGGCACTTTCCATTGCAAGGAATTTGACTTGATCTGACCTTAATGCCTACATAAATATAAACATGAACACAAGCAAAATAAACATATAGCATTGAATTATATACATGAAATATAAGTTATCAAACATCCTGGCATATGATTGGATAAACCCCGTGTCCGTCATCTTTATTGACGTGCTACTTCAACAAAAACAGTACTATAGTGATAAGTTGTTCTAGTGAATGCTTGATAAGTAGACTATAATAAATAATAAAGTGGGTTTTTTGGTGCGTGGATCAATATGAAAATATGAAATATGAAATTAAAACTCCTTTCACCCCTGGTCCTGAGCCAATAGGAGCTCTCTCTCTCTCTCTCTCTCTCTCTCTCTCTCTCTCCCTCTCTCTGTCTCTCTCTCTCCCTCTGTCTGTCTCTCTCCCTCTCTCTCTCTCTGTCTCCTTCTCTCTGTCTCTCTCTCTCTCTCTCTCTCTCTCTCTCCCTCTGTCCGTCTCTCTCCCTCTCCCTCTCTCTGTCTCCTTCTCTCTGTCTCTCTGTCTGTCGCTCTCCTTCTCCCTCTGTCTCTCTCCCTCTCTCCCTCTCTCGCTCTCCCTCTCTCTGTCTCTCTCTCTCTGTCTCTCTCTCTCTGTCTCCCTCTCTCTATCTCTCTCTCTCTCTCTCTCCTCTCTCTCTCTGTCTCTCAATTTCAATTTCAATTTCAATTTCAACAAGCTTTATTGGCATGACTGTGGTTCACAATATTGCCAAAGCGTACAGAATTACAGAAAAAAGTAACAATAATAATGATGATGATGATAATAACAACAACAATAATAATAATAATAATGATGATGATAATAACAACAATAATAATGATGATGATAATAATAACAATAATAATAATAATAATAATGATGATGATAATAATAATAATAATAATGATGATGATAACAATAACAACAACAATAATAATAATAATGATGATATCAATAACAATAATAAGCAGCATATCAGTGTGCAGGTCAACTCATGTGGAGGAAATCATGTCAGGTGTTGTTGTGCAGCTCGTCTCTTCTCCTGTGGCAGGCGTTCACAGATCTGTCTGTCTGTCTGTCTGTCTGGTTCCTGTCAGGTGTTGTTGTGCAGGTCGTCTCTTCTCCTGTGGCAGGCGTTCACATATCTCGCTGCATCTACAGCAGTGCCACTTTTTTCTCCCAGTAAATGTTGTAGCTTTTCTTGGTCGGATAGTTTGGGGAAGTCTGGGGTTGAACCTGTGATTTTAGTGTATATCAGGGTTCTGAGATCAGTGTATGTGTCGCAGTACAACAGGAAGTGTTGCTCTGTCTCCACCTGTCTGTGTGGACAGAAGCGACACAGCCGTTCCTCTCTGGACAGCCAGGTCTGCCTGTGTCTGCCGCTCTCTAAAGCCAGACTGTGGTCGCTGAGTCTGTACATGGTCAACGTTTTCCTCAGTCTGGGCTCAGTTACAGAGCTCAGATACTAGCCATGGAGTATCGTCTGTTTAGGGCCAAATAGCATTGAAGTTTGCTCTGGGTTTTGGTTGTGGATGTCCAATAGTCGATGTAATTGTCTTTTTCTTTTGCTATAATTTGGTGGGGCTGGATGGTGTGAGGGCGGTCTTGGTGCCCGGTGCTGTTGGAGTTCAGCCTGTGGACCAGCTCTCAAGTCTCTCTCTGTCTCTCTCTCTCTGTCTCCCTCTCTCTATCTCTCTCTCTCTCTCTCTCTCTCTCTCTCTCTCTGTCTCTCTCTCTCCCTCTCCCTCTCTCTGTCTCTGTCTCTCTCTCTGTCTCTGTCTCTCTCTCTCTCTCTGTCTCTCTCTCCTCTCTCTTTCTCCCTCTCTCCCTCTCTCTGTCTCTGTCTCTCTCTCTGTCTCTCTCTCCCTGTCCCTCTCTCTGTCTCTGTCTCTCTCTCTCTCTCTGTCTCTCTCTCCTCTCTCTTTCTCCCTCTCTCCCTCTCTCTGTCTCTGTCTCTCTCTCTGTCTCTCTCTCCCTGTCCCTCTCTCTGTCTCTCTCTCTCTCTCCGTCTCTCTCTGTCTCTCTCTCTGTCTCTCTCTGTCTCTCTCTCTCTCTCCGTCTCTCTCTCTCTCTCTCTCGATTGGAAAAGTCTCCTGTCACGGCTGTATTTTCTTAAACCTGAAAACGGAGCTAAGAGGAAATGCAGAACACTTTAATTACCGTATTTTTAGTATTATTTATATATTATTTTAGTATTTATTTTTTTTTTGCCAAAAATAAACTATCCACCACAGGTTTAAGGTACATACATGGAAATTATATCTTCTCATTTAACTCCAATAAAGTAAAATAAGCGTATTAATTAATATTTATTCCTTAAAAATCTAAATCAGTCACATTTGGAAAGTATTTTCCGTCTGCTGGTTGATGGTAATGTTTAACACAGATGATGGTTTATTTATTTTACGGAGGATTGACCTTAAATGGACCGGGGGTCCAGGCTCCTCCCTCCTGCTTGGTTTCCATAACGACAGTGCGTTAAACGTAAAGTCTGCCAGGTTATATAACGTCCGGCCCAAAACAAAGTCTCAACACAATACTGAACAAACAGCAGACTTCCTGCTATTGTTACACTCTGTGGCAGTGATCCCAACATCCTCCTCCTCCTCCTCCTCCTCCTCCTCCTCGTCTCCTCCTCTTCCTCCTCCTCCTCACCTTTTCTCCTCTCCTCTTTTTCTCTCCTTCTCCCTCGTCTCCCTCCTTCTTTCCTCACATCCTTATATGTCCTCCCCTTGTCACCTTTCACCTCTTCCCTCCCCGTTTCCTATCTGCCTCCTCATCTTCCTCGTCCTCTTCCTCCTCCTTTTCCTCCTTGTCATCATCATCATCCTCCTCCTCCTCAGCCTCTTCCTCCTCGGCCTCTTCCTACTCATCATCATCCTCCTCCTCCTCCTCCTCAGCCTCTTCCTCCCTGTAGTCATCCTCTTCCTCCTCCTCCTCAGCCTCTTCCTCCTCGGCCTCTTCCTACTCATCATCATCCTCCTCCTCCTCCTCCTCAGCCTCTTCCTCCCTGTAGTCATCCTCTTCCTCCTCCTCCTCAGCCTCTTCCTCCTTGTCATCATCATCCTCCTCCTCCTCCTCCTTAGCCACTTCCTCCTTGTCGTCATCCTCTTCCTCCTCCTCCTCCTCAGCTTCTTCCTCCTTGTCGTCATCCTCTTCCTCCTCCTCCTCCTCAGCTTCTTCCTCCTTGTCGTCATCCTCCTCGTCCTCAGCCTCTTCCTCCTTGTTATACTCCTCCTCCTCAGCCTCCTCCTCCTCCTCAGCCTCTTCCTCCCTGTAGTCATCCTCTTCCTCCTCCTCCTCAGCTTCTTCCTCCTTGTCGTCATCCTCCTCCTCCTTAGCCACTTCCTTCTTGTCGTTATCCTCCTCCTCCTCCTCCTCCTCCTCCTCCTCCTCAGCCTCTTCCTCCCTGTCGCCATCCTCTTCCTCCTCCTTCTCCTCAGCCTCTTCTTCTTTGTCATCATCCTCCTCCTCCTCAGCCTCTTCCTCCATGTTGTCATCCTCTTCCTCCTCCTCCTCCTCTTCCTCCTCCTTCTCAGCCTCTTCCTCCTTGTCCTCAGCCTCTTCCTCCTTGTCATCATCCTCCTCAGCCTCTTCCTCCTTGTCGTCATCCTCCTCCTCCTCCTCTTCCTCCTCCTCAGCCTTTTCCTGCTTATTGTCATCCTCCTCCTCCTCAGCCTCTTCCTCCTTGTCCTCAGCTTCTTCCTCCTTCTCGTCCTCCTCCTCCTCCTCAGCCTCTTCCTCCTTGTCGTCATCCTCCTCCTCCTTCTCGTCCTCCTCCTCCTCCTCAGCCTCTTCCTCCTTGTCGTCATCCTCCTCCTCCTCAGCCTCTTCCTCCTTGTCATCTTCCTCCTCCTTCTTCTCCACCTTTTCTTTCTTGTCCTCCTTCTCCTCGTCCTCTTCGTCTTCTTCCTCCATCTGTTCCTCCTTGTCGTCCTCCTTATCCTCTTCCTCCTCCTCCTTCTCCTCAGCCTCTTCCTCTTTGTCGTCATCCTCTTCCTCCTCCTCCTCAGCTTCTTCCTCCTCCTTCTTTTCCACCTCTTCTTTCTTGTTCCCTCCTCC
The DNA here is from genome assembly GCF_963691815.1 of Echiichthys vipera. Lineage (NCBI taxonomy): Eukaryota > Metazoa > Chordata > Actinopteri > Perciformes > Trachinidae > Echiichthys > Echiichthys vipera. Next base: position 43,791,811 of record NC_139825.1, on the reverse strand, counting down.
TTGTACTCCTCCTCTTCCTCCTCTTCCTCCTCCTCCTCCTATTCCTCTCTCTCTGTTTGTCCTCAGTGACCTCATGAGGTGTTTTTGTGTTTTCTTCCTGTGTTGTTGTCGTCATGGCAGCATACAGGAAGTCACACTACTGGAGTTTAATTGTAAATCTGATGCCAAGGAACTGAAATATAAAACAAAATTAATTGTTACTCGACATATTTCAGCAGAAAAATGAGCAATTTACATCAAGGTTGTCGAGCTAAATGAGTTTGTTGAAGCACTAAATAGTGAGAGAGGTTAAGAATAACATTAAGTTGTTGTTGCGTGAGGCGCAGTGATGTTAGCTAAAGTACTTGACCCCCTGACCTTCAGTCCCAGCAGCTCAGTGCTTCCCGACCTCCCGTGACCCTAAAAACTGCAGGTTCTGCACGTCGACCGGTTGTGACCAGTTTAACCAAAGAGCAATTTTCTCCTTTTGTTATTTGACATAGAAATCGTCCAGTAATTCACAAGAAAAAAAAAGCAAAATTTAGATATTTTGTGCAGCAGAAATATCATTTATTTTCTGTTTTCTTGTCTCGGTTGTTATGTTTTGACCCCTAAGATTTATCTTGTAACTCTTGTAAAGAAACTCTTAACGGTTTCCAGGTTCTGCTGGTATTTTGTTTAAATAATAGTTTCTATTTTGTCCTTTTGAGTCCTTCTACCTTTACTCAACGACATTTATCTGATGGCTGCAGTTACTGAACATGAGATAAAATATCACTAGTGTTGTTGGATGTCATCTGGCTTTATTTTGTTCCTCCTCTCTTCCTCGTCCTTTTTTTTGTTTCCTTCTTCACTTAAAAACATACTTTAGCCGTTTAACATTAGCCATTGCTAGAGGTTTCCAGGACTGTTAACGTGAAATAGGCAAAATCAGGACAGATTATGGCGGGGTTTATATTATTTACCGCCAGTCATAGCCGCAGTTCGTTTTCACCGGACGTGGCCTCATGTGCTTCTATGCTCTCAAATATCCGGCTGTTCGGTCTGATGTGACACCCTTTCACAAAATGATTTCCGGGTCCAAACACTTACACAACAGCTGAACATGTGAACAATTACGATCACCTCTAACGTCAGTTAAGGCCCCCAACATGGCTGGCGAGCACTTATCTGTTTGCTTTTAAATCTAGGTGTGACACATAATACACGGTCAAAAACGCTTTGCGCCGGCCGTTCCATTAATTTCCTATGGCACTAGTGCCCAATGTAGCGGCAGCGCCCACAGTAGCGGCGCGCTGTGCTTGTTGCTGCTGACCTTTCAAAAATGCAACCTATGAGATAGAAGCTTTGAGTGTGATGTTTACTTTTCCTAGGAAACCAGAGAGCGACATCAAGCATGCTAGAAAGATGGAGGAAAAAATGTTTGTTTTTAGTAACGGCCTTCTTCGCAGCCACCAGAAGAATCTACAGAACAAAACAGGATTTAGCTATCATACATCCCAACACCTTGCAGAGAACTGAGTAAACATTCCCCCAGAAGGGCTCTATATTTGTGCATTTCTAAAACATGTGTGTGTGATCTGAATCCACGTCATTACACAATCTCCAACATGGCTGGTGAGCACTTATCTGTTTGCTTTTGATTCTAGGTGTGATAAAATATCGAATTAGATTCTTCCAATTAAATTCTCTCCATCTCAGTGACTCCCTGTGTAGGAGTTTGTGTTCTCCACAAATCACACCATATCCCTTCTGGACCCTCCTCACACAGCTCCCTTTCCCACTTGGTTTTAACATATAATGTTGACTCTACTGGAGTTCAAGTACCTCGGGATCATGTTCATGAGTGAGGGGACGATGGAGCGTGAGTTTGGCCGGAGAATCGGAGCAGCAGGGGCGGAGTTGCAGTCGCTCTACCGCACCGTTGTGACGAAAAGAGAGCTGAGGAAGACAAAGCTCTCGATCTACAGGTCGGTCATGACCGAAAGAACGAGGTTGCGGGTACAAGCGGCTGAAATGTGTTTTCTCAGGAGGGTGGCTGGAGTCTCCCTTAGTCCGGGTCGTGGTCCGGGAGGACAGTGTGGTCACGCCCTTAGAGAGAGGGGGAGAAGTTCAGCATCCGTGAGGAACTCGGAGTAGAGCCGCTGCTCCTTTGCGTTGAAAGGAGCCAGTTGAGGTGGTTCAGGATCATCTGGTAAGGATGAACCCTGGGCGCCTCCCTAGGGAGGTGTTCCAGGCACGTCCAGCTGGGAGGAGGCCTCGGGGAAGACCCAGGACCAGGTGGAGAGATTAGATCTCCACACTGGCCTGGGAACGCCTCAGGATCCCCCAGTTAGAGCTGGTTAATGTGGCCCAGGAAAGGGAAGTTTGGGGTCCCCTGCTAAAGCTGCTGCCCCGTGACCCGACCCCGGATAAGAGGCTGAAGATGAGATGAGATGAGATGAGATGAGATGAGACCATTTGTGAAATGGGTCTTTTGACATGTGTACTGGTAAAGATAGGAACACATACAGTAAACATGGCGAGATGTTCAGTTTTACCCCGTTTATCCTATCAATTAATCCCATTGGGTAAGTTAACCATCCGTCAATATCTTCCCTTATGTTTTTGTCAATGTGTCCATAGTTGTTTCTGCATAATTTGGAAAGGTTTGTAGTTATGTTTATGCCCAAATACTTGATTGCTTTTGCGGCCGAGTTTATCTTCCGTTCCCTAAGTTCTTGGTTTAGTGAACAACTGAACATCAGGATTTGAGTTTTCAGTATTTTTTACTTTATAACCTGAATATAAACCACATTTCCCAGAGTCTGTGTCGGCTGCTTAAATGAATCAACTGGGTTTTTTAAATACATTATAATATCATCAGCAAACAACCCTATTACCGTATTTTTCGGATTATAAATCACAGTTTTTGTCATAGTTTGGCCGCGGGTAAACGTAGAGCATGTTCTATATGTTATTGTTCTGTGTGATTAGCAGTGACAGAGTGTTTGGTAAATGTAGAGCGTGTTCTATATGTTATAGTTCTGTGTGATTAGTGACAGTGTTTGGTAAACGTAGAGCATGTTCTATATGTTATAGTTCTGTGTGATTAGTGACAGAGTGTTTGGTAAACGTAGAGCATGTTCTATATGTTATAGTTCTGTGAATGACTCTTACCGTAACATGTTACGTTAACACACCAGGCACGTTCTCAGCTCGTTGTTCATGCGTCATATAACGTAAACACTTATTCAGCCTGTTGTTCTCTGTTCTAGTTTTATTTTAAATTGCCTTTCAAGATGAAATGTCGTTTCTTGGTGTTGGATTTTATCAAATACATTTCCCCAAAAAATGCAACTTATAAATGTTTTTTTCCTTCTTTATTTTGCATTTTCGGCTGCTGAGACTTTTACTCCGGACCGAAAAATACGGTACATGTCTTCGTTTATTTACGTCTGTACCATTTATTGAGGGGTCTTGTCTCAACATCGTGGCCAGTGGCTCAATGTGAAAGGAAACAGTGTTGGACTAAGGTCTGGTTCCTCTCCAGAATTCACTTTTACCCTCGTTGTGGGTTTGTTATAGATAAACCTGATGCACTGGATGCTTTAGTATTCAATCCAAATCACAATTACAATTTTCCAAGTTAAATATAAAATTTTCCAATTGGCCCAATCAAATGCTTTTTCTGCATCTAGGCTCATGTTGACGCTCCACTCATATTCTCCGTTTTTCAGTTCGTCGCTATGTCACGAGTTTTAGTGGATTTACGCGTTAGCATGCGGGAGCTCCTGACTTATACGTCTATCCTGCTCACCTGCCCCCCGTTTGAAAAAAATGTCTGTTGTTTTTTTGTAAAACTTCATACCAATACATACCAATCAAAAGGTTCAATAAAATAATAATTATCTACAGAACGTTTACTAAAAAAATGTAAGTGTAACATTCAGCAGCTTAGTTCCCGTCTCCGCAAAGGTCCAGTGCCAGGCTCCAGTAGAGACACAACTCTACTGCTCAAACTTTTAAAAAACATTGTGTCTGATGTTTTTTTCTATTGTTTTTTTTGTAAAACTTGGGCAAATGGGGGTTGTTTTAAATGTTTATATAAATCAACTTTGACCGGCCTTTAAAGGTTGTGTTTAAAGCACTTATAGTCTGCTGAAATCATTAAATCCAGAGTTTTTACAACTATAAACTCAATAAAGGCTAATAAATATATGAATATAATAGTTTCAGTTATATTTCAATTCAATTCAATTCAATTCAATTTTATTTACAGTGCCAAATCATAACAGAAGTTATCTCAGGACACTTTACAGAGTAGGTAAAGACCACACTCTATGACTTATTTATGATTTACACAGACCCAACAATTCCCCCGTAGAGTACGGTGGCGTTGAAAACCTTCACTATAACAGACAGGAACGTCAGACAGACCCAGCTCTGTGGAGGACACACATCTGTCTGCACCGGAGAGAGGAAGAGAAGGAGAGAGAGAGAGAGAAAAGACGGACAGATGGACAGAGAGAGACAAAGACAGACACAAAGACAGAGACAGACACACTTCCAGTAACTATAATAATATCTATAGTAATGTGAATATGACTTATTAATACAGCAGAACAGTAGAAACAAGCACAGCTAAGGTTATAGATTATAATAGCAGCAGGAAGCGTCATGCAGGACCACGGCAGCAGGCACCACCACCATCAGCAGAGACCTGAGAGACGACAAAGCACAAACAACTCCAGGGAAGAAGTTGAATTAGTAACATGCACTGATGAGACATGAATGATACAGACAGAGAGGAGAGAAGCTCAGAGTATCAGGAAAAGTATTATCCCCCGGCAGACTAGGCCTATAGCAGCATCACTAAGCAGAACAAAATCAGCTTAAAATAACAACATAGCTAAGGGCTCATAAGCCCTAGCTGTAAGATTTATCAAAGAGGAAAGTTTTAAGTTTACCCTTACATTTAAAGCTTAACAGTCATTAAAGCTTATATTACTTTTTTCTTAGATGGTATTTTGTAAATTCTAGTCGGGGGATTAAAACTTTAAAAAGCTCACGAAAGAATACAAACATAGCTTTGCTTGATTCCAACTGTTAATACAGTATATATTATTGTTATTTCGGCTAATTTAAATACATATATAATGTCTATGAGAAGAACTCGTTGACTGTTTCTGGCCTCCAGTTCAGCGTTTGGACAGGACAGAGGACGATGACGCCTGACACACCGAAAAATTCAACACACGTTGGACCGAGACATTTTCCTGGTTAAAGCCAGCCGGCGTGTTGCCCTCCGTGCCTTATGTAAAGTGTGTAATGTTGAAAACAGCCACTTAATCCTTTAGATCAGGGATGTCAAAGTCAAAAACATCAGAGGGCCAAAAAAACTAATTTGCTACAAGCCGAGGGCCGGACTGGTTCAATGTTTATTAAAACATATTAAAATGATGCATATAACCTATTGAACCAAGACCCGTATTTTATTTAGTAATTAAATGAATAATCCAATATTTTTGTATCTGTCAGTGATTTCAGGTGAAAACATTTTCCAACAGACAAAAACAAACTTGTCCTATACATTAAATAAATAAAGCAAGATTTTCTTATGACTTTAGTTATTTCAAGGAAAACATTTTCAACAGGCAAACAGCAAAAAATAAAATGTCCTTTAAAAAATAAAATGTGTTCCTTAATATCAAGATAAAGACGCACAGCTTTGCCTTTTACCTCCGTGAACATGTGCTCTGCCTCCGCTTCCGTTTAGCCATTATTTGGGGGGGGGGGGGTGTGTGCTGAGAGTTGACATCTGACTACTTGCGGCGCTGCAGTGAGTTCACAGGCTACCGTTGCCGGATCTGGCCCGCGGGCCTTGACTTTGACACCCATGCTTTTTAATTTGATGTGCAAAACTGGAATACCAAATGCATTGCAGTGTAACTTCTTGTAGTCATTTCAACAATTAAAACTTTTAACAGCATTTTCAGGACAAGGTTCCTTCATTAGGTTTAGAAAAACAATGCAAGAAATTACAAATTACACCTTGGGCCGATACAAAAATCGCTATTTTTCACAACCCAATGTTTGCAAATATGGTTTCATGACGCGGCGCCCTTAAAAAGACGGATGAGCATTCTTCCTTCACATTTGCAAACAGTGTGTTCAGATCATAGACTGTAAATGAATTATACAGTAAACATGTAAATATATACATAAAAAATATATATATGTGTGTACATACATACATACTGTAGTATACATGTACACACACACATAATGAATTATTATAAAAACAGAGTCCAGCAGCGCCCCCTGCTGGAGGATCCAGAGCCTCAGGAGCTCTGATGGTCTCATGTGGGGATGAGGTTTGTTCCAAAGTGTCGGTGCATAACAGGAGAAAGCTGCTTCACCTGCTTCATGCAACTGATGACTGTGATGAGTACGTTAATTTTATTACCTAAGTAGGTTTTTCTGCTAATGAGCTGTGCAAACAACGGACTGATCTGTCTCCATTCACCACTAACTCAACCTCAAATCATGTAAACATTATATTTAATAATAATCATAGTAATGATAATAATAATAATTATAATAATAATGATTGTATTTATATAACACACTATAAAATACAACAAAATCTCAAGGTGTTTAAGAGAAAAGGTACATATAATCAAAGTTCAACATTTCTTTCCTTTGTGTTCTTTTTCTTTATTTTCTTCTGTCTGCAAATTGTATGTATGTATGTATTATTATTATTATTGTTATTATTATTATTAAACAATATAAAAAATAGAGTTAAAGTATGATAAATAAAATAAAATAAATTTGAAACCTCATTCAGGGAAGCTCATATGAACCAGGATCCTATAGCGGCAGGCAGAGCGGAACAGCTGAGTCTTAAGATGACAGTTTCTATCGATCACCGCGTCTTATAAATCAAAACACCTGCTCTCCCTCTAACGTGTGTGTGTGTGTGTGTGTGTGTGTGTGTGTTTGTGTGTTGCAGAAGAAGAGGAAGCAGGCCAGCAGGGAGGCAGACTCGCTCAGTCTCTGCAGTCTGGACATCAACGTAAGTTCGGCTCCTCTAAACTAAATCCTCTCTGTTGTGGCTCAGCGTCGCAGCTCTGGTCTAAAAAGGTTCGGACCAGAAAAGCTTTTGGATATTTCGGCTATTTCTTTGTGGGGCTGTTTGAGGTAGTTATCCGTAGTTTGTGTAACCTTCAGGCTCACATACGATAGTGGATATAAGTGTAAGTTCATTTTAAATTTAGAATATTTTCACTGCTGTACCTTGCAGTCAGGCAGTCCTTTTCTATTGGATTTCATTTTCTCTGAAGGTAAACAACATTGTTATTGTAATTTATGAACTGTTATCATGGATGGATTACTGAAAGGGCCTGCCGGGCACGGGCCCAAGGGCCCATTAGATCAGGGTCCCATAAGGTCAGGGTCCTAAGAAAACCCACAAAATGATCATAAAGAGATGTTAAATGACTGAAAATAGTCATAGAACAACCACAGAGACAAAAAATACAACAAAGACACACAAAATGATTAACAATAGTTGTAAAATGACCACAGAGAGAAACAAAACAAAGGCAAAAAAACATAAAATGTCTAAAAATAGTTGTAAAACCATCACAAAAAGATGCAGAATTACTAAGAATAGATGCAAAACAATCACAAAGACATACAGCACAAGTAAAGATGGAAGTAAAATGACCACAAAGAGAAACAAAACAATGGCATAGAAATGTTAAAGGTCTAAAAAGAGATGCAAAACTACTGCAAAAAGATGCAAAAAGACTAAAAATAGATGCAAAACAATCACAAAGACATACAAAAGTACTAAAAATGGAAGTAAAATGACCACAAAGAAAACTGTTTTAAAATAAGTGAACAATGACCACGAAGACACCCAAAAAGACTAAAAGTAGAGTAGACTCTTTGTATTTGGGTGTCTTGTTCCTGTGTAGACCAAGTAGGGGGGGCCTCTTAGGGCGCACTCACACTGTCCATCCGTACCGTGCCCAAGCACGTTTCACGGCTAAAGTCTAGTTCGTCTAGCTGCGGCCCGTTTGGGAGAGGTGGGCTTTTGTAAAGCACGTTTGCACATGCACGAGCACGAGCGTGGGCACGTGTATGATAACGAGCACGAGGCCTACAGCAGTTCTGACATCATTTATGTGCGCCTGTTCGGACGTAGAAAAAAGAAGGAGGGACCATGCGCGGACATTTAAAACAATGGCGTAGTGTTGCACGGTATACCGATACTAGAAAGGTACCGCGGTACCCAGCCGTTAAGAACGATACTTTTTCACGTTTTATTAGTATCGGTACTTTCTGAATTTTCTGCGACAGCGTGTCTGTGCAGCTTCTCTCTGCTTCCTCGCTGCCTGCAGACGGAGTGGGCGTGGCTTTACGGTGACAGACAGTCACAGAGCAGAGCGAGACAGACATGGCCGAAAGTCTCACGAGTGCTCCTGCCGACCGTCCGAGGCTTGTTGTAAAAGCAGACGCACGGAGCGAAATATGGAAATATTTCGCTTACATTGCAGACAGCGAGGGCAAGCCCACGGACACCACAAGGCCCGTATGTAAGAGATGCTATAAGTCGGTGATGACCAAGGAAGGCAACACGTCCAACCTGGCGAAGCATCTCGCGGACAGACACCCCGATTTGCACCGAGAGTTCAAAGAGCTGCAGGTTAGCAATAGATAACGTTAAATATCCCCCGGATGAAGTCAAGCGAACTGTTTTCCCATCAGAATTGCAGGAGGCAGTCAGGGGAGAAGCTGTTTAACAGTCCGATGTGGTTCCACATATCTCTGTCTGCTAACGCAACGTTCCGTTGGTGACATGAACTTTACGATAACATGCGCTGGTGTTCACAAGTATGATAATCAACAACACTCATTTTAAGTCAACCGGTGCTAGTAATATAATCATAGCATGTACATTATTGTCAAAAATTTACAAGATATATTGTAATTTACATTATTAGAAAATGGTATAGTAAGAGCACAGACCTCCACCGGGTCTGGGTCATTTGTGTTATACTTTACTGCACTAATGTAGTTTGCAGGCTGATAATACAAGGTTTGAATTTTATCAACTTAAAATACAAATTGCAAATTTCCCTTTTGTGGGACGAATAAAGTATTATCTTATTTTATGAATTGCCAGATTTACAATTATTTTTATGCTGAATAGAATTGTAGTTAATGTGCTGTTAATTTTTTTCTACTACAAACACTGAGCTTTAAATGGAAAATCAGGTCATTAAATAATCTGTGAGAGCAAACAAGACAAATAAATAACACAAGACACTTGTCTTTTTGGACACAGAGATGCTTGTAACCACATTGGCAGCTAAGTTAACTATCAACCTGAAATAATGATGATAATATTAGTAGTATGCAAGCATAAGCATAAAGTTCTGCAGCTTTGACAAAAATCTCTATATTTATTTTGACTTTTTAAGTTTAAGTGTTGTAATGAATAAAAATAAATAATTTTAAGTTCCACATTTTGTCATCTAATATTTTATTCCATTACTTTTGCTGATGTTTTAGTTTTCTGCCGTGGTATCGTTTCAGTATCGGTATCGAGATATTTTAGGCAGGTATCGTACCGAAGTCATAATTTTGGTATCGTGACAACACTACAATGGCGGCGAAAGGTTCACGTTGGTGTGATGCGGAGGTGGAGTGTTTACTGCAGATTTGGTCGATGAAAAGATTCAAAAACAGTCGACAAGACGCACAAAAACTCTGAGGTCTACGGAAAGATTTGTAAACAAAGCGACGCATCGCGATGACGTCATCAATGCGTGTGACGTGTTACGGCGTGATGACGTATAGGCAGCAAGAAGCATTCACCGAGGCCCAGGTAGTGTGAGTACAAACGGGCCTGGAGGGGGGGACAAGTACCCTAAAGCAAAGGGCACAGGACGGACGCACAGAGTGAGTGCGCCCTTACATGTCTCTGCCCATTGTCTCATTATACGTCCATACAATCTTAGAAGTGAAGAAAATGCTATAACCACATGTTTGAACAAACCTGTCAGCACTCAGATGTGCTCTTGAGTGTGCGGAGATTCTGTTCTTACCAAACCCAAATAATAAAATCATCTGTGAATCTCAGAATCTTAGTAAAAACTCTTATGAGGTCCATTGTAGGTGTCCATGAGCCAGGCAGCAGCTGTGATTGTGGGACTTTATACTTTATCTCCAGCTCTGACTGTGGATTATTGTATATTCGGACCCTCGGGGTTCCTCAGCCCTCGTGTTGGGCCCCACCTCATGTACACGTCTGTATTTTTAGCTTTTCTGCCAGCAGCCCCGTTCCTTCCCGGGCGTTTCCCCTCCCCGCTCAGTCCAACACAGGATGTCCACCCTTTTCACCGTATACCTCAGTGGGACAAACAGACCCAAACACACCATCAGTCTTCTTTTCTTTACAGACCAGCGCTGGCAGATAAACGAACCTGGAATAAATGACACGCTATTGTTTCCCTGCTGTTACTCCCTGCAGCTCAGTGACTCACACGCAGTCGTATTATGTTCTGAGTGAACCCGCAGGACCTGGAGACTGCTCACACTGATTTAAAGGTCAGAGGTCACGGCAGGGGTTTAGATTCTCTCCTGGAGCAGCACTGTCCGCATGGACTGGAGATGAATAAGAAAGTTATTTTAGTTTAATTAATTATGTGTAGTTTGAACTGCTCAGTTTAAACCAAACTAAATAAACATTCATTAGTCATTTATTATGATGCTCAGGGGCCACTTTATTACGTACACATGTACAATCTAATGTGTAAAGTCTAGTTTTATTTTGCTACTCTCATGTATTCATTGAAATGTTCATTCTGAATATGTAAAGAAAAAACAAAACAATGAAATAAATTCAAATATATATGTATTAATAACACCTCACAGCAAGAAGGTTCCAGGTTCGCATCCCGTTCTGGGCCCTTCTGTGTGGAGTTTGCATGTTCTCCCCGTGTCTGCGTGGGTTTTCTCCGGGTTCTCCGGTTTCCTCCCACAGTCCAAAGACGTGCAGGTGTTCGGTTCATTGATGACTCTAAATCACCCGTAGGTGTGAATGGTTGTCTGTCTCTGTTCGTCTCTATGTGTCCTGTGATAGACTGGCGTCCTGTCCAGGGTGGACCCCACCTCACGCCCGATGTCAGCTGGGATCGGCTCCAGCCCCCCGAGACCCCGACAGGGACAAGCGGTTGAAGATGCATGAATGAATGATGATAAATAGTTCTACTATTGCAGACATTTAAGCAAAAAGAAAAAAAAAGATTGAGTAGAGGTGTGTAGAGTTTGCTCCTACAACCTTGATAATTTCAAGCTTCAGGCCCCGAAATTCAGAGCAAATAGTAATATTTGTCTCGTTTGACGGACACTTCACCGAGATATGTCGACGTATGCGACCAGACAGACTCTAAAACACCAGGGGAAGAAGTTAGCCTCGCAGATGAGGCAGGTGAGGAGCTCAGCATGGCGGCCATCGTTAGCCTTCTGGAAGAGCACCGCAAAGCCCTATCTGCTGATTTCAAAGCCTCTATTTCAACGCTCAAACCAAAACTGTACCATGTCCACGCCACAGTGTCCGACCCCAGAAGATAGGCTCCCTCAAGGTAAATGCGAATTTAGAAGAGGAGCGTCTGCAGGCACGGGAGGCCTCCACGCTAAGCTGTTAGCTAAAGTTAGCAACCTCAGAGTGATCGGCCTTCCTGAATCAGTGGAGGGGTTGCGGCCAATAGCCTTCTTTGCAGAGCTGCTCGTGGAGTTTTTCGGCAAAGGCGTCTTGAAGTCACCGCTGGAATGTGACAGGGCTCAACACATGCTATCCAAGAAGCCGAAGCCAGGGCAGAGAGCACGGCCAGTCATTATCAGGCTGCACAGGTATCAGGTGAAGGAGAAGATCATACGCGAAGCCCGCGCTAGGAGAGGCATGCTACAGTCCAGAGGCTCCTCCATCTCCATCTACGAGGACGACGCTCCGGAGGTCGGACAATCCTGAAGTTGTAGTTGCGCTGAACGTAGGGAAAACCTTCGGCCGGGTAGAGTCGGACTATCTATTTTTCATCTTGGAGAAATTTTGCTTTGATTCTAATTTTGTTTCTTGGGTTAAGCTTCTGTATTTAACAGCGTCCATTCAGCATGTTTCCCTCTCAGGCGTGGGACCCGGCAGGGCTGTCTGCTCTCCCCCTTGTTGTTCAACATAGCCATCGAGCCGTTAGCCATCTGGCTCAGAACCCAGAATGAGTTTGAAGTCATCACTCATTTTGGCCTGGTCCATAAACTCTCCTTATATGCAGACGACCTCCTCTTATTTATTTCAAACCCCTTGGCGAGATCATTCCCACAATCCATATTCCCCTTTCAAACAGCTGATGAGGGGTTCAAGTATTTGGGGGTGTTTGTCACCAGCTCCTTCAGGGACCTTTCTCAAAAGAACTTCCAGTCACTATTGGATAAATGCAAGTCAGACTTGTCTAGATGGGCAGGCCGCCCCCTGTCCGTTGTAGGCCGGGTTAATCTTATTAAGATGGTCATTCTACCAAAGTTTCTGTATCTTTTTCAGCATCTCCCAATTTGTCTGAACAAGTCGTTCTTCACTAATCTAGACCAACAACTTAACACCTTTATCTGGCAAAATAAAGCAGCCTGTATCAAAAAAACATATTCTTCAACTCCCTAAACCTGAAGGGGGAGTAGCACTTCCTAATTTGCACCACTACTTCTGGGCCTGCAACATTAATAAGCTTTAGTATTGACTCTGCGGTGAAGTTGCAGGCATCCGCCCACCCTGGGCTCATACTGAGATAATCGTCCTCCTGCTCTTTACACTCTAAGATTTGCTCACATCTGCCCTTAACTGCTCACAAGGTCTCATCTAATCCAGTTATCGTTAATACCGTTAAAATTTGGATCCAGTTCAGGAGGCAGTACGGCTCGCAAATGGCTTCGGTCGTTGCCCCAGTTTTGAATAACCATGCGTTTCTGCCTTCGTGCACCAACCCTGCGTTCCGCATATGGTCAGATAAGGTCCTCAGAACGCTTAAGGACCTGTAAGACGAAGGTGTTTTTGCGTCTTTTGCATCTATGTCGGACAAACACAGCCGGCCTAAAAGCCACTTTTGCGGTACCTTCAATGAGACATTTTATCCAAAAGCTATTCCCACATTTTCAGAACCGCCCCCTGAAGCTGAGATGGACCAATTCCTGTCTCTCCACGTACAACACAAACGACTGATGTCTGTCATTTATAATAAGATTGCTCTTCTGAGCCCAGTCCCCACTGCCTCACCTAACAATGCATGGGAAAAGGATCTGGGGGTAGACATCACTGAGGCCCAGTGGAGGGACATTTCTTAAACTGGTCCATTTCCATCCTCAGTTTGTGCCCGGCACGGCCTTTTACAGTGGAAGGCGTTATTTAATTTTAGATAGATTGACTGATTGATCGATCAATAGATAGATAGATAACTTTATTTATCCCAGAGGGGAAATGAGGTCATCGTAGCAGCGGTACAATGAAATCAGAAATGTGCTTTATTACATTTTTCAGGGAAATATTGTGCTTTTTATGTCACTTTATTACATTTTAAAGATAAATATTGTGCTTTTTATGTCACTTTATTACATTTTACAGCAAAATATTGTGCTTTTTATGTCACTTTATTACATTTTAAAGATAAATATAGTACTTTTTATGTCACTTTATTACATTTTAAAGATAAATATTGTGCTTTTATGTCACTTTATTACATTTTTCAGGGAAATATAGTGATTTTCATCTGATGTATTTGAATAATTCCAGACAAATTTAATCCTTTAAGGCTCCAGAGACATGAAATATTATGTTGTTATTATTATTATTATTATTATTTGTTTGACTTGTATTCAGAAATGAGTCTATAGGGTGATTAAAGATGATGTATTGACCGTTTCTGTAGTTTACAGTAATAATTAGTTGCAATTAATTAATGGGAAGTACCCTGGAACCTGTATATATCAGATGGTTTGAAGGAAATTATGTAAAACTACCCGTAAAACAAAGAGTTACCAAAGTGTAAAAAAAGAAAATTAAGTTTAGTGTAAAAATGTAAATGAGATAAAGTAGAAAAACATTATAAATCGGAAACAGAACGAACACGTCGTAAGTGTAAAGAGTGTAATTAAAGGTCCTAACTGTGATTATTTACTTATTTATTTACTTTCTGTCCGTCACCAGAGTGATTATAGATGTTTTCACTGGTTAATTAATATCTGCTGAGGCCCTCGGGGTTATCGATGCGCTTTAGTAAACCGAGGTCAGAGGCAACGGGTTTTTCTTCTACGCCTTAACAATAAGGCCTTCAGAATAAAAGCACGCTCTTTTATTTTCTCATTTTCCCATCACTTTATTACATTTTAAAGATAAATATAGTGCTTTTTATGTCACTTTATTACATTTTAAAGATAAATATAGTACTTTTTATGTCACTTTATTACATTTTAAAGATAAATATTGTGCTTTTATGCCACTTTATTGCATTTTAAAGATAAATATAGTACTTTTTATGTCACTTTGTTACATTTTAAAGATAAATATAGTACTTTTTATGTCACTTTATTACATTTTAAAGATAAATATAGTACTTTTATGTCACTTTATTACATTTTAAAGATAAATATAGTACTTTTATGTCACTTTATTACATTCTAAAGATAAATATAGTACTTTTATGTCACTTTATTACATTTTAAAGATAAATATAATACTTTTTATGTCCCTTTATTACATTTTAAAGATAAATATAGTACTTTTTATGTCACTTTATTACATTTTAAAGATAAATATAGTACTTTTATGTCACTTTATTACATTTTAAAGATAAATATAGTACTTTTTATGTCCCTTTATTACATTTTAAAGATAAATATAGTACTTTTTATGTCCCTTTATTACATTTTAAAGATAAATATAGTACTTTTTATGTCACTTTATTACATTTTACAGCAAAATATTGTGCTTTTTATGTCCCTTTATTACATTTTAAAAATATATTGTGCTTTTTATGTCACTTTATTACATTTTACAGGAAAATATTGTGCTTTTTATTTCACTTTATTACATTTTAAAGATAAATATAGTACTTTTTATGTCACTTTATTACATTTTACAGCAAAATATTGTGCTTTTTATGTCCCTTTATTACATTTTAAAGATAAATATAGTGCTTTTATGTCACTTTATTACATTTTAAAGATAAATATAGTACTTTTTATGTCACTTTATTACATTTTTCAGGGAAATATTGTGATTTTCATCTGATGTGTTTGAATAATGCCGGACAATTTTAATCCTTTAAGGCTCCAGAGATATGAAATATTATGTTGTTATTATTATTATTATTATTATTTGTTTGACTTGTATTCAGAAATGAGTCTATAGGGTGATTAAAGATGATGTATTGACCGTTTCTGTAGTTTACAGTAATAATTAGTTGCAATTAATTAATGGGAAGTACCCTGGAACCTGTATATATCAGATGGTTTGAAGGAAATTATGGGAAACTACCCGTAAAACAAAGAGTTACCAAAGTGTAAAAAAAGAAAATTAAGTTTAGTGTAAAAATGTAAATGAGATAAAGTAGAAAACCATTATAAATCAGGAACAGCAGGAACACGTCGTAAGTGTACAGAGTGTAATTAAAGGTCCTAACTGTGATTATTTACTTATTTATTTACTTTCTGTCCGTCACCAGAGTGATTATAGATGTTTTCACTGGTTAATTAATATCTGCTGAGGCCCTCGGGGTTATCGATGCGCTTTAGTAAACCGAGGTCAGAGGCAACGGGTTTTTCTTCGACCCCTTAGCAATAAGGCCTTCAGAATAAAAGCACGCTCTTTTATTTTCTCATTTTCCCATCACTTTACTACATTTTACAGGAAAATATTGTGCTTTTATGTCCCTTTATTACATTTTACATGAAAATATTGTGCTTTTATGTCACTTTATTACATTTTAAAGATAAATATAGTATTTTTTATGTCACTTTATTACATTTTACAGGAAAATATAGTACTTTTACGCCACTTTATTGCATTTTAAAGATAAATATAGTGCTTTTTATGTCACTTTACTACATTTTACAGGAAAATATTGAGCTTTTATGCCACTTTATTGCATTTTAAAGATAAATATAGTGCTTTTTATGTCACTTTATTACATTTTACAGGAAAATATTGAGCTTTTATGTCACTTTACTACATTTTACAGGAAAATATTGAGCTTTTATGTCACTTTATTCCATTTTAAAGATAAATATAGTACTTTTTATGTCACTTTATTACATTTTACAGGAAAATATAGTACTTTTACGCCACTTTATTGCATTTTAAAGATAAATATAGTGCTTTTTATGTCACTTTATTACATTTTACATGAAAATATTGTACTTTTTTGTCACTTTATTGCATTTCACAGGGAAATATTGTGCTTTTATGTCCCTTTATTACATTTTAAAGATAAATATAGTACTTTTTATGTCACTTTATTACATTTTACAGGAAACTATTGTGCTTTTATCTCACTTTATTACATCGTCAGTTCTTTATAGAAACATTAGTTTTTCCACTTGGGAATAAAGTAATTAACGCTACTTTGCACCTCCATAAACACGTGTCCTGAACTGTTACAAGCGAACGTACGGGACGGATTTTTAAATAAATCACCCTTACTCCATAACCTCTACCTCCTTAAACCTAACTCTTACCAAAATGTGTCTTTAAACAGATGTATGCGTAACACAAGTTTACACACAAACACACAAACACACACACACACACACTTATTGACTTGAAAACTGCTGTAAAACCAGGACAGAGCGTTTGGCGCCTGCAGGCGACTCTGTCTTTGGTAATTACAGCTCGGATATCGACCGATGTGGAACTGAACAGTCGCTCCAGTATCACACACACACACACACACACACACACACACACACACACACACACACACACACACACGACAATAAACTGTTGAGTTAAGATAATTTGGTAACATTTTGAGGTATCTGTACCTTATCTGATATATTTTTCTTATCGCCGCTTTCCTCATGTTAACTTTATTAAGTTTTGAAGGAAAATATTATATTTTTATTTCACTTTATTACAATTAACAGGAAGACATTGTACTTTTTATGTCACTTTATTACATTTTAAAGATAAATATAGTACTTTTTATGTCACTTTATTACATTTTACAGATAAATATAGTACTTTTTATGTCACTTTATTACATTTTACAGATAAATATAGTACTTTTTATGTCACTTTATTACATTTTAAAGATAAATATAGTACTTTTTATGTCACTTTATTACATTTTACAGATAAATATAGTACTTTTTATGTCCCTTTATTACATTTTACAGATAAATATAGTACTTTTTTTGTCACTTTATTACATTTTAAAGATAAATATAGTACTTTTTTTTGTCACTTTATTACATTTTAAAGATAAATATAGTACTTTTTTTTGTCACTTTATTACATTTTAAAGATAAATATTGTGCTTTTATGTCACTTTATTACATTTTAAAGATAAATATTGTGCTTTTATGTCACTTTATTACATTTTAAAGATAAATATTGTGCTTTTATGCCACTTTATTACATTTTAAAGATAAATATTGTGCTTTTTATGCCACTTTATTACATTTTACAGGAAAATATTGTGCTTTTATGTCACTTTACTACATTTTACAGGAAAATATTGTGCTTTTTATGTCACTTTACTACATTTTACAGTAAAATATTGTGCTTTTATGTCACTTTATTACATTTTACAGTAAAATATTGTGCTTTTATGTCACTTTACTACATTTTACAGTAAAATATTGTGCTTTTATGTCCCTTCATTACATTTTACAGATAAATATAGTACTTTTTATGTCACTTTATTACATTTTAAAGATAAATATAGTACTTTTATGTCACTTTATTACATTTCAAAGATAAATATAGTATTTTTTATGTCACTTTATTACATTTTAAAGATAAATATAGTACTTTTTATGTCCCTTTATTACATTTTACAGGAAACTATAGTACTTTTTATGTGACTTTACTACATTTTACAGGAAAATATTGTGCTTTTATGTCACTTTATTACATTTTACAGGAAAATATTGTGCTTTTATATCACTTAATTACATTTTACAGGAAAATATTGTGCTTTTTATGTCACTTTACTACATTTTACAGTAAAATATTGTGCTTTTATGTCACTTTATTACATTTTACAGTAAAATATTGTGCTTTTATGTCACTTTACTACATTTTACAGTAAAATATTGTGCTTTTATGTCCCTTCATTACATTTTACAGATAAATATAGTACTTTTTATGTCACTTTATTACATTTTAAAGATAAATATAGTACTTTTATGTCACTTTATTACATTTCAAAGATAAATATAGTATTTTTTATGTCACTTTATTACATTTTAAAGATAAATATAGTACTTTTTATGTCCCTTTATTACATTTTACAGGAAACTATAGTACTTTTTATGTGACTTTACTACATTTTACAGGAAAATATTGTGCTTTTATGTCACTTTATTACATTTTACAGGAAAATATTGTGCTTTTATATCACTTAATTACATTTTACAGGAAAATATTGTGCTTTTATATCACTTAATTACATTTTACAGGAAAATATTGTGCTTTTATGTCACTTTATTACATTTTAAAGATAAATATAGTATTTTTATGTCACTTTATTACATTTTACAGGAAAATAAGATCAAAACCAATAATGTTTTGGTCTTTCTGACTTTCCCACGTTGTTCCATTAATTAAAATCTTTAGAAAACTCACAAATATATAGTTTAATCACTAAACAAGGGATCAGATATTTCCTGAATTTCTGATTAAATCTCACTCAAAGAGGAGGGAATAGTGCTATTTCTGCAGCGGATTAAACCATATTTAATGATCTGTATCATAGTAAACTGCAGTGTAATGAATGAACACGTCACCCGGTGCAATACTGTGACTCAGTGGTGTGTTTTTAATCATTATTCATGTAACAGCACAGAGGAAGAAGAGATATCAGGCTGTGGTGACACAGAAAACACGTCAATTCTTATGGGATTTATTACAAAAATGTTCTTATCTGAATTGTTTCTAAGAAAAGCAAAAAGTTAAAATGAAAAAAACAAACAAAGACGGCGGGGAAAAAGGGGATAAAGGAAGGAAGTAGGTAAAATGAGAGAGTGGGTGAGTCAGAGAGAGAGAGAGAGAGAGAGAGAGAGAGAGAGAGGGGGGGGGGGGGGAGAGAGAGAGGGAGAGGGGGGGAGGGGGATGCGTGGACAGCCGTCACAGAGAATGAGAAAGCTACTTAACAGAGACGTCAAACCTTCACTAGACTCTCTCTGGACACGGTTGGTACCGAGCTGGATCCAGATACTCCACTTCTGTCGGTCCAGGAAACACCTCTGGTACAAAACCGGTCCCAGACCCCCTCTAGACTCCTTGTGGATTCTGTAACAGCACCTGTAGTACACCTGAGCAGCACCTGACCCCCTTTGACTGGGGTCTTCACAGCTTCTGAGCGCTCTACCTGACGTTTCGCCGGTATCGCACTCTCCGTAGCTGCCTCACAATCTTCTCCGAACAGTTCCTGGATCCTCAGACAACTTAATTTGTTGCACCGGGACATTTCCAGACTTCTCACCATCGTTAAACTGCGTCTGAACGCTCACACCTGGACACGCTGCTGGTCTGAAAGTGGTTCTGGATACTCTCTTGGTACTGGGGTAGGTCCAGATCCTGTACCTGTGTGGTGAGCAGTATGGTGGTGGGGCACCGGTTTAAGTCTGGATGCTTTGTGGAGTTTGTCAAAGGGAAAAACAACAACAACAACAACAACATGGGGAAACAGGTGGAGGTAAGACGGAGGAAGTCTCCTCTATGAAACTACTGCTTACCTCAGCACAAAGTGAAATGTCTTTGTGTTTAATTAATGTAATCTCAAGTATCGCGTCGTGGTATTTATGTTTATTATTTGTACATTTAATGCTAAACTTACAGGACTTCTTGGTTTAGACGATGAAAGTCAGTATTCTTGCATTTAATTACCAATAGTTCTGCAGTTTTGAGCCTGAAAGTATGAAGTTAGGTTTGATTTGGGTAAAAATGATATTACCGCAAACGAGTGAACCATCATCTGTCATTGAGGTCCCCAAAATGTATTTGTTGGGACAGTAAACAAACTATAAAGGCATTGAAATTAATTTAATTTGAGTTTATTTTAACATGTCAAAAGAAAAACAAACACAAAATGATACAAAATTAAATTTGGTCACAAAATAATAAGAAAAAATAAAGTATGTTACAACATTAATTCAATTAAGCAACATTCACATGTCTGCAGAGGAGTTTATACCATTTTTGTTATTGTTTAGATTATTTCGTAGTTACTGCACTTGTAAGAAAGTGTGTGTGTAGATAGTTTGGGTTGTATCTGCGCGCTGTTAATATCAAGTTTAGAGAGGTATTGTTATTTCTTTATATGAAAACCTTTTTTCCCAGAACATATAATGCATAAAAACGATGCTTGGTGTGATTTAAAATGGTGCCTATTGGCGCTATTTATCTTATTTGAAACATCTGTTTTCATTTATAGAATTAGTTGTAACACATTGCAAGTGCAACATATAACAATGTGAGATATTCTTTGACAAACAAAAGAAAACCGCCTTCTTGTAGAGTCATATCAGTTCACAACACGCGTAGAAAAAGTCTGTTTTCACTCAATATTTCGGTCACCATGTTGATAATCGCTTATTTTCCCCCTCTGCTTTCAAACCAACACAGTGGAGGTGAATCTCATTTAGTTTTTACTGATTAAAACTTTGAAACATTACTCTTAAACTGTGGAGTTATGCTCTACGGAGAAAAGGTTTGTGTTCGTTTTCAGTTTAACACCCTCCTGACGTCACTAATGTCCTAAATTATCTTTACTATGAGACTCTATGGCAGCGGTGTCAAACTCCAATTCACAGAGGGCCAAATTTAAAAACTGGGACCAAGTTTCGTCCCAAACTCAACATTTATTAAAAAAAAAAAAGACTGCAAATGTGCGTGTGTTCCCTTCTCTCCAGATGTGTAACGTTGAACCTTTCCAGTGCAGCTCCTTGTTCTTGTCGTGGTGTTTCTTCTGTTTGATTCTTTGGTTACAGCCACGGTGACAAACAGCTCTTTACCTTCAGACACAGATCATCTGCTGAAAGATCCTGTCCTCCATCTTTCTTTGGGTCGTTTTTGTGGTGTTTTGTGTCTGTTTTTAGTCGTTTTGTCATCTTTTTGTGGTGTTTTGAGTCTGTTTTTAGTCGTTTCTTCACGTTTTTGTGGTGTTTTCATCTTTCTTTACTAAAAAAGAAAAAAAACAGATAATCTGCCTCCCACCGCTGCTGAAAGATCCTGTCCTCCATCTTTCTTTGGGTCGTTTTTGGGGAGGGGTGGATTAAGTGTGTCTGCAGAGACTGGTAGCATGGATGCTCATGTTTGTCAACAGAAAAGTAGACGTGGATGTGCTTTATACTCACGGACCAGCTCTCAGAGAACCTGGATATGATCTTGCGGGCCAAATATAATTACACCGCGGGTCAGATTTGGCCCAGGGGCCTGAGTTTGACACCCCTGCTATATGGCATCAAGTGAGTTCTTTCATTAGTTTGTCTTTTGATGAACTTTACTCTTCTGTGACGACGACGTCTGGATGTTTGTAAAAGCAGATTTTGCTTCAGGCCTTAAAACAGCCTGACACTGCTGTTTGTTTTCTCCAACTTGAACCAAAACAACAGCGAGGCGACCGACATCATGCTTGACATGTGAGTGAACCTCATGTTGTTTATCGTTTATCGTTTGTTTAGCTGTTTGTTATTTTCCGTGTCCTCTCAGGTCGGCTTTCACTTCCTTCAAGCAGTCAAACATTATCACTCCCTGTCTGAGTGTCACTTAAGTGTCAAATGCCACTCGTCGAGTCTGGTGCTCGTCCAGCCTGGTGCCCGTCGAGCACGAGGCACCAGGCTGGACGACCGCATTGCCGCGGGTACAAGCAGCAGAAATGTGTTTTCTCAGGAGGGGGGCTGGAGTCTCCCTTAGAGAGAGGGGGAGAAGTTCAGCATCCGTGAGGAACTCTGAGTAGAGCCGCTGCTCCTTTGCGTTGAAAGGAGCCAGTTGAGGTGGTTCAGGATCATCTAGTAAGGATGAACCCTGGGCGCCTCCCTAGGGAGGTGTTCCAGGCACGTCCAGCTGTCGAGGAGGCCTCGGGGGAGACCCAGGACCAGGTGGAGAGATTATATCTCCACACTGGCCTGGGAACGCCTCAGGATCCCCCAGGTAGAGCTGGTTAATGTGGCCCAGGAAAGGGAAGTTTGGGGTCCCCTGCTAAAGCTGCTGCCCCCACGACCTGACCCCGGATAAGAGGTTGAAG
Organism: Echiichthys vipera; assembly: GCF_963691815.1. Classification (NCBI taxonomy): domain Eukaryota; kingdom Metazoa; phylum Chordata; class Actinopteri; order Perciformes; family Trachinidae; genus Echiichthys; species Echiichthys vipera. Next base: position 43,769,324 of record NC_139825.1, on the reverse strand, counting down.
ATGAGATGAGATGAGATGCGTTTACTTTAGTTTATCTATATATATATATATATAGATATAACAATGACCAGTTAGGAAACAGCAACCATTATGGTTTCAGAAACAACATTGATTGGAAATCCGTATCACAGATGATGATGATGATGATGATGATGATGTTCGATGCCAATAAAGGCAACAAAACATGAGTTATTAATCAAGCACAACATGTTCGGTAGTTCTACTCTTGTCCTGAGAGTCAGTGTGCTGGAAACCTGCTGTAATTAGGTAACAAGTCTATCGCTGACCAACTGCACTGAATTGATCTTTGTCAGATTGAATCAGCTGAAGCTCCATCACACACGGAAACCCGTTACAGCATGTCCGATGGAAAATCCTCAAGCGTGACACAAATACATCGACAGTTAAATCTTTAATAAATACAACAGTATCATCTGCTTAGGAAGTGATAGTGACGTAATTCAGCTGGTGTTTACATGTTGTGTTTTGGGGCTTTTAATCTAAAGTCCTGTCTCTAACGCTGATTCCAAGAGATGAATCATAGAAAACTGACAGAAATCTGTGACGTGAACTTGAAGTCGAAAATATTTCTTTGACTTCGGGGAAACAAAAAAAGAAAACTAACTGAGGTTTAGCTATTTATTTTTGGTCGACTGGTTCCTGACTTTGTTGATAGAAATAGAGTGTGTTCCAGTAGGTCAGCTGACTCACACGCACACACGCGCGCACACACACACACACACACACACACACACACACACACACACACACACACACACACACACACACACACACACACACACACACAAGCACACACACACACACACGCACGCACACACGCACGCACACACACACACACACACACACACACACAGGCGCACACACACACACAGAGGGGAAGACTTTGAGTCACACTATTGTTTAACCTGCAGAACATTAACAATACAGAATAAACTTTCCAGCAAAGTACTTAAACAGTCTACACACACACACACACACACACACACACACATGCACACACACACACACACACACACACACACACACACACGCACACACACACACACACACACACTCTGGACAATGTGTTCAGACTCATTGGACAAGTCGTTCCAGAAACGTTTTGTTAAATTGTTCGATTAATCTAATTCATATCTTATTCTAAGATAAGTCTTCTGTCTTATTCTATTTCATCTTGTTTTTATTTTCTGTTCTCTTTAATGTTTCATGTAAACCTCTTTGAATTGAAAGTGAAATTTGCTGAAATGTGCTTTATAAATAAACTTCCTTTGTCTCGTCTATTCCCAGAAAACCAAAAATGTAATTATATTATTTTATTGAATGATATTTAGCAGAACCTCCAATCGTCCTCTGGTTGCAGACCAGACGATTCATCAGCAGATATTAATGCTGGAGAGTTTTTCACAGTTTGACTCTGTTCTCTCGTCCAGGAGCCGAGCACCAAGCGCAGTAAACTCGTGTCCAGGGTGACGTCTCTGGCCGCCCTGCTGCCTCCCGTCAAGACCGCACCGCTGAAGAGGATTGGTCAGACGCTGCAGGTGAACCACCAATCACACGTCTTTGCCGTTTTGTTTTTTTCCCATAAAGTTGTAAAATGTTTCCCCTGGTTCATGTTAATTTCATCGGTTCATGTTTCTTCGCTCAGTTTGTAACAGACTGTACTAAAAACTACAATACCCATGAGCCTCGGAGAAAAAAACGTAGTGCCATAGTTGCTGACTTCATCCAAAATTGACTACAAAGTCAGAATTGTGTGAAAAAAATGAATCCAACTTTTATTTGTGGAACCGGAAACTAACGGTAGAATATTTGCGATAAATACTGATATTTCTATTGACATTAAATATATTAAAATGTATTATTTTATAATGTAACCACCTGTCTGTCTCTGCAGCGCTCCATCAGTTTTCGTAATGAGAGTCAGACGGAGAGAGATGTTCATCCTCCCCCCTCCTCCTCCTCCTCCTCCTCCGTAATGAAGATGCGTGTTATCTCAGCGTCAGTCTCCAACCCCTCCTCCTCCACGATGGCAACACGGGTTTCCACGGCAGCGGTCCCGGCCGCAAAGCGCCGTGACAGCAAGCTTTGGAGTGAGACGTTCGACGTCCGACTGGGAGCGACGCAACCTCTGAGCCCGAAAGAGATTAAACGACAAGAGGTGAGAGAAACACGGCTGCTGACGGATTATGGGAAGAAGGAAGAAAAACATAAATAATAAACAACAAACAATCATCATTATTAACACTTGCCTTACACTTGACTTTAACTCTCTCTCTCTTGCCCTGCAGGCCATATTTGAGTTGGCTCAAGGTGAACAAGACCTGGTGGAGGATCTCAAGTTGGCTAAGAAGGTAAATAAAAACCTTTATTTTTCCTCAAAGAACTTCCAATCTTTATTTTACAGTGCTGAGTAAGCTCATATGTGTGTGTGTGTGTGTGTGTGTGTGTGTGTGTGTGTGTGTGTGCTGCAGGCCTACCATGACCCGATGCTGAAGCTGTCAATCATGACTGAGCAGGAACTGAACCAGATCTTTGGCACTCTGGACTCGCTGATACCCCTGCATGAAGGTAGGTCGTTTTTATTTAAGGGCGCACTCACACTGTCCATCCGTACCGTGCCCAAGCACGGGTAAAGTTTAGTTAATTTGACCAGTGTGAGTACAACCGTGCTGCGCCCGCGGTTGCTGGCCAAGGCCCGTTTGGGAGAGGTGGGCTTTTGTAAAGCACGTTTGCACGTGTACGAGCATGAGGCCTACGACGGTTCTGAGGTAATTTCCTGTGCGCCTGTTGGGACATAGAAAAAAGAAGGACGGACCATGCGCGGACATTTAAAACAATGGCGGTGAAAGGTTCACGTTGGTGTGATGCGGAGGTGGAGTGGAGGTGGAGTGTTTACTGCAGATTTGGTCGATGAAAAGATTCAAAAACAGTCGACAAGACGCACAAAAACGCTGAGGTCTATGGAAAGATTTGTAAACAAAGCCACGCATCGCCATGACGTCATCAATGCGTGTGACGTGTTACGGCGTGATGACGTATGGACAGCAAGAAGCATTCACCGAGGCCCAGGTAGTGTGAGTACAAACGGGCCTGGAGGGGGGGACAAGGACCCTAAAGCACGGGGCACGGGACGGACGGACAGTGGGAGTGGGGCCTGAAAGTCACAATCGTAATCTCATTAGGACCAGGTAACATTTCTATATACTTTTTGATACGTCACAAGTCTGAATTGTTGACTCAGATTAAATTATGACATTAAACATGCACACAGAGATTAAATGCACCTCTTAGATCTCTTTAAAAGATGTTTTATCTCTTGTGCATAAAGGAAGTAAAAGTTTAATGAACACTAAACAAGTCTATTTTCGGTTGTTTGAGGAGATTGGTCTTCTCAAACCAGATCAGTGTAATGAATAAGAATAAACTAATATCCAGTAAAATATCCAGCTTTACATGCAGCACATGAGTTTACAGGAATATACACAAACAAAAGTCCCAACTTAACTTAACTGTTGTAGCTGTCTCAGTCTTTCTGGATGCCCCTCAAAAACTGGTTGCGATTGACGTTTCTGTGTTGCTCTTTGCTTAGTTTCACAATTTCAAAACCGTCCGTCTCTCCTCAGACCTGCTGAGTCGCCTCCGAGAGGCCAGAAAACCTGACGGGTCCACAGAGCACGTGGGTCACATCCTGACTGACTGGGTGAGCGGGTGTTTCTCGTTGACATCATCTCAACATGCTGAAAACAATTACAGTTTTCCGTCTCCTAGGCTGTGCAGTGAGCAGGTCTCTGTTTCTGCGTCCCTGCAGCTTCCATGTCTCTCCTCCTACACATCGTACTGCAGTAACCAGGTGAAGGCCAAGACCTTGTTGGACCAGAAGAAGCAGGATCGACGGGTTCAGGACTTCTTGCAGCGCTGTCTCCAATCGCCGTTTAGCAGGAAGTTGGACCTGTGGAACTTCCTGGACATCCCCCGCAGCCGACTGGTGAAATACCCGCTGCTGCTCAGGGAGATCCTGAAGCACACGCCGAATGACCACCCGGACCGGCAGCACCTGGACGAGGCGGTGAGCAAAACTACAGCTACTTTACACCTTTGTCCTGCTGGTTCATCCCAGACTGAGGATTTTTTATTTATTTATTTTTTGACAAATGTTTTAATCGTCCTCTTGAGTTAAAATACAAAGATACAGAACAAAACATATCAATAGGCACATATAATATAAATATAAAAATAAAAAGCCACTTGTTGGACTAATGCTGGTCACTCATCATGGTATAAAAAGAAAAGGAAAGACTAAGGTGAACATCTAGTGTATCCCACTTAAGCTTTCCCTTATTTTACATTTTGATGAGTAAGCAAAACAAAAAACAACACAATAAAACAAAACAAAACAAAATAAAATAAGAACAGTAGACCACAAAGCTGTCATGAATCGTCCCCTTCCAGAAACTCCATAAATGAGCACCATATCTCTACAAATGTCACTCACTCACCTTCAGCACTCACTGGATCGGTTCGCAGCCGAGTGTCAAACGGCTGGGATGAGGATCAGCACCTCTAAATCTGAGGCCATGGCTCTCAGCAGGAAATCGGTGGATTGTTACTCCAGGTAGGGAATGAGTCCTGACCCCAAGTGAAGGAGTTCAAGAACCTCGGGATCATGTTCACGAGTGAGGGGACGATGGAGCGTGAGTTTGGCCGGAGAATCGGAGCAACGGGGGCGGTGCTGCAGTCGCTCTACCGCACCGTTGTGACGAAAAGAGAGCTGAGGAAGACAAAGCTCTGGATCTACCGGTCAATCTTGGTTCCTACCCTCACCTATGGTCATGAAAGCTGGGTCATGACCGAAAGAATGAGGCCGCTGGTACAAGCGGCCGAAATGTGTTTTCTCAGGAGGGGGGCTGGAGTCTCCCTTAGAGAGAGGGGGAGAAGTTCAGCATCCGTGAGGAACTCGGAGTAGAGCCGCTGCTCCTTTGTGTTGAAAGGAGCCAGTTGAGGTGGTTCAGGATCATCTGGTAAGGATGAACCCTGGGCGCCTTCCTAGGGAGGTGTTCCAGGCACGTCCAGCTGGGAGGAGGCCTCGGGGAAGACCCAGGACTAGGTGGAGAGATTAGATCTCCACACTGGCCTGGGAACGCCTCAGGATCCCCCAGTTAGAGCTGGTTAATGTGGCCCGGGAAAGGGAAGTTTGGAGTCCCCTGCTAAAGCTGCTGCCCGCGCGACCTGACCCCGGATAAGAAGTTGAAGATGAGAGATGAAATGTGTCTCTACAAATGTGCTATATTTCCCTTTAATAGCATTATATAAGTTTTTCCAAGGCAAAGCAGTCGCCCCTAAAGCCAGGTTTCCTTGCTTGATCTGTGAACAGACTTCCACGATTTACGTTTAGCTTCAAGGAGACAGAATATGACCGTCTTCTTACTGCTATTGCTAAGTGTACAGCTTGCTGGGAAACATCCAAAACTACATTTAAATTATTTTAATTAGATTTTTTTAAAGCAAATCAGAACTGTCCGGGCGCCCGGTGGCTCAGTGGTTAGAGAGAACAGATCAGAAATCTGGATTTTGTCTGTTTGCTCCACAGATGCTGATGGTTCAGAGTGTGGTGGCCGACATCAACAGGCGGACGGGGGAGTCGGAGTGTCAGTACTACAAGGACCGCCTGTTGTATACGGAGGAGGGGCAGAGGGACGAACTCATCGACCGGTCCAGGACCCTCAGCTGCCACGGAGAGCTGAAGAACAACAGAGGACTCGTCAGTACCTTTCTACATTATCCTTTCCCTTATGTTTCAATCATGTGGTGCATAAAGTCCCTGAATCCAGAGGTTACACATTATGGTTCGGATCCTGTGGACAGTTTATTCTGTTTTTAGGATGAGTGTCATGAGCGGGGACAGGGAAGACAGGGAGGATTGGACCCAAATGCAGACACAAACTCAGGAGTCAGTTTTAACGGATTTAATAAACTTACTTTAACAAAAAGGGTGAACAGAGAACAAAGGGAAAACACGGAGAGGACTGGGAAAAACTGGTCACGGGGAACGAGCACAGGAGGGAGGTACGCTGGGAGACAGGCTGACAGGCAGGTCGACAGGGAGACGGGCAACTGGAACAACCAAACACTAGGAACAGCCACAGGTCGATAGGAGTGAGACGAAAAACATCAACACAAGGATGAACGCCAGCCTGGCTACACACTGTTAAACAAAAAGAATACAAACTTTTACTGCGGCTCAACAACAACTTTATTCGCCATCTTGGCCCGTTCCCAACTACCACAACATCCGGTCCCTTCCCAATAAAGGTTTCTTCCCAATAAAGGTTCCTTCACAATAAAGGTCATCTTTTCCATACAGGTTTATATTTGTCTAACTGAATATATTAGAACAGTGCAACAGTACACAGTAAGTTAACACACGCTACCGCTCCTGCTGCTGCTGCTGCTGAGACATCTGGAGTATCTTTAATAATGATCCAGCCCCGAATGAGACTCGGGTTCGCCTTAATGTACAGGGAGGCAGGTGATTAGAGCCAACTAGAAGCACTTGGATCAACCTGCCGGGAAAACCAGCTCACAACAGAGAAACACAGACAGAGGGAGACAAAAACACAGAGACTAGAAAGGAGAGGAGGGCTGCCCTGCTGTAATCATGACAATGAGAAAGTCAAAATCAAGACGTTGCTTTGCCTTAAATAGTCCCTGTGACCAGGGACTACGGATGCAAATTAGCATCTTTTCTATAATCCGGCACTTTTACAGCGATATGTTGTTATCGTTGTTCATTAATGTGCACTGTCCCTAACAGATAAAGGATTGATTGATTGATAATCAGATATACTAGTGTTAGGTAGGTTCCTTTACAAGCCGTCACAGTTTGAACATCGCACCTGTGCATTTTTCTTATGTTATCATTTCTTCCTTATTTTTTATATAAATGCACAAACAAAGAACAATAAATAATAGTTATTTATCCTTTATCAGGAAATACTTATGAGATAAGATCCGAAGTAGAGCTGCAAATATTAAGGGGTTAATTGATTTGTTGTCAACTATCAAATTAATTGCAGTAATTCAGATTCCAGCTTTTTAAATGTAATAATTTTCTGGTTTCCTCTCTGACAGTAAACTGAATATCTTCGTCGTCGTCATCTTGGACTTTGGGAAACACTGATCGACAGTTTTCACCATTTTCTGACTTTTTTGACCAAACAACTAATTAATTAATCAAAATAATATAATCTCCTCATTATTACTCATTGAGTATAATTGTTAGTTACAGCCCGAGTCCAAAGTGTAATGGAGCACATGGACAGCCGTCAGAAAACGTTTATGTATTATATTTTCTTTCTCTGATACTTTGGATCTTATCTCTGAAGTCTCTCGTCTTTTGAGAGTAACCGTACGTACAGGTGTGCAAGTTGATGAGTCCAGATTAAATATTCTATTCTATATATTTAATGCTTTTAATGTCTTTTGGTGCGTTGTAATGTGAGATGTTTTCTTTAAAGGTAGATAACTTACACATATAACACAACAACAACAACAATAATCATGATAACATGGACATCTACATAACCTAATGTAACCATTCACACCACATTTACACACCCATGCACAGGGTTCAGTGTCTTGCCCAAGGACACTTCGACATGTGGATCAGGGGAGGTAGGGATTGAACTGCCAATCTCTCAAATGGAGGACGACCCACTGTGTAATTGTGAAGTTTTCATCTTTACCATACAGAAACTACTGCTATGATTATTTTACCCATTTCCTCACCAGAATGATTGGTAAACAGGTCATTTGTGGGGAAAGAAGAGTTCATATTTACACAAAAACGCCTGATGGAGGAGTAAAGACAAATCAAAGGGGCTGAACTGGAGATACAGTAAAAACCACACGCACCGGCTATCAAAACAACGGTAGAGGAAGTCAGATTATAGGGAGAGAGACTTCATTATCTGCTCAGGACGCCATTACGTTACTCTATCTTTACATAGTAAATGTTTCTTTGCTGCTTTACTAGTTAATGTTGAGTACAGCTGCTTTAACGTCTGCTTCCTCTCTCTCTTTATTTCCAGAAGCTCCACGTGTTTCTGTTCCAGGACGTCCTGGTCATCACCAGGTCCGTCTCGCTGAACGACCACCCAGTTAGCTACCAGCTCTGCCGACAGCCAATCCCCATCCGGCAGCTGGACCTGGAGGACCTATCAGACGGAGAGATGAGAGTGGGCGGGTCCATCAGAGGAGCCTTCAGCAACAACGAGCGAAGTCAGTACTTCATAAACTAAAAACAATGTGTGTTTAGTTTTGTCGCTCCACAAGAAGAAATCAGGATACTCCGCACAACAGCGTTTCTATGCTCCTGGACAACATTGGTGCTGTGGTGTTTAGCATTGTCACCTCACAGCGAGAAGGTTCCTGGTTTGAATCCCGGCTGGGGCCCTTCTGCGTGGAGTTTGCATGTTCTCCCCGTGTTTGCGTGAGTTTTCTCCGGGTTCTCCGGTTTCCTCCCACAGTCCAAAGACGTGCAGGTGTTCGGTTCATTGATGACTCTAAATCACCCGTAGGTGTGAATGGTTGTCTGTCTCTGTTTAGTCTCTATGTGTCCTGCGATAGACTGGCGTCCTGTCCAGGGTGTACCTCGGCTCCAGCACCCCGAGACCCCGACAGGGACATGTGTTTGAAGATGAATGAATATAATGAATATAAACAAATCAAAACAAGTTTACTAACGCAAAACAACCGACCTGTAGATGACATGAGACTGATCAAGCTACTGTTGAATGATGTAGGGTTACCATGGTTACCGTTCGCCGTGTGACTGTGATTCTCATTTATTGAAGTTTATCCATACGTGTCGTCTACATTTATTTTTATTTATGGTTATTTTTGTCGTGAACGGTTCAGAGATAATACAAAACGGTGGACCCAATGCAGACACGGACACGAAGTAAAAGTACAAACAAAACGTTTAATAAAACTAAACAGACAAACGCAAAACACTACAGAGAAAAACAGGTCATATAACTGACAAGACGATCACGGAAACAACAGGAACGAGGAGATGACAGGAGATCAAGGAGACGGACGGGAAACGGAAACACGGGAAACTACAGAGAAACAGAAAACAAACACGATTAGTTAACTTATGACGGGGAGCGTGATAACCACAACGAGAAAGGGGACGCCAATCCGGGGGGAATAGTTTTACCAGTGAAGGGTCTACAACGGGCCGGACTGCATGCCTGTCAGCTCAAGGTATTTAACGTGGCACAGGTGATCAGCGTAACAGGCTGCAGCTTGGGGGGAACGCCTACCGGACCTAGACAAACATGAACACACATACACAATTCAATTCAATTCAATTCAAAAAACTTTATTTGTCCCCGGGGGGCAATTCAGGGCACACAGAGCAGCAAATAACGACAGTGCAACTATACAAAAAAACATTTTAACCTAACAACAAGAATAAAGTGTAAAAGAAGAATAAGTGTCAGGATGTTAGTGTGTTAGTACAAGCAGGGAAACACAGACAGAGGGAGACAAACTCAAACAAAAAGGAAGAGAGGAGGGTACTGACAGAACCAGGTCTGGACAATTTTATTTATTTACAAGTATGTTTACTTCATCTAAAGCCAATGACGCACCGAGTTTTCTTTTGTAGTTCCTGGTTAATTGTCCACCTCTACTGTCACTGTCTGTAGAGGCAGGTTAACAGTTATTAATTTCACTTTTTAAGCATTTAAGTTGAATAAAATGCTGCGGTTTGGAGTTCATTCACTTATAAGAGCTACAATACGTAGGTAAAAATGTCTAATTACTTGGCTACATACTGACATACATAGTCAGAATTTAACATGTGTGTTAAAAGTTGGATTTTAAAACAGTTTATTTTCATATTAAGCATCTAACAGTTGGTATTCAGATGTTTATTATTGACTGACAAATCCTCTGAGAAGTGGAAAATGTGTAGGAACTCTGAGTAATAATCTCCCGTTGTCTGTGTCTCCTCCCCGCAGCAAAGAACTTCTTCCGTGTTTCGGGCCGTACTGGAGGTCAGCTGCAGAGCCACTGCTTCCAGGCCAGCGACGCCTTCAACAAACAGCAGTGGATCAACTGCATCAGACAAGCCAAAGAAGCCGCAGCACTGACTGGAGACCAGCCGCCGCAGACAGGACAAAGTCTGGAGACGGGGCTGGGGGGTCGGATAGGGCCGGCCGGCGAGACAGATCTGAGTTTGAACGGGGATGGTGTGGAAGAAGAGGCGGGTCTGAGCGGAGAGAAAGATCTCAGTTTGAGTAAAGAGGCGGAGGTGCGTTTGACAGGAGAGACGCTGACAGGGAGGGAGAGGGGTTCGGGTGTGGACGGTGGGACGGGTTTGGAGTTAGATGTAGAAACAGGGACGGACGGTGAGACGGAGGCGGGGCAGGGTGTCGGTGCAGCAGAGCCGGGAGCCGGAGCAGACAGGAAAATGGACGGAGGAGAAACTCTGAGCGGAGGTGCTAATGACGTTCCCGCCTGCCTCCTCTCCTCTGCTCCTCCCTGTCGAGAGGAGGAGGAGGAGGAGGAGAGGGAGGTGATGGAGGCGGAGCGGAGCGGCGCAGAGGAGGGGGAAGTGGTCGGCATGGACACCGGCGACTTTGACTCACTGCAGGGCGAGGAGCTGAACCTCAGGTGCTGATGCACGTAGGACCGAACGAGGAGGATGACGAGCCAATCACATCGGGGACTTGATGATGATGTCACTGACAGACAGAGTCAAAAAGACACTTTAACGGACGACGTCTGCGCGGGCATACTGCACCTGCCCGCGCTGACATCGACACGTCCGGCAGGTGTGTTCTAGAATCCGCGGACTTTCACCGACGTGTTCCAGAACGCTCTAACTGCTGTATCCTGACTGCTGGTAACCGTGGTAACCACTTTGACGCTAGAATGCCACAACAACGGTCACCACAGCAACACTGGCTCGATGTAACTGAACTCACTTCGTGGATGTTTTAAGGCTCATAACGGCACAAACCGCAAAAACATTTTTTTCAAGGTTCCTCAGGCTTTCGTTGTCGGGGGAGAGATCCCGACCGTGAGCTGTTCGGTTCGTCAGAGTTAAACATGATTGGTTTGTTTACAAGAAAACTCCACGGGACACCTTTTTAAAAAACACCAGTATACCAATAATTATAGCATAAAATCATCCCGTGGTCTTTTTCAGCACTTGCATACATCAAATTATCCATCAGACCGTTTTTTTTTTTCACTATTAACGTAGAAATCCAGGAGAGTTGATCCGCTAACACTGATTAGCTCAGTGCAGCACGGTGAACGCATTCAAACGTCTTTTTTAACCACTAATGCTGCTGAAAATAACAGCAAACCTCTGCAGCAGCATGAGAAGAGTCCCTACACACAAAACAAAGCACCAACAACGTAGTTAGTGAAGCCAGAGTTTATTAAAAGAGTGTTTTAAAGACTTACCTACTGGCCCCTGTACCAGCTCCTCTCATAGTAAAGTCCATTCAAGTGGATTACCAAAGTCAATCCCAGAGGAAGGAGCCCATTGGTGCTTTGTTTTCTGTGTAGGAACTCTTCTCATGCTGCTGCAGAGGTTTAATGTTATTTTCAGCAGCATTAGTGGTTAAAAAAGACGTTTGAATGCCTTCACCGTGCCGCCCCGAGCTAATCAGTGTTAGCCACGTCCGGCTGTTAGCGGCTCTCCTGTATTTCTCGACGTATGTAAGTGCTGAAAAAGACCGTAGGAGGATTTTGTGCTGGAGGAGACATTTTATGAATTTCAAGAAACAGTTTTGCCACAAAAATTATGAAAACGTTTTGCATTTAAAACATTATCAATGAATAATAATGAATCATGTTTGAAGCAACAACTCAACTCAAAATATAAAGATGCATTTAAGTCTTGAAGGGAAAGTCCAGTATGTAAATCTTCCACAGCTTTCCAAAACCAGTCAAACAGTGAAAACCAAACTTGCATCTTGTAGCTAAACTTTTCACTCTTCCAGATCACTTCAAAGATTATTCACGACAATAACATTAACAATTAACAATTAACAATAATGATTTGAATAATTGAAATAAAAGCAGTTATAATAATACGTCCAGCTGGGAGGAGGCCTCGGGGAAGACCCAGGACCAGGTGGAGAGATTAGATCTCCACACTGGCCTGGGAACGCCTCAGGATCCCCCAGTTAGAGCTGGTTAATGTGGCCCGGGAAAGGGAAGTTTGGGGTCCCCTGCTAAAGCTGCTGCCCCCACGACCTGACCCCGGATAAGAGGCTGGAGATGAGATGAGATGAGCAATAAGACTAAGTTGCTCTGCATCTGCGGACACACTAATGATGACTTTATGCTGTTTAACGTTCTTTGTTTGTTGCCAAAAACTGATGAATTCAGTGTTTACAAAAGTTATTTTTGTAAACTGAATATTGCTGAAAATAACACAGACATTTACTTTATGAGGAAAAGTGTGGTGTCGCTTTTCCCTCAGCTATATTTACCAAGTCCAAATATATGTGTCTGAATGTGAGACACAGTAACTGATGCAGTATTGTGATTTTAGCATAAATCCACTTAAATCAAATTAAATCAAACGCCAGTGTCACAGTTTTGAAGCCTTGAAGGAGCCTGTTGTGTATGTACTGTACGTATGTAAAGAATGTATATAAGTCTATATGTAAATGAATGTAGGAACGAAGCCAAGCGTGTGTGTTTGTTATATATGTGCTGAAATATGATTTACAATGACAAGACAATCACTTTGATATTATACGTTACCATCGACAGGCAACATTTAGTTGAGCTGTCAGCTAATGTTTGGATTTGTCACAAAACCAAAGCATCAATAAAGTGTTTTAAAAGAAGCCGCTCAGCGAACGGGTCGTTACTGCGGTTAATACAGTTAAATACAGGTTTTACCTTTTTAAACCTGTGCCAGTTTTAATCAAACAGCCTCAGGATATTAATCTGGACTGCACTGACTTATTGTCTCTTTGTAGTTGGTTTGTGTCTCTTAGGTTTTTTTTGTGTCTCTTTGAGGTTGTTTTGTGTCTCTTTGAGGTTTTTTTGTGTCTCTTTGAGGTTGTTTTGTGTCTCTTTGTAGTTGTTTTGTGTCTCTTTGAGGTTGTTTTGTGTCTCTTTGTAGTTGTTTTGTGTTTGTTTGTAGTCGTTTTGTGTCTCTTTGAGATTGTTTTGTGTGTCTTTGAGGTATTTTTTGTGTCTCTGAGGTTGTTTTGTGTCTCTTTGATATTTTTGTCTCTTTGTAGTTGTTTGTGTCTTTTTGAGGTTGTTTTGTGTCTTTTTGAGGTTGTTTTCTGTCTCTTTGTAGTTGTTTTGTGTCTCTTTGAGGTTGTTTTGTGTCTCTTTGATATTTTTGTCTCTTTGTAGTTGTTTGTGTCTTTTTGAGGTTGTTTTGTGTCTTTTTGAGGTTGTTTTGTGTCTCTTTGTAGTTGTTTTGTGTCTCTTTGTGGCTGTTTTGTGTCTTTTTGAGGTTGTTTTGTGTCTCTTTGTAGTTGTTTTGTGTCTCTTTGTAGTTGTTTTGTGTTTGTTTGTAGTTGTTTTGTGTCTCTTTGTAGTCGCTTTGTGTCTCTTTGAGGTTGTTTTGTGTCTTTTTGAGGTTGTTTTGTGTGTCTTTGTAGTTTTTTTGTGTCTCTGAGGTTGTTTTGTGTCTCTTTGATATTTCTGTCTCTTTGTAGTTGTTTAGTGTCTCTTTGTAGTTGTTTTGTGTTTGTTTGTAGTTGTTTTGTGTCTTTTTGAGGTTGCTTGTGTCTCTTTGTAGTTGTTTTGTGTCTCTTTGTAGTTGTTTTGTGTCTCTTTGTAGTTGTTTTGTGTTTGTGTGTAGTTGTTTTGTGTCTCTTTGTAGTTGCTTTGTGTCTTTTTGAGGTTGTTTTGTGTCTCTTTGTAGTTGTTTTGTGTCTCTTTGTAGTTGCTTTGTGTCTTTTTGAGGTTGTTTTGTGTCTCTTTGTAGTTGTTTTGTGTCTCTTTGTAGTTGTTTTGTGTCTCTTTTAGGTTCTTTTGTGTCTCTTTGATATTTCTGTCTCTTTGTTGTTGTTTTGTGTCTCTTTGTAGTTGTTTTGTGTCTCTTTGTAGTTGTTTTGTGTCTTTTTGAGGTTGTTTTGTGTCTCTTTGTAGTTGTTTTGTGTCTTTTTGAGGTTGTTTTGTGTCTCTTTGTAGTTGTTTTGTGTCTCTTTTAGGTTCTTTTGTGTCTCTTTGTAGTTGTTTTGTGTCTTTTTGAGGTTGTTTTGTGTCTCTTTGAGGTTGTTTTGTGTCTTTTTGTAGTTGTTTTGTGTTTGTGTGTAGTTGTTTTGTGTCTCTTTGTAGTTGCTTTGTGTCTCTTTGAGGTTGTTTTGTGTGTCTTTGTAGTTTTTTTGTGTCTCTGAGGTTGTTTTGTGTCTCTTTGATATTTCTGTCTCTTTGTAGTTGTTTTGTGTCTCTTTGAGGTTGTTTTGTGTCTCTTTGAGGTTGTTTTGTGTCTCTTTGTAGTTGTTTTGTGTCTCTTTGTAGTTGTTTTGTGTCTTTTTGAGGTTGTTTTGTGTCTCTTTGTAGTTGTTTTGTGTCTCTTTGTAGTTTTGTGTCTTTTTGAGGTTGTTTTGTGTCTCTTTGTAGTTGTTTTGTGTCTCTTTGTAGTTGTTTTGTGTCTTTTTGAGGTTGTTTTGTGTCTCTTTGTAGTTGTTTTGTGTCTCTTTGTAGTTGTTTTGTGTCTTTATGAGGTTGTTTTGTGTCTCTTTGAGGGTCTTTTGTGTCTCTCTGTAGTTGTTTTGTGTCTCTTTGTAGTTGTTTTGTGTCTTTTTGAGGTTGTTTTGTGTCTCTTTGTAGTTGTTTTGTGTCTCTCTTAGGTTCTTTTGTGTCTTTTTGAGGTTGTTTTGTGTCTCTTTGTAGTTGTTTTGTGTCTCTTTTAGGTTCTTTTGTGTCTCTTTGAGGTTTTTTTGTGTCTTTTTGAGGTTGTTTTGTGTCTCTTTGAGGTTGACTTCTTCTGGTGTTCAGTGTGACACCGGCTTCTGCTGGAGGTCAGCAGCTGGTGGAGAGGGTGAGAGTTGTTGTCCAGGATGCTGTGCAGTTTAGACAGCATCCTCCTCTCAGACACCGCCACCAAAGAGTCCAGTTTGACCCCCAGGACGGAGCCAGCCTTCCTGATGATCGTACTGATCCTCTTTGCGTCTGCTGCCCTCAGTCTGCTGCCCCAGCACACAACAGCAAAGAAGATGGCACTGGCTACCACTGACTGGTAGAACATCCTCAGCATGGTGTCACAGACGCTGAAGTACCGGAGCCTCCTCAGGAAATAAAGACGACTCTGGCCCTTCTTGTAAACAGCCTCAGTGTCCTTGGACCAGTCCAGTTTGTTGTCCAGGTAAACTCCAAGGTATTTGTAATCCTGGACAACATCCACAGCCACGCCGTTGATGGAGATGGGTGTGGGGGCAGATTTACTCCTGCGGAAATCCACCACTAGCTCCTTAGTCTTGGTGGGGTTGAGAATCAGGTGATACCAATACTGACACAGATACCAGATGGCACTACAATTTAGCTTTATCTTTAAGTGTATTCAAAACAATATATTTGAGCTGTAGAGTAAAGGGATACTTTACCCACGAGGCTGAAGTCCCAGAGGAACGGAGCTGCCAGCACACAGACCTGGATCAAAATCTTCAGAATAATATTAATATTTAAGTAATTTGAATTTAATTACATTTTATTTACAGTGCCAAATCATAACAAAAGTTATCTCAGGACACTTTACAGAGTAGGTAAAGACCACACTCTATGACTTATTTATGATTTACAGAGACCCAACAATTCCCCCGTAGAGTACGGTGGCGTTGAAAACCTTCACTATAACAGACAGGAACGTCAGACAGACCCAGCTCTGTGGAGGACGCACATCTGTCTGCACCGGAGAGAGGAAGAGAAGGAGAGAGAGAGAGAGAAAAGACGGACAGATGGACAGAGAGAGACAAAGACAGACACAGAGACAGAGACAGACACACTTCCAGTAACTATAATAATATCTATAGTAATGTGAATATGACTTATTAATACAGCAGAATAGTAGAAACAAGCACAGCTAAGGTGATAGAACATGAAAATGATAATAATTATGGTGTCAAACATGTTAAATGATGAGCAGCGGCAACAGCAGCTTTGATACAGCGAGACATACCACTTGTAGTCCTCAAAGCAATTTCAGTCAAAAGCAACTGGACTTGGTTATTTGTCTAGGAAGACGTTTCACCTCTCATCCAAGAGGCTTCATCAGTTCATGTACGCATCTGACCAGGCTGGGACTGGTCCAGGACCAGGACCAGGACCAGGACCAGGACCAGGAACAGGCTGGGACTGTTCCAGGACCAGGACCAGGACCAGGCTGGGACTGGTCCAACTAACTGGTGTGGAGATCCAGGTATTTAACCTCTCACAAGGCCGATGATGTCACTGAAACCCTTTGTGCTCCAAGTGCCAACGACCGTCGTTAGAGTGACAGTCGTTGGTGGAAGTAGGTTTAGGGCGTACTCACACTGTCCTTCTGGCCGGGTTCACGTTGGTGTGATGCGGAGGTGGAGTGTTTACTGCAGATTTTGGTCGATTGAAGATTAAAAAACAGTCGACAAGACGCACAAAAACTCTGAGGTCTATGGAAAGATTTGTAAACAAAGAGACGCATCGCAATGACGTCATCAATGCGTGTGACGTGTTACGGCGTGATGGCGTATGGAGAGCAAGAAGCATTGGCCGAGGCCCTGGCAGTGTGAGTACAATGTGTGCGGCCAAAACCATTTTTTCAACTAAGGCCTAGTACCTTTAAGCCATGTGAGTGCACCCGCTCCGCGCTCAACTGCGGCCAGCGGACCGTCCACGGCCCGCTTGAAATAGGTGGGCTTTAGCGGAGCCGTTTGCACATGTATGAGCACGAGCGTG
Organism: Echiichthys vipera; assembly: GCF_963691815.1. NCBI lineage: Eukaryota > Metazoa > Chordata > Actinopteri > Perciformes > Trachinidae > Echiichthys > Echiichthys vipera. The sequence continues at coordinate 43,752,368 of NC_139825.1, read as the reverse complement.
CGCACGTGTACGAGCACGAGCACGAGCCCTACGGCAGTAGCGTTATGTCCGCCTGTTCGGACATGTAAATAGAAGGACGGACCATGCGCGGACATTTAACAACAACATCAATGGCGGTGAAAGGTTCACGTTGGTGTGGTGCGGAGGTGGAGTGTTTACTGCAGATTTGGTCGGATGAAAATATTCAAACACAGTCGACAAGACGCAGAAAAACTCTGAGGTCTGCGGAAAGATCTGGAAACAAAGCCACACACACGCGATCAATGCGTGTGACGTGTTACAGCGTGATGGCGTATGGACAGCAAGAAGCATTGGCCGAGGCCCAGGTAGTGTGAGTACAAACGGGGCTGGGGCGCGGGGGGGAGAGGGAGGGGGGACAAGTACCCTAAAGCCCGGGTCGCGGTCCGGGAGGACAGTGTGAGTGCGCCCTTAGACTTTGTTAGAGCTCTATTGGGTCTGAACGACAGTCGTTGGAGTCACAGGAGGCCATTTGTGAACAGTTGTTCTTTGAGGTTAGATTGTTGAATGAAGGGATGAAAGGGCAGCATTGTAAATTGGAGATAAGTGGCGTCTCAGACCTCCTCCTCTGTTTAGTGATGGTTTCTCTACTTTTACATAGATGCTTCTTTTACTCCTCTTTCAAACCATCTGTCCTCTCTGTCCAACACTACCACTTGTAGTGTTTTTATGACTAAAAGGTTATAATTTATAGGATGAATGATAGTATATATGAGTAATAGTGATAATATCAGGAGGAAGCTTTCCCCTGATTAATTACTACATAATTAATTAATTTGCACATCAACATTTTATGTTTTTATATTAATGTGAATATGTGTTATATATATATATGTCAGACATTTAAATTTAATATATACATTTTCACATATATATGTATATAAAGCTCAAAAACAAATTAGTAGATAACTTTTATAAAAAATAAAATTATAATAATTTGATAATTATATTTTATTCATGATTAATTAATGATTAATATTAATGAATTACTACATAATTAATTAATTTGTACATCAACATTTTCTGTTATTAAATTAATTGTAATTAATTAGTTATAACTATTGATACATCTATTGTATCTATTGTTAATTCTATTGTATCTATTGTTACATCTATTGTATCTATTGTTACATGTATATTGTATCTATTGTTACATCTATTGTTACATGTATATTGTATCTATTGTTACATCTATTGTATCTATTGTTACATGTATATTGTATCTATTGTTACATCTATTGTTACATGTATATTGTATCTATTGTTACATCTATTGTTACATGTATATTGTATCTATTGTTACATCCATTGTTACATCTATTGTTACATGTATATTGTATCTATTGTTACATGTATATTGTATCTATTGTTACATCCATTGTTACATCTATTGTTACATGTATATTGTATCTATTGTTACATGTATATTGTATCTATTGTTACATGTATAGTTTATCTATTGTTACATCTATTGTTACATCTATTGTATCTATTGTTACATCCATTGTTACATCTATTGTTACATGTATATTGTATCTATTGTTACATGTATATTGTATCTATTGTTACATCTATTGTTACATCTATTGTATCTATTGTTACATCTATTGTTACATCTATTGTTACGTGTATATTGTATCTACGGTACATCTATTGTTTCATGTATATTGTATCTATTGTTACATCTATTGTTACATCTATTGTTACATGTATAGTTTATCTATTGTTACATCTATTGTTATGTGTATAGTTTATCTATTGTTACATCTATTGTTACATGTATATTGTATCTATATTTACATCTATTGTTTCATGTATATTGTATCTATTGTATATATTGTTATTATTATTATTATTATGTTATTGTTATTGTTTCATGTATATTGTATCTATTGTTACATGTATTGTTACATCTATTGTTTCATGTATATTGCATCTATTGTTACATGTATATTGTATCTATTGTTTCATGTATATTGTATCTATTGTTACATCTATTGTTACATATATATTGTATCTATTGTCACATGTATATTGTATCTATTGTTACATCTATTGTCACATATATATTGTATCTATTGTCACATGTATATTGTATCTATTGTTTCATGTATATTGCATCTATTGTTACATGTATATTGTATCTATATTTACATCTCTTGTTACATCTATTGTATCTGAACTCTGCTTCCACAGCAGTTGGCGCTGCAGGTGCAGGTGTCCTCGCCTCCGGCAGGGGGCGGTGTCGCGGTGCGCAGCGCTGAAGTAGCAGCAGCTGCAGTTAAACCCGAGTGAAGAAGAGCTGGAGCTCGCAAAGGGGCATGGCGGCGGAGGCGGGCGGGTGTGTGTTGTTGTAGCTCTGACTCCCAGCGCTGCGGTTTCCCCAGGAGCCAACAGCGGTGTCACGGCGGGGCTGTGGCCGACAAACACCGACGGCGAACAGGAGCAAACACGCGTCGCGTCGGTTGAGGATCCAAAAACAGATGGACAACAACACCCGGGGACCTCGTCCACCGAGGAGACGGGTGTCCGTGGGAGCTAAAGTTAGCCTGCAAGATGGCGAGGACACGGAGGTACAGACAGCCCGAGACGCTCACGCTGCTCCGGACAGACCGAGCTCTGCAGCCGGGCGCACGGAGAGGTGGTGCCCGCTCCCGCACCAGAGACACATGCCGAGGGAGCCGCTCAAGTTCCACATCCCGAGGAAAACAAAGGAGCAGAGAGGTGGGAAGCTCCGGCCACGACACAATAACACACAGTACAGAAGTTTGGATCCACTCACCATGATAATCTGATTTATTTCACTCTCTTTGGTCTGAAGTTAGCTGTGTACTTTTTAAATGTCGCATCATCGGAAGTCAAATATGGAGGACTAGACATGACTTACGCCGAGTGTCGATACATAAATAAATAAATAAATAAATACAGGAATAAACACATGCAGAAATACACACAGGAATAAATACATGCATAAATTAATAGGTAAATAAACAAATACAGGAATAAATACATGCATAAATTAATAAGTAAATACAGGAATGAATCAATGCATACAAACAGGAATAAATAAATGAATAAATAATTAAATACAGGAATAAATCAACGCATAAATAACTAAATGCAGCAATACATGAATGCAAAAATAAATAAATACAGAAATAAATACAGGAATACATAAAGAAATAAATACAGGAATTAAAAAAATGCTTAAATAAATAAACTCAGACATAAATACATGAATAAATAAACAAAATAAATAAATATAGGAATAAAGATAGAATAAATAAGTAAATAAATACAGGAATAAATCAATGTATTAATAAATACATAAATAAGTAAATACAGGAACAAATACAGGAATAAATAAATAAATGCATAAATAAATAAACACAGACATAAATACACAAATAAATATATGAATAGATAAATACAGGAATAAATGCTGGACCGAAATGTCGAAATAAATGTGAAATTACTGTATTTTAGTATTTATTTATTTATTTACTTTTACTTTTTTTTAGTATTTACTTATATTAAAGTCTTTGCTCTAAAGTTATCCGTCTACTTTTTAAATGTTGCTTTAATCAGAAGTTATCTACGGAGGATCTCGATAAATACAGGAATAAATGAATAAATACAGGAATACATAAATGCTGGACCGAAATATAGAAATAAATATGAAGCTTTATTCATGTATTTATTTATTAATTCAATTATTTATTTGTTTATTTACTTTTACTATATTTTAGTATTTATTTATTTTAAACTCTTTGCTCTAAAGTTATCCGTCTTCTTTTTACACGTCACTGTCATCGGAAGTTATCAATGGAGGATCTCGATAAACACATAAATAAATGTGGAAATGAATACATAAATAAGGACAAATGTATGTGAAGCATTTATTTATTTATTATCTTATCATCTGAAGTTATCTATGTACATAAATAAATACAGGAATAAATGCTGGACCGAAATGTAGAAATAAATGTGAAGCATTTATCTTTACATTTATTCATGTATTTATTAATTTATTCATATATTTATTTGTTTATTTACTTTTACTATATTTTAGTATTTACTTATACATGTATTTATTCATTTATTGAGACGTTAGTCATATTTAGTCCATATTACAATGCAATAACAATTTGATTTATTTTACACTCTTTGCTATAAAGTTATCCGTCTCTTTTTTAAATGTTGCTTTAATCAGAAGTAAAAATATGGAGGATCTCGATAAATACATAAATAAATGCATAAATAAATAAATACATAAATAAATGCATAAATAAATAAATACAGAAATAAATACATAAATAAATGCATAAATAAATAAATACAGGATTAAATAAATACATAAATAAATACATAAATAATGTATAAATAGAGAAATGCAGGAAAACATGAATAAATAAATGCTGGGCCGAAATAACTTATACATTGATTAATGCATTTTATTTAGTTTAACATTTATTTATTTCAGTATTTATTCATACATGTATTCATGCTTTTGTTTATTTACTTTTACTATTTTTTAAAGTATTTTTTAGTTTATTTGTACATTTATTCTCTATTGAGACATAAGTTATGTTTAGTCGTTCCATATTACAAAACAATCACAGTAAATCAATCAAAAATTATCATTTTATCATTTTACTTAACCACGGTAATTTGATTTATTTTACGCTCACTGCTCAAAAGTTATCCGTCTCCTTTTTACACGTCGCTATCAAAGGAAGTTATCAATGGAGGATCTCGATAAATATTTAAATAAATGTAGAAATTAATACGGAAATAAATACAGAAAATATATGTAAAGCATTCATTTATTATTCTTTTTATTTATACATTTATTCATGCATTTATTTATTTACTTTTACCATTTCTTTAGTATTTATTTATACATTTATTGAGACGAAATTCATGTTTTCTTGTCTATATTCACAATATATCGATCAAAAGTTGCATCATTTTACTTAACAACAGTAATTTGATTTATTTTACACTCATTACACCTGAAGTTAATTTAATTTTGTTTCTATCTGTCAAACTTATAAACATCCAAAGTCCATGTATGACCTGTTTTTAGCAGTTGCTAAACATAGCTTAGTTGCAGGACAAAAACAATAAGGCCCTTGCCGCACAAGAGCGTGTTTTCGTGTAAACGCACATTTTTAGTACCGGTTTGGCCGACCATCCACACGCAGCCGGCGTTATCGAAGCCTGAAAACGGTCTTTTCTGTAACCAGGTCCCAGAGTGGGAATATTTGAGAACGCCCCATAAACCTCATACTTTGTTAACGATGCCGTCATCTCCACGCCTCGGTCCTCTAACCCCCGCTGCGTCACATAACAACAACAGTGCTGTTTCTTGGAGAGAGACACAGACCCACAGACTGAACTGGACTCTGAGCGACTGCATGTGAATGAATTAGGCCGACCAGATATTTCTCCTTTTTCCCTGATGCTCTGAATAAGTCGCTAAATTGGTAGCTGGTAGCTTTTTATAAATAAAGTTGCCAAGAAGGTCGCAAAAAGTAGCGAGACATTGCCGCCTGTGAGTGCTGTGGGACAGGGAAGGGCTCACAGCAGCACCTGCTGCTTGGTGAGGACACTAACTACAGAGTGATTCGTGCATCAGAGTCCAAAACACCACAAAAGTTTCCACTAACACCAGAAACAGTCGACAGATTTCTCTCTAGGATGGAGGAGGATTTAGGAAGTCTCCAGATTTGGCAACAAACTCACTGGTGTTTGTATTCTGATTCTACACAACAGCGGAGCTCCGTCTCTTCTTCTCCGTGTTGGTGTATTTCTGTGGCAGTTACAGCGCCACACCCAGGCCCGGCATGTGTTTTACAGCGTTTTCAGCGCGTGGACGCAGGGTAAAAAAGGTTGTTTGCAATCGTGTGGCCAAGGCCTAACTTGCAGTAGTGTTTACATATTTAACTGTACTGTCATTTAAAGCTTTATGAATTATAATGAACTAAAGACTTTTTAATGTTTAGACGCATATAAACAGACATCAATGCTTGCAGTCATGCTTGCGGTCATGCTCGTACACATGCGCACGCTCCTGCCCGTACATGTGCATCCGTGCTTTACTAAAGTCCACCTCTCTCAACCAGGCCACGGCCGGTAAGCTTGCGGTTGCACTCACACTGGTCAAACGAACTAGACTTTAGCCGTGGAGCGTGCTTGGGCACGGTACGGATGGACAGTGTGAATGCACCCTAAGTGGACAGCAGAGACCAGGCCTGAGGAGTTAGCTCTCCTGTGTTGGGCCATGCGTTTATGCAGTGGTTGTTTTGTTTCTCCAATGTAGAGATCTTTGCATTCCTCGTTGCATTGGACAGCATAAACCAGGTTGCTTTTGTGGGTGTGTGGTGTTCTGTCCTTGGGATGTACTGGTCTCTGTCTGAGTGTGTTACTGGGTTTGAAATACACAGGGATGCAGTGTTTGTTGAAGATCCTCCTGAGTTCCTCTGATACCCCAGCCACATACGGGATGACTATGTTGTTTCTCTTGTTTTCTTTTTCTTTCTCAACCTCTTTGGTTTTCTTTCTGGAGGCAGCTGCCGCGTTCACAAAGGTCCAGCTGGGGTAACCACAAGTTGTGAGGGCGCCTCTCAGGTGCTGGCGTTCTTCCCCTTGGGCCTGTGAGCTGGTGGGTACGTGCAGCTCTGTGTTGCAGGGTTCTGACAACTCCAAGATGTCAAGGCCTTTCTTAGACTGTGACGTCCATATGGAGAATGATAGGAGCCTCCACATTGGGGTATACAGAAAACCCACTCACACAGATCAATATCTACTGTTTGACTCTCACCACCCCCTGGAGCACAAGCTTGGAGTTATAAGAACACTGCAACATAGAGCTGATAACGTACCCACCAGCTCACAGGCCCAAGGGGAAGACTTGGGAAAACATGCAACATCTGTTAGGCTGTTTCATCAGTTATGAAATATGTGCAACCTTTGATATTTGCTGTTTTTTTTTTTGTTTCTATTCAAAATTGGGTGGAAAGAATAGATGAGACTGCATGTCACATGATGCAGCTTCATGAAAATTATTTAAGACAATTACAAGGTCCAAGATCAGGTTCAAATAGTTAAACAGCTCTAGGTCCAGGTTTGTTCCTCGAGGTCCAGGTTTGTTCCTCGAGGTCCAGGTTTGTTCCTCGAGCTGGTGGGTACTGGAGGTCGAGGTTTTGTTCCTCGACGTCCAGGTTTGTTACTGGAGGTCCAGGTTTGTTCCTCGACGTCCAGGTTTGTTCCTCGAGGTCCAGGTTTGTTACTTGAGGTCCAGGTTTGTTCCTCGAGGTCCAGGTTTGTTCCTCGAGGTCCAGGTTTGTTCTTCGAGGTCCAGGTTTGTTCCTCGAGGTCCAGGTTTGTTCCTCGAGGTCCAGGTTTGTTACTGGAGGTCGAGGTTTGTTCCTCGAGGTCCAGGTTTGTTGCTGGATGTCCAGGTTTGTTCCTCGAGGTCCAGGTTTTGTTCCTTGAGGTCCAGGTTTGTTCCTCGAGGTCCAGGTTTGTTCCTCGAGGTCCAGGTTTGTTACTGGAGGTCCAGGTTTGTTACTGGAGGTCCAGGTTTGTTACTGGAGGTCCAGGTTTGTTACTGGAGGTCCAGGTTTGTTACTGGAGGTCGAGGTTTGTTCCTCGAGGTCCAGGTTTGTTGCTGGATGTCCAGGTTTGTTCCTCGAGGTCCAGGTTTTGTTCCTCGAGGTCCAGGTTTTGTTCCTCGAGGTCCAGGTTTTGTTCCTTGAGGTCCAGGTTTGTTCCTCGAGGTCCAGGTTTGTTCCTCGAGGTCCAGGTTTGTTACTGGAGGTCGAGGTTTGTTCCTCGAGGTCCAGGTTTGTTGCTGGATGTCCAGGTTTGTTCCTCGAGGTCCAGGTTTTGTTCCTTGAGGTCCAGGTTGGTTCCTCGAGGTCCAGGTTTGTTCCTTGAGGTCCAGGTTTGTTACTGGAGGTCCAGGTTTGCTACTGGAGGTCCAGGTTTGTTCCTCGAGGTCCAGGTTTGTTCCTCGAGGTCCAGGTTTGTTACTGGAGGTCGAGGTTTGTTACTGGAGGTCCAGGTTTGTTCCTCGAGGTCCAGGTTTGTTCCTCGAGGTCCAGGTTTGTTCCTCGACGTCCAAGTTTGTTACTGGAGGTCCAGGTTTGCCCCACTACGTCCAGGTTTGTTCCTCGACGTCCAGGTTTGTTACTGGAGGTCCAGGTTTGTTCCTCGACGTCCAGGTTTGTTACTGGAGGTCCAGGTTTGTTCCTCGACGTCCAGGTTTGTTACTGGAGGTCCAGGTTTGTTACTGGAGGTCCAGGTTTGTTCCTCGACGTCCAGGTTGGTTCCTCGAGGTCCAGGTTTGTTCTTCGAGGTCCAGGTTTGTTCTTCGAGGTCCAGGTTTGTTCTTCGAGGTCCAGGTTTGTTCCTCGCGGTCCAGGATTGTTCCTCGAGGTCCAGGTTTGTTACTGGAGGTCGAGGTTTGTTACTGGAGGTCGAGGTTTTGTTCCTCGAGGTCCATGTTTGTCCTCAGCGTCCAGGTTTGTTCCACCTGTCTCAGCTTAAGCCCCTCCTCCACATGGAGGGAGGCAGCAGCTGCAGGTTCTTTAGTCTCTTGAGGATTTGGCACAAGAAAGCTGCAGTGGTCCTCTTCTAATTGAGGGGGGTTGACAGGTATTTGTGTGGGCTCCCCAGGTGCCCAAACCTTCTGTTTCTCTCTTATGTGTGGGTGAGGCTCACCTGAAAGCTGCTGAAAGGGTCGACAGTATCACACATTTGTGATTCCTGATGCGTGTGGAATCCATTACATAAACAAGTAAATCAGATTTATTTAAATAAGCTCAGGTTTGTTCCTCGAGGTCCAGGTTTGTTACTGGAGGTCCAGGATTGTTATTGGAGGTCCAGGATTGTTACTGGAGGTCCAGGTTTGTTCCTTGAGGTCCAGGTTTGTTCCTGGAGGTCCAGGTTTGTTACTGGAGGTCCAGGTTTGTTCCTGGAGGTCCAGGTTTGTTCCTGGAGGTCCAGGTTTGTTATTGGAGGTCCAGGATTGTTACTGGAGGTCCAGGTTTGTTCCTTGAGGTCAAGGTTTGTTCCTGGAGGTCCAGGTTTGTTACTGGAGGTCCAGGTTTGTTCCTGGAGGTCCAGGTTTGTTCCTCGACGTCCAGGTTTGTTCCTCAAGGTCCAGGTTTGTTCTTCGAGGTCCAGGTTTGTTACTGGAGGTCCAGGTTTGTTGCTCGACGTCCAGGCTTGTTCTTCGAGGTCCAGGCTTGTTCCTCGACGTCCAGGTCTCTTGTAGAAGAAGGGACATCCACTTCAAGCAAAATCTCAGTGAATGCCAGCGGGAGTCCTCTGGGTTTGCTCCTAATACAGTCAAACGTCAAGATACAGCGGGATGGCAAAATGATAGGCAGTTAGGTCTTGTTCTTTCTTTAACCTGCAGTTGTAGTTGATCACCCTGACACCCTGTACGTCCTGCACCTCTCCACTTCTAGTTTAGCACCATTCTTTGTTCAGCACATATGAAAAAAATACACACTGTAAACTCTAGCTTGCGTCTGCAATATTGTAAACACTATATATGTATGTTGCCCTTTGTGTGACCCCCAGTGTGGACGACAAACTAACCGAAACAAAAAAATCACTGGTCTCGACGGTAGTTGCACGGTTGCCATTTGCAAACAATTTGAGAAAATGAAAACCAATTCTTGGTCTGATGGCAACCACGTTTTAACATGAAAAACTGGAACAGTCACAAGCATCTCAAAATAAACACATCTGTGGCTCAGAGGTAATTTTTTCGAGCCATTTTGGGCGATCTGCGGTTTGGTCCCCGGCTCCTCTGGTCCACATGTCAACGTGTCCTTGAGCAAGACGCTTAACCCCAAGTTGCTCCCTGTGCTGTGCTTATGTGTGTGTGTGAATGTGGTTTGAATGGTTAGAGGACGGACAGGTGGCCTCTAACCTGACTCCGCCAGATGGATTGATTCACATAATTTGCAGTTGCTCTGCATATCCATCTGGGAACTCTCAGTTGGAGATCTTTTGGGAAGAGGCGGAAATACTGGTTGCTGATTGGATAAACAGTCTCTCTATCACCACCTATGTTGGTGATAGAGAGACCAAATCAACCAATCAGATTAACGAACTGTATGATGTACTAACAGAGCGTTGAGGCAAAGTAAACAACATGTCGGTAAAGGATGTTTGCCGTTTGTATAACGTGACTTTACGGATAAAAGACACAATTTCAGGTGTTGGTCCATATTCCAACAGAAGGACCCAAGAAAACAAAGCGTTAGCGAGCGGCTTGCTCAATAGCTGCGTTCATCTCGTCTATGGAAGCTGTCGTTGTTTCCACTGAACAGTCGCTTCTCATTGCGTCACACTTCAAGCCGCTTGGGCAACCCTCTCTGCCGCAAGTTACCAGACTTATCCACGGGTAAAATACAATGGAGCTTACGAGATCAGGAGTGTTTCGCGAGGCTAGGTCGCCCGTGTCATCAGCGTGAATGTCTGGGTGAAAGGGTGAATGTGACAAGTCGTGTAAAAGTGTCCTGAGTGGTCAGAAGACTAGAGCTAAGCTGCTATATAATGTCCAGATTTCCTTCATATTCATTTTTCACACACACCTATGCTTCTTACTTTAGCTTAGGAGCATGTAACACTTACATAAGTGCTCGTTTGTTAGTTTAACACATTCATTAGTTGTCATTAATCAGTCATACCTGTCGGTTTAAGCTGGTTACAATCACTAGATAACGCTTCTGTTCATAAAATCATATCAGAACTTGATGTTTTTGTCCTTTATACAGTCACAGTACAGGCCTTTGTAGGGGCTAAGTGGTCTCAACCTTTTCACTCTTTTTAATAGAGAGTACATTCGCCATTTGAACATTTGTCAGTGATGCTTAAATACTGCTGTGACTGTCAGAAGTGGAACAAGCCGCTGCTGCATGTGTCGGTGCGTTTACTCGCGTGCACACATGCATCTGAGAGAGACACAGTGGTGACGCAACTTAAGTTGAGTGTGGAAACTTAGAGAAAATTACTTACGGTTACTTAAATAAAGCTTTTATTCTCCATCTTACGTTTTCATTATTAAACTGACGTATAACAGTTCATCATCATCTTAAATGTATTTTAAGTTTTAGTTGTGGAAGCAGCCTCTGATGCTAACGTTGTTGTGGAAAAGCCGTCCATTGCTGTACTTTTGTTAAATTTCTGTTGCAAGCGGATGTGTTTTCACATCGACCCCACCTGTCTCAGGTGTTTGTTGTCCAGCTTAAGCCCCTCCTCCACATGTAGGGAGGCAGCAGCTGCAGGTTCTTTAGTCTCTTGAGGATTTGGCACAAAAAAGCTGCAGTGGTCTTCTTCTAATTGAGGGGGGTTGACAGGTATTTGTGTGGGCTCCCCAGATGCCCAAACCTTCTGTTTCTCTCTTATGTGTGGGTGAGGCTCACCTGAAGCTGCTGAAAGGGTCGACAGTATCGCACATTTATTTGTGATTACTGATGCGTGTGGAATCCATTACATAAACAAGTAAATCAGATATATTTAAATAAGCTCAGGTTTGTTCCTTGATGTACTTTTGATCGGATGTAGTGTTCTTTGTTTCCAATAAGGGGAAATCCTCCAATAAAAATAGAAAAAGATAATAATGTTGTTGCCATATCTATAGGATGTATTGTTAGAGAACGACTCCAGTTATGAACTCTTAATAAATTGGTCCTGTGTGCAGACTGCCATAACATGTGGGTCATGTTCACATTACTATAGATATTGTTATAGTTACTGTTACTCGCTGGCTGCTTGCATCTCTGGAAGTGTGTCTGTCTCTCTGTCTTTGGTCTATCTTTGTGTTTCTCTCTCTCTCTCTCCTTCTCTTCCTCTCTCCGGTGCAGACAGATGTCCGTCCTCCACAGAGCTGGGTCTGTCTGACGTTCCTGTCTGTTATAGGGAAGGATTTCATTGCCACCGTACTCTATGGGGGAATCGTTGGGTCTTTACCTACTCTGTAAAGTGTCCTGAGATAACTTTGGTTATGATTTGACACTATAAATAAAATTGAATTGAAAAATTTAATTGAATTGAATCAGAGCCTCCAAACTCATCCTTTAGTCAGCCTGTGCAGGTTCTCATGTGTCCAGGTCGTCGTTATCCTCAAAGCAACTCCAGTCAAAAGCAACTGGACTTGGTTATTTGTCTAGGAAGACGTTTCACCTCTCATCCAAGAGGCCTCATCAGTTCATGTACGCATCTGACCAGGCTGGGACTGGACCAGGACCGGGACCAGGAATAGGCTGGGACTGGACCAGGACCAGGACCACGCTGGGACTGGGTTGTATGTTCAACCTTTAGTCATTGCCGATACGTTTTTCTGGTCCAAAGTGTGGCGTCAAATTAACGCAGACAGGCGTAGCAGATTTTTTTTCTTTGCAAAAACCTGAAAACCTAAATAAAAAAAAGAAATCTGTACAGATATTCTCTCATTTTCAATTCAATTCAATTCAATTTTATTTATAGTGTCAAATCATAACCAAAGTTATCTCAGGACACTTTACAGAGTAGGTAAAGACCCAACAATTCCCCCATAGAGTACGGTGGCAACGAAAACCTTCCCTATAACAGGCAGGAACGTCGGACAGACCCAGCTCTGTGGAGGACGGTCATCTGTCTTGACCGGTTGGGGAGGAAGAAAAGGAGAGAGAAAGAGAGAAACACAAAGATAGACAAAAGACAGAGAGACTGACACACTTCCAGAGATGCAAGCAGCCAGCGAGTAACAGTAACTATAACAATATCTATAGTAATGTGAACATGACCCACATGTTATGGCAGTCTGCATAGCAGAACAGCAGGAACACGCACATCCAAGGTGACAGAACATGAAAATGAAAATAATTATGACAAAATGATGAGTAGGGGCAATAGCAGCTACGATACAGCAAGACATACCACTGATGGTGTTTTTATGGCTACAGATTTTATAATTTATAAAAGTAGTGACAGAATAAATGACTAATAGTTATTGAAGTAGCAGGAAGCGTCAGTAGGCACCACCACGATCAGCAGAGACCTGCACACAGGACCAGGGCAGCAGGCATCACCACCATCAGCAGGGACCAGCACACAGGACCACGGCAGCAAGCACCACCACGATCAGCAGAGACCAACAATCAGGTCCACAGCAGCAGGCACTAACACCATCGGCAGAGACCTTCATACAGGACCACAGGACCACAGCAACAGGCATCACCACCATCAGCCGAGACGTGCGCGCAGGAACAGGGCAGCAGGCAGCACCCCCATCAGCAGGAACCTGATACACAGGACCAAGGCAGCAGGCACTACCACTGTCAGCAGAGACCTACACACAGGACCAGGGCAGCAGGCACCACCAGCACCAGCAGAGACTAGCGCACAGGACCACGGCAGCAGGCACCACCCCCATCAGCAGGGGCCTGATATACAGGACCAAGGCAGCAGGCTCTACCAAAATCAGCAGTGACCCACAGGACTACGGCAGTAGGCACCACCACGATCAGCAGAGACCTCGGAGATGACAAAGCACAAACAGCTCCGGGGAAGAAGTTGAATTAATAACATGCATTGATGAGACATGAATGACATAGAGAGGAGAGAATCTCAGAGTATTAGGAAAGGTAATATTTCCCCTTGCAGACTAGGCTTATAGCAGCATCATTAAACTGAACGGACGCAGCTTTAAGAATAACAACAGCAACACAGCTGAGAGCTCGTAAGCCCTAGCTGTAAGCTTTATCAAAAAGGAAAGTTTTAAGTTTACTCTTAAATATGGGGACAGTGTCTGCCTCCCGAATAACACTTGGGAGTTGGTTCCACAAGAGAGGAGCTTGGTAGCTGAAGGCTCTGCCTCCCCTTCTATTTTTGGAGACTCTAGGAACGACAAGTAGCCCTGCATCCTCAGAGCGCAGTGATCGAGTTGGGTGATACGGTACTATGAGCTCTTTAAGATACGACGGAGCCTGACCAATAAGAGCTTTGTACGTAAGGAGAAGGATTTTAAAGTCTATTCTAGATTTTACAGGTAGCCAGTGCAGAGAAGCTAATACAGGAGAAATATGTTCTCTTCGGTTTGTTTTAGTTAGTACACGAGCTGCAGCATTTTGTACCAACTGGAGACTCTTAACAGACTTATTGGAGCAGCCTGATAATAAGGAATTGCAATAGTCCAGCCTAGAAGTAACAAATGCATGGACTAGTTTTTCTGCATCTTTCTGAGACATAATGTTCCTAATTTTTGCAATATTACGCAGGTGAAAATATGCAGTCCTTGTTGTTAGTTTTATGTGAGAATCGAAGGACATATCCTGATCAAAGATAACACCCAGATTCCTTACTGTGGTGCTGGAGGACAACACAACATCAACCAGAGTAACAATGTCTGTAGCTATTGAGATTCGGAGGCCTTTGGGGCCAAGTACAATAACTTCAGTTTTATCTGAGTTTAACATCAGAAAATTGCAGGTCATCCAGCTTTTTATTTCCTTAATGCACATTTGAAGTTTATCTAACTGATGGGTTTCATCTGGTTTGATCGATAAATATAATTGTGTATCATCAGCATAACAATGAAAATGTATGGAGTGCTTCCTTATAATATTTCCTAAGGGAAGCATATATAAGGTGAAAAGAATCGGTCCAAGGACAGAGCCCTGTGGGACTCCGTAACTAACTTTAGTGTGCATGGAGGATTTGTCGTTAACATGTACAAACTGAGATCTATCTGATAAATATGACTTAAACCAGCTCAGTGCGGTTCCTTTAATGCCGATCAGATGCTCCAGTCTGTGTAGCAGGATGTGATGGTCAATAGTGTCGAAGGCAGCACTAAGATCTAGTAAGACAAGCACAGAGACAAGTCCTTTGTCTGAAGCTATTAGAAGGTCGTTGGTAATTTTTATCAGTGCTGTCTCAGTGCTATGATTTGCTCTAAATCCTGACTGGAAGTCCTCAAACAACTCATTATTATGTAAAAAGTCACACAACTGATTGGCAACTAATTTCTCGAGGATCTTAGAGAGAAAAGGAAGGTTAGATATAGGTCTATAGTTGGCTAGAACCTCAGGATCAAGACTGGGCTTTTTAAGAAGAGGTTTAATTACAGCTACTTTAAAAGACTGTGGTACATAACCTGCTGATAAAGACATGTTAATCATATCTAATACAGGAGTGCTAATTAAAGGTAACACTTCTTTGAGTAACCTGGTTGGAATAGAGTCTAGGAGACAAGTAGAAGGTTTTGATGCTGAAATAGTAGAGTTTAATTTGTTAAGGTCGACCGGAGAAAAGCAGTCCAAAAATATATCAGGTCGTACAGTTGTTTCTAAGGTTCCTGGGTTTGATGAAAGATTGGTGCCAAGCGAGTTGATTTTGTCTCTAATAGTTATGATTTTGTCATTAAAGAAGGTCATGAAGTCGTTACTGCTGAGGGTTATAGGAATACATTGCTCAATAGAGCTGTGGCTCTCTGTCAGCCTGGCTACAGTGCTGAAAAGAAATCTAGGATTGTTCTTATTCTCCTCTATTAAAGATGAGTAATAGGCAGCTCTGGCATTACGGAGGGCCTTCCTATATGTCTTTAGACTTTCATGCCAAGCTAAGTGAGATTCCTCCAATTTAGTAGAGCGCCATTTACTTTCTAATTTTCGCGATATTTGTTTTAGTTCACGGGTTTGTGAGTTATACCACGGAGCTAACTTCCTCTGTTTTATTTTCTTCTTTTTTAACGGAGCAACAGAGTCGAGTGTTTTTCTTAGTGAGCAAGCAACACTGTCAACAAAATGGTCAATTTCAGAGAGACAAACGTTAGTGCAGGACTCTTGAATATTAGGATGAGGCATGAAAGTAAATGCAGATGGAATCGCTTCCTTAAATTTAGTTACAGCACTATCAGATAAACATCTAGTGTAGAAACTTTTACCCAGTGGTGAGTAATCCTGTAATATGAATTCAAAAGTTATTAAATGATGGTCTGATAAAATAGGATTCTGTGAAAAGACTATTAAGTCATTGATTTCCACACCATAAACCAAAACAAGGTCGAGGGTGTGATTAAAACAGTGAGTAGGTTTATGAATACTCTGACTAAAACCGATCGAATCTAATAGAGAGATAAACGCGGTACTAAGGCTATTAACAACATCAACGTGAATATTAAAATCTCCTACAATGATTACTTTGTCAGATTTAAGGACTAAATT
Organism: Echiichthys vipera; assembly: GCF_963691815.1. Classification (NCBI taxonomy): domain Eukaryota; kingdom Metazoa; phylum Chordata; class Actinopteri; order Perciformes; family Trachinidae; genus Echiichthys; species Echiichthys vipera. The sequence continues at coordinate 43,736,118 of NC_139825.1, read as the reverse complement.
TGATAGAAACTCTGAGAATTCAGACAGAAATTCAGAGTAGGGACCGGGAGCCCGGTACACTATAACGAGTATAATCGGCTGCACAGTTTTCCAGGTTGAATGTGAAAGACTAAGAACAAGACTTTCAAATGAATTATAATTTAGTTTAGGTTTAGGGTTTATTAATAGGCCTGAGTCATAAATCGCTGCAACGCCTCCTCCTCGTCTACTGCCTCGAGGAATATGAGTATTAATATGACCCGGAGGAGTGGATTCATTTAGGCTAACATATTCTTCGGGACGCAGCCAGGTTTCAGTCAGACAGAGAACATCAATATGGTTATCTGATATCAGATCATTTATTAATACAGCTTTAGATGACAGAGATCTGATGTTTAAAAGTCCACATTTTATTCTCTGATTTTGTTGCATTATCGCAGATTTGGTGTTGATTTGCATCAAGTTTTTCTGTATAGCTCCTCTTCTGTTCATTTTTGATTTAATTAATGTAGATGTGGGGCACACAGCGTTTGTATAGGATACTGAGCTGTAAAGTGATCCACAGAGCTCGCGGAGAGTTGTGTAAGACTGCAGCTATGCTTGCTGTGTGCTTGCGGTATGGGCAGCGCAGAGAGGTGAATTAAACTCTGACTCTGCATCCTGATCCCAACACTGGGTTTTTGTCAGGAGGTGGTGGAGGTGCAGGACTCGATAGTCAGGTCAATGTTTGCAGACAAAAGTCTTGACCCTTCTTGGTTAGGGTGCAGGCCATCGCGTCTAAAAAGCTTGGGTCTTCTAAAAAAAGTCGTGAAGTTGTCCACGAATGGAATGCCCTTCCCCAGGCAGTGTCCTTTAAGCCACAGGTGAAGCTGGCGGAGGCGGCTGTACATGACGTCACCAAAACGGGGCGGGGGAAGCGGGCCGGAGATGATCACACGCTTCCCTGTGTTCAGCAGGTGGTCCACCATGGACCTGAAGTCCTGCTTGAGGACCTCGGACTGGCGTTTCTTCAAGTCGTTGGTGCCGGCTTGCAGCACCAGCGTGGAGGCCGACCTGTGCTGTGAACACAGCTGGAGGGCGGAGCACTCAACGTCCCTGACGCGGGCTCCAGGGTAGCAGAAAGTCTGGCCGCAGCGCACCCTCACGTGTCTGACCATCGAGGTTCCGACAACCAGCACGGGAGGGGAAATGCGCTGCCTCGCGGCTGCTCCTGACCGGGGCGGAGCAGGGGGGTTGGTTTGGGCGAGCGGACCCCGGCTCCTGGGTCGGCGAGAGCCACGACTGACTCTGTGGGCGGATGCCGGAGTCGAGCTGGTGCGCGCACCGAGCGGGGGAAACTCCTGCAGGCTTAGGACGTCAAACCTGTTATCCAGTGGTAGATCCGGAGGCGGAAGGGGGAGAGATCGGCGAGCCCCAGTGCCCCTGTTCACCCTCGACCAGGGTTCCCTCGGCTTGAGTGGAGTTGAGCTCACCAGGCCCGGGGCCGCGACTCCGTTCTCCCTGGTGGAGCACTGCCACTCCGCGGGGAGAAGGCAGGAGGAGGAGGGCGCCGATGACTTGGGCCTGGCACCCTGTTGCTGCCAGCGGGACTCGGTGAGTGTTGGTGCCGAAGTTCCGGTGGTGATGGAGCCAGTCCATGGCAGGGTGGTGTTGTCGGCAGCCGTCATGGTACGGTCACCAGCGCCGGAAGCCTTAAGATGGGCGAGGAACTTCGCCTGAGTTGAGGCGACGTTGGAAAATTCCAGGAGGATTTTGTTCTTCTCCATGAGGTCAGCCTTCAGTCCAGAGACGTTCTCCCTCAGCTTTGAGAGCGTGGGGAGACAGGACTCGCACACAGCCATCATGTCGCAGCCTGTGCAGTCTGTGCTGTGGATCCGTCACCCCGGGGCACAGTACCGTCACAGGTAGGAGAGTTAAATGAAATTACGTTACGGCCTTGGGGCCGAAAGTTCCGGGAGATCCCTTTTTACTCCTGGGCAGGCAGCCCACTTCACCAGTTGTTTTTAGATCCCGCTGAGTTGAAGAAATGTTTAAAAATTGGCGCCTCGCTAGTGCGATTCGGCGTCACGACTTCCGTGTTTTACTTCTCCGGTGTGATCAGAGGCAACCACAGGCCCGATCGTTAAATGCTTCGGTCGATCGGTTGAAGAAATTAATACAATAGAAGCTGGGCACGAGTGATTGCAAATATGAAATCGATAAATTATGTTAAAAACAATATTTTCCGGAGCCGAGGTGGCGGGAAACCCGGTGAATTCAAACTAATTCAAACGACGCTGCGCATGCGTATGTGTAGGTGACGTAGACAGTACAAAGCAATGCAATACAGACCAATACCAGTACAGACCAATACAGACCTCTAGGTGGCGGCGACCAAATCAAGCAATGAACCAAGTGTGTCCCCACATTCTTCAGACTCAGATAATAAAAGTTGCGTTGATGCTGAAAAGCCGACTTTTTTTTCCCACACAGAAAATTGATCACGAATCAAGTCAGTTTTTTAATCAAATATCACAGAGCTCTCTTATGAATATTAATTAATCGCATTAATTTATTAGACTCTTCTGACTGTTTGTGAACAAAAAGAAACAATGAACTAGAAGTGTTGTTTGTTTACATGTTCAGTGTAGTGGCAGCCTATCTGCCACTTTTGCGGGACATAAAAGTTTCCGTACTCGTGTTTGTCATAAGGCAATGATTCCAAAACAGCTCCAAGAAGGACGCGGTCGAGGCCGATGTGAAAAGGGAAAAAATGCTTCAGTTTATTATCCACAAATAATCCACGTTGAACAAAGCAAAGTCCAGTCTGTCGCCTCAAACTAAGGGCGCACTCACACTGTCCTCCCGCACCGGGCCAAAACCGTTTTTTCAGCTAAAGCCTAGTGCGTTTAAGCAGTGTGAGTGCACCCGCTCCGCGCATAACTGCGGACAGCGGGCCGTCTGAGAGAGGTGGGCTTTTGTGAGGCCGTTTGCACATGTGCGAGCACGATCGTGCGCACGTGTACGAGCACAAGCACGAGGCCTACGGCGGTAGTGGTATGTTCGCCTGTTCAGACATAGAAAATAGAAGGACGGACCATGCCCGGACATTTAACAACAACAACAATGGCGGTGAAAGGTTCACGTTGGTGTGATGCAGGTGGAGTGTTTACTGCAGATTTGGTCGATGAAAATATTCAAACACAGTCGACAAGACGCACAAAAACTCTGAGGTCTGTGGAAAGATTTGTAAACAAAGCCACACACACACGTCATCAATGCGTGTGACGTGTTACGGCCTGATGGCGTATGGACAGCAAGGGGCATTAGCGCGGGGCCCAGGCAGTATGAGTACAAACGGGGCTGGGGCGCGGGGGGAGAGGGAGGGGGGACAAGTAAGTAAGTGTAGCTCCCGTCCTGCCCTGATCACTTAATAACAAACCCCGACCAGCGCCCGCATGGCTAATTTCACTACAGATCTCAACATTACACCGTGCTTTACGGCAGCATCAACTTTTGGTAGCAAGCCAAAATAAGAGCATAATAAAATCATCAATAAAATCATAACTACTAAAAGGCATTAATTACATAAAAAATAGAACAAAAATATCACTTATGATTTGCCACAATAAATTAACGCAAAATATATATTTACTAATTAGGCACAAAGTGTAAACATAAGCCTAATATTATGCATGGCTCTAACATTCAGGATGACTCTTTGCTATTTAGCCCCAAATATACATCCTACACATCCTAAATTGTTTGTTTTATAACAGATTCAAACATATGTATTTGATTGTTTTGTATTTGTTTCATGGTTTTAATTGTTATTGTATTGTTTCGATTTTTTGTGTTGAATTTTTTTTATGTTTTGAATGTTTTTTGGTGTGGTTTTCATATGAGCCTTTACAGTTTCTGCTCCACCCACACATGTACTCTAATGTTCATTCATTCATTCATCTTCAACCGCTTATCCCGGGGTCGGGGTCGCGGGGTTGCTAGAGCCGATCCCAGCTGACATCGGGCGTGAGGCGGGGTACACCCTGGACAGGACGCCAGTCTATCACAGGACACATGGAAACGAACAGAGACAGACATTCATTCACACCTAAGGGCAATTTTGTAGAGTCATCAATGAACCGAACACCTGCACGTCTTTGGACTGTGGGAGGAAACCGGAGAACCCGGAGAAAACCCACGCAGACACGGGGAGAACATGCAAACTCCACACATGCGAACCTGGAACCTTCTCGCTGTGAGGCGACAGTGCTAACCACTACACCACCGTGTAGAAATCTCTAATGTGTGAAATAAAACTTAACTTAACTAAGGGAATCGATAAAGAATCAGACCAATACGCTGAATCGATACCGACACTAGTATCAGTAGAATTTTATCAATTCCCAGCACCAAGAAGTGTAGACTCATACTGAGCTTTGTGTTTGTCCTCCTGTCTTCCCCTCAGCTCTGTTCCAGTATGTCTCCAATGAGTCCAGGGAGTACGACGACATAATTAACATCTTGACCTCCAGCTACATGGACGCAGGCTCTGCTGGCTGCTTCACCTACCTCAAACCCCGGCTCACCCATAGCGAGCTGCTGGAGAAAGAGGTGAGAGACGGACGGGCGGAGCAGCTTTTAACCAGTGAAATATGTCCTGTTGCTTTACGTTTTTGTTTTTTAAAGGTTTGGAGAATCGCTCAAGTTGATATGTTCACCTGTCATCTAGATTTGGCTGAGCTTGTGGAGTTTGTGTCAAACAGGAGTGGTGCTGAATATAAAATAATCTGATCACGGAGGAACGGTCGTGGCTTATTCCTATCTTGTACCAAGGAATAAGGAAAAGGCTGAGCTTCTTATCTGCTCACGGCACACTTGATTCTGTGTTTCAGTTTGTGGAGAAGAGGAAGGAGATGAAGGCAGAAGGGAGGACAGACATGGAGATGGAGGAGAGCTACTGTTTCCTGTTCGCTGATACTGTTAAGGTGAGATTAATGCTGAGCTGTGTCCTTAATTGTTGGTGTCTAATGGCACAGGCAGAGGACTTAATCATACTAGTACTGTTGTGTTTTTTTTTGTTTGTTCTAACATTTATCCTGTACCACAGGTATTTTGTCCATCTACGTAAAGCAATTCTTACCTTTCTGGTGTTTTTATACTTTTCTTTTGTAATCTTGAAATGCTCATAATAAGCGTATGCCACATTAAAATGTAAAAGAAATCCACTAGGTGTTCAAACATCAGTATTTAATTCTCATATATTTCTGATAAAAGTTTGACCAATCATTTTATCCGGTTCGAATAAAATGATTTGCCAAGCTTCCTGCCTGTCATCACTGCAGCGTCCCTTCGATGTGCCTACCGCTTCCAGCACTAGGAAGTGTCCTCAGCATCATCGGGAGTAGCAGTGAGACTATTACTAATAAGAGCGAGCAGTGGGTCCTAAGACTTGTGGAGTGCTGTCAAAGATCCCCTCTGTGAAAACCTTAACTTCTCTAACCGTAGACATTGTAGAATTTCACGTATCCAACTGTTATGAGTCATGGAGAAACATGTTTCCATTTAAGGAGAATGGTACGTCTGGCGAGCAGGGTGGTAGAGGCCACGACACGTTGTGTAGTAATGGGCAGATTTTTAGACGGAGGGAGCCCAAAAAGAGCAGTCAGAGGATTGTTTCCAAATCTGTGTTAAGAGCCTGTTTGAGGATTTGAAATGTATCGGACCAAAATTCAGCAAGCTTCAGGCGCGTGGTCCCCTGGGGACTGCTTACAATGGTTACAAGCATCACTGTGACTAGGGTATGTATATCTTAGCCAATTTAGCGTTGTTGAAATGGACTCTATGAAGCACCTTCCACTGTTATAGGCCGTGTCTGGCACAAATCGAAGATTGGACCAGTTTCAGAAATGTCCCTCCACTGGTCATCATTAATGTCTACCCCCAAATCCTTGTCCCATGCATGTTTAGGTGATACAGTGGGGACTGGGCTCAGAAGAGCAATCTTATTATAAATGACAAATATCCGTCATTTGTGTTGTGGAAACTTTCTAGACTGGTCAGGATCACTGTTTCCACTGGTTCTTTTGCTACACAACGAGAAATCTTCTTCTTTGGAACCGAACTTCTTCAAACCTTGATGCAAGCACAAGACTTTATTTACTGGGTATACCACAGGGCGTCATCCGCTTACATGGGCACAGGCAATGTTCGGTTATGGTGCACAGAATACAAGAACAGGGCGTTTTTAAAGGATTCTAATACATTGGTTTCTATGTGGAGTACACTTCAGATGTTCATGCGTTGTCAACACCTTAAAGAGGAACTATGCTAGCAGACGTATAACTGAACAGGGTGTGGTTTTCATCTCTGCATATTCAGCCGTGAGAAGGGGCTGATAATGAGTGAGCTGAGTTGTCACAGGCTTATTTACAGCGTTCTTATCAATCAGGTGTGGGAGTGCCATCTTTTGACATGGCGCGTGCAACAGTATTCGCCTAGCATAGCATACATACCTCCTTGGGGTACGGAGAGTAGGTCTAGGGCCATACGATTTTGGAGGGTCATCAATCTCAGGGCTGTGTTCTGACACCTTCCAGGACCAATTTGGAAATGTTGACAAAGGATTTAAGTCCATAGTCGATTGTTTCCAGCTGCAAAATATTCTTAGCTGCTTCTACCCACGGGAACAAAGCCACTAGCACTTTGTTACTGGTGCTTCGATGTTTAAATTTGTCAGGAACATCTGATCCCCATACTGTGTCATGGGGAGCAAAGTCACCAAGGGAAGCCTCACGTTTGCGGCGTCCAGTATGCAATGTGCCCCGGGTGGTGTTATCTGCATAGATGATCATAGTATGGTCAGAGATATAAGCCATAGTGCAAACACCACCCCAGTCGGGAGGGAGGGCTGAGTACGCTCAATGGCCTCATAGCCACCATCCCCCCTGAACTGGAAAGGTACCACTAGTCAAAGGAATCCAAGGTGCACTCACTGGGGTGCAATTGTAGCCAGCAGGGCAACTATGTTCAAAGAAAGGTTTGTATGTGAAATTTGAAAGCCAGTCATGTGATGAAGATAAGAAAGTGGTAGCCTTTTTGGTAATACTGAACGCACCAGGAATAATCACCTTGCTACACATTGAGGAATCAAGATACCCCAGGGAGATTGAGCCATTATTGGCAAAGTAAAACCGGAAATGAAGGCCACTGAGTATTGGACAAGTATTGCGAGAGAAGATGTCAAGCCATCCCCTGGATACCGCTTAACAGGGTGTAATTTGGCACAGTGGGAAGAATTACTAAACAAATACAATGACTAGCGTGATTACAAGCCTTGCGACAAGGATCATAACAATCTGACTTAATACATAGCAGGTATAGTCTTTTTACTTCAGCAATGAATTGTCTCCTTGTGGTGTCTGTGAGTTAGGTCTGTGTAATAGAAGAGATGGTATGTGTTCTCTTGTGGACATCACATCCAACGTCGTCTGCACTCGATGTCCTCTCACTATAGCAGAGATGTGTTGAGAGCAGTGTAACTGCGTACGCCAACTGCCGCTTGTGATGTCACAGGTGTGCTAGTCACAGATGTTAGTCACGACACTCTGATTCTCCAGGAGCTTGTCACTGGTTCAGTTGGAGCTGGGACTTTTTGCAGTGGCTCATACCGATCCAGGTTGCTCTCTCAGCGACATTCACTGCTGTGTGTGTTGTGAGAAGGATCAGGAACGGGCCTTGCCACTTCTTGTGTTTCCAGCTTTTGCTTCTGAAGTCTTTCACCACAACGCAGTCGCCTGGTTAGAGGGTGTGCAGTGGACTATCAGCCTGGTCCGGGAGACCAGCAGCAACCTGTTGCCTTATGTCAGAGAGATCATGATACAGTTTAGCACAATGAGGTTATTATGACGTTTTCACTGAGAGTGGTTCTCGGAAGAGGTGCTTGAGGTTTGTCTAACCCTACAAAGGGTGGGGTAGCAAACAGAATTTCAAACAGGCTGAGATACTCCTGCCTCGTTTTCTCATCCTCATATACATCAGGACAAGTGGCAAAGTCTTTGTCCATGTGAGACCTGTGTCAGCACAACATTTTGCCAGTTTGTTTTTTTAGCGTCCCATTTCCACGTTCAGCAGTACCACCAGACGCTCGGTGGTACGCAGAGTGTGTTTTCAGATTTATTTAACATGGAATTATTTCAGTGAGCAGTGCTTTGGCCGCCACAGAGGCTGTCTGTTTGGACGATGGGAACACTTCGACCCATTAGACCACGTGTCCACTATGTGATTGTGATTTACCTTCAGAAGGAGAAAGTTCAGCAAAATCCATCATTAGGTGTTCAAATGGTTGTGTGGGAGGTGGGTATGCTGCTTGTTGCGTTGGATGGATGGGTCTGCCCAAGATGTGTGTGGCACAAATAACACATGCTTGGCAATGTTTTTGTGCATGGGCAGCAAACCCTTTTGTAGACCGAACGGTGTTCAGTTGTGTACACATCCCCCTTTTGACACATGGTCTAACCCGTGTGTCAATTTGGCATAGTGCGGGAAAAAGGGTTTGGGAAGACACAGGTTACCATCAGGGCCACCCCAAACGGCCGTTGAGAATGAGGCACCACTGGCAGACCACAAGCGCTTCTCATCAGGAGTCGCAAATAACTGCACAGCAGACAGCTCAATCGGGACCGAAACAAAGGAGCCGGTGTGTTCAACTGTGTCTGGGTCAAAGTCATGTACAACCCCAAAGGCATACCTAGAGTCCGTATAGATGGTGACGGATTTACCCCAAGCAAGATCAGAGGCAGTAGCCAAAGCCAACAACTCAGCCGCCTGCGCAGAGTAATGAGAACGGAGGGGTGCCGAAATTAGCATTTCAGTTTTGGAATAAACCTCAAACCCTACCTTCTTGAGGCCTGTGTGTACATCTTTAGTAGCAGAGCCATCAACAAAGAGAATGAGGTCTGGATTAGACAGGGGAGTGTCCAAAAGGGGGGGAACAGGAGAGAGACAGCTCGGCCAGACAATTGTGTGGTTAACCATCCTCTGGCAAAGGAAGTAAAGTTGATGGGTTGAGAACATTACATCTCTTCAAGGTGACATGAGGCATGTCTAAAAGACAGGTATGGTATTTCAAATGTCTAGCAGCAGAGAGATGTGATGTGTTCTGCTCAGAGAGAATGAGTGTAACTGCATGAAGAACAAGGAGAGTCAGCGGGGCATACCCCACAATGTCACGTGAGGCCAACAGAGCCTTTTCGGCTGCAGCAACCGCTTGTAAGCAGCGTGGCATACCAGCTGCTACAGGGTCAAGTTCGCTGGGAAATAGGCTATAGGTCTGAGTTTGTCACCATGAGGTTGCAGAAGAGCTGAAGTCATACAACCTGACCGCTCATCAACAACTGTCCTCGAACAGTAGCTTTAAGTGCTTCCCACAGAGTGCTGCTGCTGACGTCAGGGTTGTCATTAAACTCTATGTAAGAGTGGATTTGAGTCGCAACAACATTTTTAAACTTACAGTAAGTGTGAGCTGAACCTCCATGGTGAACATGGAATTGTATCTCGTGGAAAACTAATGTCCACTGTGGTAGGAGCGTGGTCAGAAGTGACTATTGGGTGATATTCACACGCATTCACACAGTCGAGGAGGTTGTTATTGAGTAGAAAGAAATCAAGTAGGGAGAATGTGTGGTGTACATGGGAAAAAAAAGGAGAAGGCTTTACCATGGGGATTTCTAAACCTCCAGGGATCTGAAATTCCCAACTGCGATGCACATGTTTTTACCGTGTGTGCTGGTGTGGATAGTGTAACCTGTGTGGGAAAAGATCTGTCAAGAGTCACACCCTGCACCAGGTTGAAGTCTCAACCTATGATAATGACTGTGACTGTCAGCGTTTGGGATCTTTGCAAATAGCCTTGTAAAAAACTGTTCATCGTCCCAGGTGAGACGACCAGTATGTAGGATTACATTTCTCGGCTAAAACAGGACCCTTTTATGAATGATGATAGCTGCCCCACTAACTCTATCTGAAAATTTGGAGTGGAATAAGTGGCTCATCCACGCCCTTTTAATATGTGCGGTGTCAGCTGATTTGAGATGTTTCCTGCAGAAACATCACATCCCCCTGAAGGTGCTGCAACTGTGTAAGGACCTTACCGATTTTGATCGCTTTGTTCATTCCCTTAGGGCGCACTCACACTGTCCTTCTGCACCGTGCCCCGGGCTTTAGGGTCCTTGTCCCCCCCTCCAGGCCCGTTTGTACTCACACTGCCTGGGCCTCGACCAATGCTTCTTGCTGCCTATACGTCATCACGCCGTAACACGTCACACGCATTGATGACGTCATCGCAATGCATCGCTTTGTTTCCAAATCTTTCCGTAGACCTCAGAGTTTTTGTGCGTCTTGTCGACTGTTTTTGAATCTTTTCATCGACCAAATCTGCAGTAAACACTCCACCTCCGCATCACACCAATGTGAACCTTTCGCCGCCGTTGTTGTTGTTGTTAAATGTCCGCGCATGGTCCCTCCTTCTTTTTTCTATGTCCGAACAGGCGCACATAAATTACGTCAGAACCGCCGTAGGCCTCGTGCTTGTACACATGCGCATGCTCGTGTTCGTACATGTGCAAACGCGTTCTACAAAAGCCCACCTCTCTCAGACGGGCCGTGGACGGCCAGCTGGCCGCAGTTATGCGCGGAGCGGTTGCACTCACACTGGTCAAACGCTGCCAATCAATGTCCAGCTTCCCCAAACACAACCTCCAGCACCTGATCCCATGGAGTATTCCCCATCCAGTGAAGCATAAGCTGAACCACGGCACAACATGCCCCCAAACTTAATGCCTGATGTGAGGGAGAACAAGAGACCAAAGCCTGAAGAGAGAGGAACGCTGATTCGTATCCTTGTTGATGATGTCATCAATAAAGTCCATAGATGACCTGGAAGAGAAAAGCTGCAGGAGCAGAGCGTAGAGTGATATCCCTGCTTGTTGTGTTGTCAGAGCTCAGAGGATGAAGATGAAGAGTCAACAAGGAAAAAGGCCCCACATTCAGATGGTTCTGATGATTGTCATTAATATCAGCTGAGTCAGCACTGAAGGACACTTCCTGTCTGCTTCAAAGGAGTTTGTTGGGTGTGTTTTGTCCAGACTGTGTCACAACGTCAGAGGACGAGGAGTCAACGAGGACAAAGACCCCACCCTCAGATGGTGCTGATGTGTAGATTGGACGCCTGCTGTTGAGGCCACAGCAGAACCAGAATCTAAACAAGAGGAATTAAAAAGTGCCTTCAACATATTTTATCCAGCGTGCAACAATCACCAAAGGAAGCTCACACATCGACCCGCTTCTGCTCGCCAGTGCACAAAGATGGCAGAAGAAATTGGATTTAGGCGAAAAACCTGTTTTGGCCCAGTGCGGAAGGATAGTGTGAGTGCGCCCTAAGTTTTTCAGGAAATCAGACGTACTCCAGTACCTGTTTTTACAGCATCAGCCATAGGAACAATAATAATAAGTAAGAATGACACTACATGACCCAAAGTAATCTGTAGTAGTGGAGGAAGAGAGTGGGGAGGAAGTTAAAACAGAACAAACAAAACTAAACAAAACAAACAAAAAAGGTCCATCACAATAACATTGTGACCCATCTGAGGGCTACTCCCATAGAGAAAAAAAAATCTTCTGAACTCTCCAGCTCGCAACTCACAGCTAAACTGAAACTTTTCCCTTAACTAACAGTGTTTGACCCCTTACGCCACCACAAGAAAGAGGAAAAAATAATAAACTGAAAAGATATACTGTATATCCCAGAGCAAACTGTGTGAAGTCAATTAAATCAGCTGGCAGAGGGCGCCAAGATGCCTTAGTGCAGGCAGGCCATGAGGACACTTCTCCAATCATATAAGATAAATAAAATGCATGAATTGAACCCACCGTCTATCCTGGGTTAGAATGCACATGCTATATCGATACTGGTCACCTCGTCTATGATAAGTGTCAGGCTTCAGTAAAGCCGTTTGACCAAACAGTGAATACATCAGATAACCCTGTGGCGGGGGGGTGATAAGCATCCAAACCAAAACAAAATTAAGCTGTGAAGAAAATGTATAACAACGAACTGAATCCACATGTGATAATTTAAAGATAATCTGAATTCACTTTATAGTTTAAACAGACAGAAAGAAAGAAAACACTGGATCTTAAATCAACATAACAGTGCGTTAAAATGTCCGTTTAGCGATTTCTGTCAAAACTCTTTAACAGACAGAATATCAGCAGCCCGTCAAGGCTTTAAGTCAGCAACACACTAACTCATGGTTATCCAGATAACATGACAGGGGCTCATCGGCGGTAAAACCAGGAGCTCTCCGCTGCGTCAGTGTGCGAAGAGAGCCTTTTTCCTCCCTCCGACCTTCATCGTGATGATCAGCCTGGCGGGGAACAGCAGCGCGGGTCTGAAGCCCAGGTCGCTAAGTTCCGACCTCCCCTCTCAGTATGTCTGGCGCTCCGCCGCCACCTCCGGTGCGTAGTCCTCGTATATGGCAACAGGGGAGCCTCTGTACTGCAGTTTCCCTCTCCTGGCCCAGGCTTTTTTTTTAAATATTTCGGTGGTGTATCTGTCAAACAAGACGAATATTACTATTGTAGTGACTTTCAGGGGTCCTGAAACGTAAAAATTGAGGGAGCAAGACTTTGGCCGTGTCTACTCCATCTCAGCCAAACTGGGAGTGCACTAATACTTTTTTAATTTAAAATAGAAACTGCAGAAAGTTTGTCTTATTGAAGGATTTTGTGTTGTACCTTCTTTCTTTTTTAAGTAAAATCTTGCAGGCTGTCGTTTTGCCTTGAGTGCAAAATGCCAGGATACTTTGTTACTATTATACCCATTTTTTGCACTTTATTATTTATGTATTTATACCCGCTTTAATCAAATTCTGTGTCATGGCAATGTGGGCACTCGACAGTATGTATTAACGAACGGGAAATCCCAGTGGAACGCCGCCGAAAGCTGCTGCATGACATTTTACAGACTGCGGCAGAACGGACAGGAAGCAATGTGTTTTGCACAAGCTCCACCCACAGCAACTTCCTGGTTTGTGCCAAAAACTGCAGTTCTCCGAGCGTCCACTAGGAGTAGTTTGCACATAGAGCAGTTTCTCATTGACCCCCATGTTAAATAGACCGTTTTCACAGCATAATTAAACCTGTTTAAGGCCTGATACAAAAACTATTCTACTCTGTATTTTTAGGTCATATCTCCACGACAACAAGGAGGGGTTGAATTTTTTTGTACCAGGCTAGTTTTTATTTTATTGGAGGTTAAAGTTTATGAATAATTAGGGGCCTGGCCTCTTGAGTGACAGCTAGCATCTGGCCCTCACTTCTCCTCGGAGGTAAACGTCAGCCAGATGGACGTATCACCCTCCCCCCAACGTCACATACATGCCCTTTTTTGGTAAGAGGAGATGAGGCTGAGTCAAAGTCTGACAAGATGGCGACTCCCGTAGGCGAGGGCGATTGGATCAAGTTGAGAGAACAAACCTTGATGGAGAGGCTACGTACATCTCTATACAGTCTATGGTTTTGCATCATCCAGCGAACCACCAATGCACCACTTCAATGGGATTTCTGCCCCAGAGGAAAGATTAATACACACTGCCAACATTGCCATGACACAGAGCTTGATTATTATCAGCAAAATATCCGTTTAAGACCAGAATCTGTTGATATTTGATCCTTATCCTTTAACACTGATATTTGACCCAATGTATTCCGTCTGTTGTAGCTGCCCTGCCTCTGTGAGAAGGGACTGCTTGTGGGTCAGAGCTGGATGACAGTGCTGGGAAACCCCGGTAAAGGTAGGAGTGAACAGAAACACGCTGATACAACCTCAGCCTCACCTTTTCCATTCGTTTATTGTTCATTCTGAGTGTTTTTGTCTGCATCAAGAGTGTAATTTCAAGCCGTGAACACGTGCAGCAGTAAAACCCATCTAGTTATAAAGTTCTTTTACTTGCACACAAAGTAAGTGTCCGGTGATCTTAATGTTGTCCTTTTCTGTGTGTTTGTCCAGGAGTGTATCTGTCCAGGTACTCCGATCTACTTCAGATTAACCCCTTAACTCCTGGAGTCACGGGAGATATCATCATCTTCAAAGTAATGAAGGTAAATCAGCTCACCTGTTCACCTTTTCTCCACTTTGTTTTCATGTAGCTCTTCGTTTTGCTACTTTTATTTAACTACATGGATTATAAGGTCACAAACAAATCACTGTGAGGACTTTTTGTTTTAGTTCATAAGTAAAAGGATTTATGACTGAAACTCTGGGTTGCGATCATCGACTTGCAACTGCTTTCAGTTCCCAAGCAGCAATTTGCTGGACTATAAGGGCGCACTCACACTGTCCATCCATACCGTTCCCAAACAGGTTTTACGGGTAAAGCCTAGTTTGTTTGACCAGTGTGAGTGCAACCGTACCGCCTCTAGCTGCAGCACGCTTGCCGGCCACGGCCCGTTTGGGAGAGGTGGGCTTTTGTAGAGCGCGTTTGCACATGTACGAGCAGGAGTGTGCGCATGTGTACGAGCACGAGGCCAACGGCGGCTCTGACGTCATTTTATATGCGTACAAGTACCCTAAAGCCTGGGGCATGGTACGGACGGACAGTGTGAGTGCGCCCTAAGGCTGCATTGATTAGTCAATAACTGATAACTGATTTTTAGAAAATGACGTTTTCAGCCTCTCATATATGGAGATTTTCTGACTTTTCTCTGTTGCATATCAGTTCGTAAATACATCAGAGATGCGATTATAATCCACTTTTTAATGGATAAAGCCTCGGCCTGGACAAGAGGTCATCAGGTGGTCCCCAACCGTCATGGGGCGTTTCAACCCTTAACCACAACACCCTCAAGTTGGCGGGTCCGCAGTGACTGGCCAGGTATCATATTAAGTTAAATATCGCAAGACATCTAAAGACTTCACCTTGGACTCTGAGAAACGTTGATCGACGTTTAGTCTTGAAAATAATCGATATTGCCTCTGTGTTCATTAATGAAGTGGTCGGACTGCCACAAATGACGACGGGAGATAAGAAGCTCCTGAAACAAGGACATTTGCACTGGAAAAGTTATGATCTGTGACTGTAATTTTCTACCTGCTGAGACAATCTGTCTGCAAAACCTAAAGTGCGAGGTTGAACTAACACAGAGGGCAACATTTAAGCTAGTTCAGGTCAGTGAACTTCAACCCTGAACTTCTGGCGTGCGGCCAAAGGCGGACGTGAACAAAGACAACAGTCATCGCTGATTTTACAACTGGAAAACAGGCTGGGACCGTAATTAAATCATCATGACAGGGAAATGGTGATGGGTGCCAATAAAGATGGGCATTATGTTCCAGTAAACTGAATTAGACATGAAAGAAGACTTGGGGAAGAAGAGAAGAGAGGGAAACACATCTCAAGAGACAATTAACCGGTCACTCTGGTTGTGGGAGACGCTACTATTACTACACACTTAATCAAGTGTCTCTACATGTGTTTATAAGTGGACTCCTGCTAATGCTTAACAGTGGCATCAACTGGTTCAGCAGACACTCTGAGGGTGGAGGATGTCATGACCCAAACAGACCTGGAGTTAAAGAAGTGATGGAGCATTTTTGCTTCAGACTGCGATGCAGATCAGCGGAGCCGAAGCTGATTCACCCCGACACACAGCAGCCGCAATGTCAACATACTGATAACAAGCTCATGGATCATTCCTCCCTTCAGTCGCCCCTCTCTCCCCTGCTTCACCCTCTTTCAGAGTCACTAGTCACAGAACCATCAGAGAAGGCCTCACTAGGGGGGCGACTCTGACTCAGTGGTAGAGTGGGTCGTCCTCCATTCGAGAGATCTGCGGTTCGATCCCCAGTTTTCCCGGTTCACATGTCGAAGTGTCCTTGGGCAAGGCACTGAACCCTGAATTGCTCCTCGAGCTGCGCATGGGTGTGTAAATGTGGTGTGAATGGTCAGATTAGATGGTTCATAGATGTCCACTGCCATCTGTCACATTCACCCATTCACACAGACACTGTGAAAGCGCCTTGAGTAGTCAGAAGACTAGAAAGGTGCCATATAAGTACAAGTCCATTTACCATTTACTAGAAACTGATTGGGAAAGGGCAGGTGCTTTCAAAACATACCTGGCAGGTGATTGGATGAACAATCTGTCAATCAAACCCTCACAGAAGTCAATCAGGCGCAGAGAGAAAACATCTTTTCCATGAGAAACGGCCCTAATTTGCACGTGAGTCGCTTGAGCGGCCGTTTGACCGGCCATTTGTTTACCCTGTCGCAGAGCAGGGCCTTTTTTCTCCCCTGAGAGAAGCCCGGTTTCTGACCGTCTTATTTACTGTATGTATCATGTTTTATATATATGGACAGGCTGATTGTTTCAATTTCGCTGTACTTCTGAGGGCGCACTGACACTGTCCTTCCGCACCGCGCCCCGGGCTTTAGGGTACTTGTCCCCCCTCCCTCTCCCCTCGCTGGCCAACCGTTTGTACTCACACTGCCAGGGCCTTGGCCAATGCTTCTTGCCTGTCCATACGTCGTCGCGATGTGTCACTTTGTTTACAAATCTTTCCATTGACCTCTGAGTTTTTGTGCGTCTTGTCGACTGTTTTTGAATCTTTTCATCGAGCAAATCTGCAGTAAACACTCCACCTCCGCATCACACCAACGTGAACCTTTCACCGCCATTGTTGTTTTAAATGTCGGCGCATGGTCCCTCCTTCTATTTTCTATGTCCCAACAGGCGCACATAAAATGGCGTGAGAGCCGCCATGGCGTCGTGCTCGTACACGTGCGCAATCTCATGCTCGTACATGTGCAAACACGCTTTTCAAAAGCCCACCTCTCTTAGACGGGCTGTGGATGGCCAACTGGCTGCAGCTATGCGCGGAGCGGTTGCACTCACACTGGTCAAACGAGCGATGCTTTACCCGTAAAACCTGTTTTGGCCCGGTGCGGAAGGACAGTGTGGGTGCGCCCTTACAGTGACAATAAAAGCATTTCTGAACTGATCTTTTTTTTACTGACTGTGGAGTTTTATTCATCTTTCTTTTTCAGGGGAAAGTAAAAAGCATCTATGAAAACATGAAGAACCTCCTCGATCCAACGCCTCGCTTCGACAGCCACATCTCCAAGAACGCCAGCAAA
The DNA here is from genome assembly GCF_963691815.1 of Echiichthys vipera. Lineage (NCBI taxonomy): Eukaryota > Metazoa > Chordata > Actinopteri > Perciformes > Trachinidae > Echiichthys > Echiichthys vipera. Next base: position 43,718,965 of record NC_139825.1, on the reverse strand, counting down.
GTCACATCTCTCACTTCCTACCGCGCCTTCGAACTCACACAGGTAAACACACGCACACGCACACACACACACACACACACACACACACACACACACACACACATTATTGTACTTGAATATAAAAGGGTTTTGCTGCGCTGGTCGATCAGATTTGATCTGTTGGACCGGTCATTCCCAGAACACGTGCGTCACAGGAGATTTTTATTTGGGCTAAACATATTAGAATAATTTAAATATCAGTATTTCAAATGCTGTGGTTGATAAAATACACAGTGATGTTAATTGTTTATGCAACAAACACTTTCACTGCCTGATTTAAGCTGAAACTTACGAGCCGAGGACAAATTAATGTTACAGTTTGAGGAAAAACTGCAGTAAACTGCAGTCGGGTCACCGCTCGAGTCACTCGTGAGGTTATTCAGGATTATTCCGATTATGGAAATCCACCACGATTAACGTATGTGTGTTTTGTTGTGATAAAAATGATTATGGTCCCATCCCTAAAGTGTATTTTATTCCACTGATGAGGTTTAAAAAAAGGAGAATGCACTTTTTTATGTCTCATTTATGTGTTTGCGTTATTTTTAAAGCAGAGGAAATAAAAATGAGAGCCTAACTCCATTACTTAACTCCATTTTAAAAGTGTTTATATATAGGCTATGTTTTCAAAATTGATCTTTTACCTCTTCAGGATAATATAAGGAAATGGCAGTAAAGTTAATTCATGCACAAATTAGCTGTTTTATGATTTACACATGAGGTTTATTGTGATTTGGGTCGCGATGGTTTGTCACTTTTTGTGTTTAACTAGTGAAAAAACACAGTTTAAGACAATAAAATACATTATTTACATGGTTTAAGCTGTTTTTAGTGATCAACAACAGGTTAAATTATAAAGAAATCAGGCAGTAAAGTTAATTTATGCACAAATTAGCTGTTTTATGATTTACACATGAGGTTTATTGTGATTTGGGTCGCGATGGTTTGTCACTTTTTGTGTTTAACTAGTGAAAAAACACTGTTTAAGACAATAAAAGACATTATTTAAATGGTTTAAGCTGTTTTTAGTGATCAACAACAGGTTAAATTATAAAGAAATCAGCATAAAATCTGAGAATGTGCCTCAGGGAGTCAGATTATAATGCTGTATTTGAAATCTTTCACCTTTTTGAGTTAGGTTTGGTTTATAAAGTCAATTTTTTTACTTTATTTTTCTTCCTGTTTAATCAAGTAATATATTGTAATATTCTAAATATGTTACACAGACTTAATAATTTGAAGGGCCAGCTACAGGAAGTGACACTCCCAAGCCTGGTTAACTAATAAAGGTCAGTAATGTCAGTAAAGAACGATAATATATGGAAATATTTCACAACAAACGACGATGATCCGACGCTGTTTTACGTGAAGAACGTGCAAAATAAGATTTCAGACATTATTTAAATGGTTTAAGCTGTTTTTAGTGATCAACAACAGGTTAATTTATAAAGAAATCAGGCAGTTAAGTTCATTCATGCACAAATTAGCTGTTTTATGATTTACACATGAGGTTAATTGTGATTTGGGTCGCGATGGTTTGTCACTTTTTGTGTTTAACTAGTGAAAAAACACTGTTTAAGACAATAAAAGACATTATTTACATGGTTTAAGCTGTTTTAGTGATCAACTACAAGGTTCATGTGTAAAGAAAACAGCATCAAATCTCAGAATGTGCCTCAGGGAGTCAGATTATCATCCTGTATTTGAAAACTTTCACCTTTTTGAGTTAGGTTGGGTTAAAATGTCTGTTTAAGACAATAAAATACATTATTTACATGGTTTAAGCTGTTTTAGTGATCAACAACAAGGTTCATGTATAAAGAAATCAGGCATAAAATCTCAAAGAGTCAGATTATAATGCTGTATTTGAAAACTTTCACCTTTTTGAGTTAGGTTTGGTTAATAAAGTCGATTTTTTTACTTTATATTTCTTCCTGTCTACTCAAGTTATATATTGTAATATTCTATATATTTTACACATACTTAATAATTTGAAGGGCCAGCTACAGGAAGTGACACTCCCAAGCCAAGTTAACTATTAAAGGCCAATAATGTCAGTAAAGAACGATAATATATGGAAATATTTCACAACAAACGACGATGATCCAACACTGTTTCACGTGCAGAACGTTCAAAATAAGATTTCAGACATTATTTAAATGGTTTAAGCTGTTTTTAGTGATCAACAACAGGTTAATTTGTAAAGAAATCAGGCAGTAAAGTTAATTTTTGCACAAATTAGCTGTTTTATGATTTACACATGAGGTTTATTGTGATTTGGGTCGCGATGGTTTGTCACTTTTTGTGTTTAACTAGTGAAAAAACACTGTTTAAGACAATAAAATACATTATTTACATGGTTTAAGCTGTTTTTAGTGATCAACAACAGGTTAATTTATAAAGAAATCGGCATAAAATCTGGGAATGTGCCTCAAAGACTCAGATTATCATCCTGTATTTGAAAACTTTCACCTTTTTGAGTTAGGTTTGGTTTATAAAGTCGATTTTTTACTTTATTTTTCTTCCTGTCTACTCAAGTTATATATTGTAATATTCTATATATTTTACACTTACTACTTATACTTATTTTATTTACCATGTGCATTGTATTCAACCTTGAACACTCTGCAAAACCATCTGAAACGTACCGCACTTCATCATTCGGACGATTTAAATCCATCGCTGCATCTTAGTTTACTTCAAACTGCTCCTGTTTTTAACTAGACTTCTCTGTGGTCACTTTACTTTTGTCTTTTTTGTATTTCTGATGTGCTTTTGTTTGTTATGCATTTCCTCAAATGTTTGTGTTTGGTCTTGGTTGCTCCTCAACATATTTCAGAGTTAAAATAAATAAAATAACATTTGTTCTGTGGCGTTGTGCTGCTCCAAAGCCTTTTTGCAGCCTGCGTGTCAGTGACAGGAAGTGTGAGAGAGGTCTGTTCGAGTCGATGCTTCGGGTTCTTTCCACAGGAAGTCGAATACGGAGGCGTGTAGGGTGGCGCTGCAGCTGTCCGCTGTTTTAGTAATCACATATCCCACCGACGATTCCACCGATTAATTGAGAAATCAGAAAAGAAACACAATGAGAAAATGATACATGACTCAATATTTGTACAATATAAAGTCGAATTGTCCCTTTTTTTTAAAGAAGTAACCCACGGTTTTGTACTCTGTTTCCTTTTTATTTATTTCAGCAATACTTCTACGAGTATTCCTTTGACGAGCTGCGGCAGCGTCCTCGCCATGTTTGCCCGTACGCCGTCGTCTCCTTCCACTTTAAAGGAAAAGACTCGCCACTTCCCAGCAAACCTCTGACCACCATCAGGTATGGACATCTGATCAACAATAGTGTCAATACGAATAATAATAATAATAGAAGTGGGTTTTTACCATAGACTGTATAAAAAAAGGTTTTTACCAGGGCTGCCCCCGACCAAAAAATCATTAGTAGACCAAAATTTCGTTGCTTGATGGTCGCAGGAAAAACAAACATTTGGAGCCATTTTGTTAAAAGGCTGGAGCGCTTTTAATTTGAAGGGCCAGCTACAGGAAGTGACACTCACTTGTTGTCAGTTTTTTTTACAAGACAGGGCCCAGACCAACTCTTAAAGGCCAATAATGTCAGTAAAGAACGATAATATATGGAAATATTTCACAAAAAACGAAGAAGATCCGACGCTGTTCACGTTCACCCCTGCACGAGGAACTTGACCTTTCATCTAAACATGTGAGTAACGTTAGCCTAGCCTAGCCTCCTGCTCATGGCGTCCACATCTCTCCTTGAGAAATCAGGTGTTTTGTGTTTTGTTTGTGTCTTTCTGACGATGATGGAAAACAACAAATGGGCAAATATTCAAATTAAATGATGCTGATGATTAAACAGAAGCAAACTTTTGCATTTCTGGTGCCCAGATAGATTTAAACCCCAGCCAAGATGCACTCTGATGGCGCCGGATCCTGGAAAGTACAACTAAGTCTAAGAGGGGGAGGGGATTATTCCCGCACACTAAGGAGACACATTAAAAGCACATGCGTTATTTTCACAACAGTATTTATTAATAAGCTAATATTCAAACCCAAATAGGCTATTTGTCATGGTTTATTGGGAGAGACCAAGCATCTATAGGTAAAATCAGACATTCAGCACCCCCAGAGACCCTCCAGAATGGAATAATCCATTGTTGCATAATCACATTTTGCGACGATTCGACTGAGATTAGTGGTCGAATATTCGGCTTTTCAGGGTCGCCCCTAATATGCATTTCTTGGTCGACCAGTGGACGTTATTTAGAGTGATAAGTCAAGTAATCGACACATATATATAAATATATATTATATCCTTGTGGAGGGGGCAGCCCTAGTTTTTACAGCACATTTTAAAGGATTGACTTGTTTGTCACCATTAACGATCTTGATCTCCGTTCGATGGACAGGTTGAACAGTCAGAACGCAGAGGGGAGCAAAGGTGAGTCTCTGTTCGCCCTTTAATCAAACTTAAATAAGATGATTCACACTTACAGCTGGGCACTAATGCAGATGTGCTGTCTCTCTTTCTCTCTGTCTGTCTCTCTCTTTCTCTCTCTCTCTGTCTTTCTCTCTCTTTCTCTCTTTCTTTCTGTCTCTCTCTGTCTGTCTCTCTCTCTGTCTCTGTCTCTCTCTCTCTCTCTTTATCTGTCTCTGTCTGTCTCTCTCCCCCTCTCTCTCTCTGTGCCCCCCCTCTCTCTCTCTCTCTGTCTTCCTCTCTCTCTCTCTCTCTCTCTCTCTCTGCCCCCCCCCCCCCTCTCTCTCAGGGCGTGCTCAGTTCACCGTGTGGACCGGTGATTTGGTGAACGGTGTCCACGTTCTCTTCCAGATCTGCCTTCGCTCCTTCTCTCCTCCCTTCCTGCCGCACAGACTGTGAGTCCCTGACACAACGTCTGCGACTTTGCAATACTTTGAAAATGTGACGACAGGATCCGAGTCGACAGTCTGGTCCGGCTGTAGAGATGAGACGTGGGACGTTAGCTCAGGAAATAACACCGACAGAATCACACTTTCAGTCTCCTTTCATTGTGAAGCTGCAGCAGGAAGTGTTGATCAAACATGTTCGATCATTTTCTGTCCATCAGTGTTTTGTTTCTGAGATTTATTGACTCTGCTCTGCCTCAGCTGCTCACCTTAGATTTTAGATAAACACATGTGTTTATATATCTGTATGACACCCCTCTTTAAAGGTGGAGATGTGTGTGTTCACGTGTGTAAACCCCTTATTTTGTTTATTTAATAATATTTTGTTACGTACGTTATTTAATTAGTATTTGTTATTATTTATGTACAAAGTTGTTTTTCCTTTTAGGGACAAAAAAAGGATTATATATATATCATTTTTAGTCATTTATTTTGAAATAGCTCTTTTTTTGGTCGTATTAGTGTAAACCAGGGTAGAAAACCTGTCTAATATCCAGACGCTCCCCTTTCTATTTAACTGATACGGGCCTAAGATGTTAAACATGTATTTTTATGATGTTTTCTTAACCCTGTAAAGCCTGACCCATGGAAAGTGAAGTCAGAAAATTCTAATTTTTTGGGACTGAAATGTTTATTATACCCTCAAACAAAATCCCAATTTTTTTTTTTTTTGCCACATCATTTTGTTTATGATGTATTTTTTGTATCACAATTGATACATAGGGGTTGTTTTGAGCTTTCTGTTCACAACTTATGTTAATTTTAGATACAAAAACAGAACATTTTGACAATATAGAGCATTTCAGGTAGTTTTGCTCCCGTCACAGCGTTCATCTTTGCCTTCCTCAACACATGCAATGAAATCGACTGATTGATATTTATTTTTCCCCACATAAAATGTAATTTAAGATTAATTAGAATAATCAAATCATCACGATAGTCCGTGTATTGTAATACATGTATTGATGTAGATTATATTACAAAATTGTGACGTGAGAGTTCAGGGATAAATCACCTTATATAGCAAATAGCAAATATGATACAAATGGTTTTATAGGGTTAAACTTAAACACTAAAATGTGTCTGTAGCGAACTCTAGGTTAGCGGTTATTATTAAAAGCTATAACAGTGCTTAACACCGCAAATACCTTTACCTTTGATGGTACGTGATGCTCAGGGTCTCTGCAGTCTTCTGTTTTTTGTTTTTGTCTCCTTAAGCTGCTACGGTGTGTGCGTGCGTGCGTGCGTTCGTGCATACGTGTGTGTGTGTGCGTACGTGTGTACGTTGGTGTGTGTGTGTGTGTGCGTGCGTGCATACGTGTGTGTGTGTGCGTACGTGTGTGCGTGTTGGTGTGTAAGCTTGTCGTTTTAAATGCGTCTTTTAAAGGTCGAGTCTTTTCTTTTTGCTGCTTTTAATGTTAAATTATTTTCTGCACTTTAAGGGATTGTACTGTAAATTTTGTTGTACTGGTACAATGACAATAAAGACAATTTAATTAAATTTAAGTTTCTTTGTCTCCTTCAGACCAGAGAAGTTGGAAATCGGTCGGTTGATGAGACTCAACCAGTTGACCAAGCACCTGCCCGCCGACCTGCTCTCCTACAACCTCTACAGCAGCAGCCAAGAAGGTGAAGCCAAATTAACCCTGCGTGATGAAACATTTCGCACCACGATGTAGCGGACCGGATTTACTCCAGGCTCAGTACAAACTGCTGTTATTTTGTGTTGACTTCCAGTTAGATCTGCAGTAATCAGCATCACAGGACGCCAATCATCCTTAGTGCGAAAGCAGAAAATGTGTTCTTTTGCTGTTAACATCGCTTCTTAATATGAGCAGAGATTTATCGAGATGTTGTGTGTTTTTGTGTGTGTAGTTGTGAAGAGCGGCCATTGCTGCAGCCTTCTGGAGGTGACGGACAGAAGTGGGTCTATGAGCAGCCTGGCGAAATTGCTGCAGGAGCTGGAGACAAAGGGAGTGGTGCGTTTGGCTCGCTGTAATATTGTAAAGTCAGTTTGTTTTGCTGTTTGAGTGCGTTCTGGGTGCTGATGCATGATAGGACCACTGCATTATATAACAGAAATAACAGGATCTTATAAGCACAAGACATTCGACAGCGTGATGACTGTAAATGTGGCGTGAGGACCTTAAGGGCGCACTCACACTGTCCTTCCGTACCGGGCCAAAACCGTTTTTTCAGCTAAAGCCTTGTGCGTTTGAGCAGTGAGTGCAACTGCTCTGCGCATAACTGCGGACAGCGGGCCGTCCACGGATACGAGCACGATGCCTACGACGGTTCTGACGTAATTTATGTGCGCCTGTTCGGACATAGAAATTAGAAGGAGGGACCATGCGCGGACATTTAACAACAACAACAACAATGGCGGCGAAAGGTTCACGTTGGTGTGATGCGGAGGTGGAGTGTTTACTGCAGATTTGGTTGATGAAAATATTCAAAAACAGTCGACAAGACGCACAAAAACTCTGAGGTCTATGGAAAGATTTGTAAACAAAGAGACGCATCGCGATGACGTCATCAATACGTATGACTTGTTACGGCGTGATGACGTATGGACAGCGGGAAGCATTTGCGCGAGGCCCAGGCAGTGTGAGTACAAACGGGCGCTGGGGGAGATGGAGGGGGGACAAGTACCCTAAAGCCCGGGCCGCGGTGCGGAAGGACAGTGTGAGTGCGCCCTAAGCCTCTTTACATTAGGGGACGACGCTCTAACCACTGAGCCACCAGCCGTCCCTCCTACTTTACTGTTTAAAACAAAAAAACTGTTCTAGCTAATGCCTCCTTTCACTGTTTTATCGTGAAAAACGTGCAATTAGGGTTTAGTTTATGGGATGACACCTTAATTAAAGCAAAACGATCGATGAAGGAATGAGTGTAAGGGAAATTAAATTGGAGAACAGCTGTTGAATGAGAGTCGTCTCTTCTCCCCTCAGGTTTTGGTGACTCCACTCACGGACAGAGGCTTTCTCTTCTTGATATCCAGCGTTCAGATGGCCACGCCCTCTGGTAAGATATGGGAAAGACGGGTGTACTGGTAAATGATGTATATATGTATATATTGGACAAGCCACGTGGTTATTGAGAAGTAAGACACAACAGTGTATCGCTGCGTCATGGGGAGTGGAATATTCTATGGAAAGGTGCTTTGATTTTGAATAAATTGATTGAAATGTTACGTTACATGCTGATTGAATATATGATACAACAGAGAAGATAAGATCTCCATGTTTGAGAGACTGAAAACTGAACTTTTGATGATTTACAGATGATCAAAATAGGTGATTATATTTCTGTTTACTTAGTTTTCCTTTAATCCTTCTGCAGAAATCTGTCTCAAAACATCAAGTTGGTTGTTTATAGAACAATAACATCTAATTTAATGTGATTAGCCATAATAAGTAGGGATGCTCGATATTGGCTTTTCTGCCGATATCCGATATTCCGATATTGTCCAACCCTTAATTTCCGATACCGATATATGCAGCCTTTTTACACCAACATCACATATCACCTATTATGGAATTAACACATTGTGCCTAATTTTATTGTGATGCCCCACTGGATGCATACATGAAGGCAACACGGCTTTTCAAATGTAAACACAGTCTGTACAAAATAAGTTATTGAAAAAAGTGCCATTCATTTAATTGTTTGTGTTTTTAGAGAGAATATTTTGCCTCAAACAACACTACAGACAACATCACAACAAGGAAGATGCATAGCTTCAGTCCAGAGTAGTAAACAAACATAGTCCTCTTTTTCCAGACTGAGTAACAACAGAGCCGTAACTTGACAAATAATACAATCAATAAATCAGCAGTCAAGCTCACCATGCTAACCTGTAGTGGATCTAACGGATACAGCACCAGAAATTAGCTTCTCGACGTGACTGTAAACAATGCTGTACAGTTCAGGTCAGCACTGGTCTGAGAAATACTTGTGACTGGGCGTTATACAGACATAACGGGGCTCGAGGAACTCCGCACGTTTGGTGAATCCGGCATCTTGAACGATAGAAAAAGTTTGTTTCTCGGTGTCGGCTGTTGCTTCTTCTCATCACTTTGCTGCACAGATGTAGCGTATCACTCCGCATGATTCTTCTTGAGGTGGATGATCAAATGTGATGTATTAAAGGAAGACGCCTTGCAGTCATTGCAAATCGCAAATTCACTGTTAGTAGATGACACTTGGAAATACTTTCAAACCATGGACATCTCATGCACCGGGAGAGCTGAAGCTTGTTAGCCACGGTTAGCAACCTACGAGTCTAGCGTGTTGTTGTCGTTATACGTCATCAAGCACGTTCCTGTAAACGTCCCATGTTGCATTCATGCAGACCCGTAAATGCTGAAGCCTACAGAACAAACATCGGTTGTAAAAACCCGATACCGATAATTCCTGATATTGCATTTTTAACTCAATATCGACATCCCTAATAATAAGTTAACTGAATACTAGAGTATTATTCTGTATACAAGTATGTAGTTGTATACAGTTGTAAGGTACTCGAAAATAATGAAAAAAGCACCTTGAAATGCTTGAAAAGTGCTTGAATTTAACTGTGGAACTGTAGGAACCCTGCTTATATTAGATTCCTTTAAACTCATCACTACATGTATTAATTAAGTCTGGACGGTTTGGATGAAATACCCTTCGATCATGTTTTTCCCTTAATTTCTGACACAGGGTGTGAGAACTAGCCGTTGTCTGTACAAAAGTAATGTTGTTGAAGTGTTTAGGGCCAAAATGAATCAAGACAAGTTTGATATTCTTGTTGTTTAGATGTAATTATGAAGCATAGCAGAATGCGCTACAGCATAATACTAAGAATGACAATGTTTTTGTATTTTCAGAGAGGGGAGAGAGCTGGAAGAGGTGTCTTCAGGCCTTGTTTGTCTTCCCAGAGTCCAGAGACGTGGCCAAGTCCAGTGAGTAATAAAGGGACTGTTGGGGGGTGTTGGGGTGATTCATTTACTATATTTTTTTCCAAATCATGTATGTAATTTTAGCTGATACAGATCTTTTATTTTGCAGTCTGTTTATTCTGTGTGTTCATCTTTACACATTAGAAAAACAATAGTTTTAATTACAATACCAACCCCTTACCCCCATCCCTCCAGCACCCAGCCCCAGCAGATGGACATGTATAGTTAAAAGTAAATCAGGGCGCACTCACACTGTCCGTCCGTCCCTTGCCCCGTGCTTTAGAGTACTTGTCCCCCCCTCCAGGCCCGTTTGTACTCACACTACCTGGGCCTCGGAGAATGCTTCTTGCTGTCCATACGTCATCACGCCGTAACACATCACACGCATTGATGACGTCATCGCGATGCGTGGCTTTGTTTCCAAATCTTTCCATAGACCTCAGAGTTTTTGTGCGTCTTGTCGACTGTTTTTGAATCTTTTCATCGACCAAATCTGCAGTAAACACTCCACCTCCGCATCACACCAACGTGAACCTTTCACCGCCATTGTGTTAAATGTCCGCGCATGGTCCCTCCTACTTTCTATGTCCAAACAGGTGCACATAAAATGACGTCAAACCGCCGTAGGCCTCGTGCTCGTACACGTGCGTGTTGGCAGGTAGTAAGAAATATAAATAAATTAAAAATAAATAACCGGTAAAGGTCCATTTAAAATGTGCTCAGATCGAGTATTTTCTCTTCCTTTGGTGACTCATCCTGCACTCGTTTACTGTGTTTACAAAAGTTAATACAATAAAATGAGACTTTGGGCAATGTGTTAGTCGCATCAGTCATATAAAACCGTACTTCACTGCTTGTGGCTACCAGAGCGTTATGGGACAAGATAGAAAATGATGTGTGTTTAGATATCAGTGGGCAAAAGGTTGTTTTCATATCCCAAAAAATGTTTCTGTCGCTAAACTCTAGCCCAACGCTCTGTTATGCAGTCCAATTAAACGCAAACGCTTTGATTTAAATCCCTCTTGTAACTGTGCACTGCTCTAATGTTTCCATTTCACCGCCAACAACACTGTTACTTCTGTCTCACTGAGACTTTAAAGTCTTCATAGAGCTGCAGAGTTGAGAGGTAATTCTCTGCTGGTCTGAGACTACGAGCAATGGCTTCATGATCACACTGTTACACATCAGTCAGTTGAGATAAACAATGTTAAATAAGCACAAAGGATTTAGCTGTGGCGGCTAAACAACACCTGCAGTTGATGTTAATATTGATGTTTTATTTTCTTTCCTGTAGCAGTAAGGTGTGCTTCCTCGTCCCATGAGGCCTCCGAGTCGTTGATGTCCGGCTGCCCGGTGATGCCGAAGCTGAGGCAGTTTATTCCAGCGTTGCATCATGCCTTGGTCAAGATTCGTGTCAGCCCTCCTCCCGAGCTGTCTGCCGGCGTGGAGCTCATGGCACGGGAATACCTCAGCGGCCTGAAAGAGGGCAAGGTACGACTTTTTTAAATAATTTAAATTGTAGGAGTGTCTGCATACTTTTGGCCTTTTAGTCTATATGTGTTTTACATGTGTTCTAACATCAAAGCACATATTTCTGTCTTTGCTCTCCAGGTTCGGCAGTACCCCATGGGCGAGTACGATTCCAAACTAGATGAGCAAGAAAAGCTGTTGTCTGTTCCTGAATACCCCCTGGTGAACATGGACAGTTATCTGCTCGCCTACACGTACAAACCAGCCATCTACCAGCTGTCGGTGGCTCGGGCCAGGCTGATAATGGAGGAGCACGGCGACCCTGAGGAGCCACAGGAGGCGAGGCCCAGGAAGAGCGGCGGAGGCCAGAGAGAGGCGATGGGGAATGAGGAAACCGGCAACGCTGGAGACAGACATACAAACAATAAAAAGGTGAAAACTGACATTTAGGGAACGATGACTACCAAAACTATGGTGTTAGTGTTCTGCAAGACTCTTGTGATTTCTTAATTTCAGCTTAAATGTGTTTTCTTTTGTTGCTCAGATGCAGCAGCTGATCGACTTGGTTTTGACCTGTAAGAGGGACGCAGAGAGCGAGGTGAGGAGGGAGGAAGGAAGAGGAGGAGTAAAGGTGTCGGGGAGAAAGAGGAAATTGGAACAGGAGACAGCAGAGAGGACGCTTCTGTTCCTGAAGGCATCACAGGAACCTGGAAGACACAGCCGGACTCAAGGTGAGGCAACACAGTTTTCACCTGCATCGCAGCCATCTTCTCACCCAGTAGAGCCTGATGGATGGTGTTGAATGTACTGGAGAAGTCAAAGAACATGACTCTCACAGTGCTCACAGGTTTGTCCAGATGACTGTAGACTCTGTTCAGCAGGTAGGTGATGCAGTCCTCAACTCCCAGACAGGGCTGTAGGCGAACTGTAGTGGATCAGTGAAGGGCCTGACCATACGCCTTAGCTGCTCCAGGACAAGTCTCTCCATGGTCTTCATGGTTTGGGACGTCAGGGCCACAATCTGTAGTCCTGAGGGCCACTGGGACGCGGCGTCTTCGGCACAGGCACGAAGCAGGAGGTCTTTCACAGCACAGGGACTCTTTGGAGGTGCAGGCTCAGGCTGAAGACTTGACCCAGTACTCCACACAGCTGGGGGGTACAGGCTTTAAGCAACCTGGGAAAACACCATAGGGGCCTGCAGCTCTGTCGGAGTGGGGTCTCGTCAGCTGTCTTCTCACCAGGTCAGGCATGAAGGACACTGTAGAGGTGTCTTTTGGGGGAGGGCTGAGGTCGTCAGGTTGTGGAGGACATGATGTAGAGCAGGGGGAGGGGTGGAATAGGTAGATGTGAAGTGATGGTGGAGACGAGGGGTCTGTAAGGAGGAGGAGTAGGGGGAGGTAAAGGGGCAGTGGTTGAGGGGCCGGCAGCATGGGAGTCATGCGGGGGATGGGCCGCAGTATCAAACCTATTGAAAAATAGGTTCAGTTCGTTGGCCTGGTCCACACGGCCCTCCAACCCTGTGATACCAGTCTTCTGGGACTCAGTGATGTTTCTCATGCCACTTCACACCTCCTTCATGTTGTTTCGCTGGAGTTTGTTCTCCAGCTTTATCCTATAATTGTCTTTAGCCTCCCTGATTTTAAGTTTCAGTCCTCCTGCACCTCACCACGTTTGCCATCTCTGAATGCTCTCTTCTTTTCATTCAGGATGTCCTTAATGTCCTTGGTGATCCAGGGTTTGTTGTTGGCGTAGCGGCTTAAAGTCTGAGCTGGGACATTGCAGTCCACACAAAAATGTATGTAGTCCGTGATGCACTCAGTGAGCCCATCGATGTCCTCCCTGTGGGGCTCACAAAGTGCAGGCGGGTCAGTCACTTCAAAGCAGCCCTGCAGTGTCTCATAAGCCTCCTCAGACCTTCTCCTCACAGTCCTTGTGGTTGTAGGCTTCCTCTTCACCAGAGGCACATAGCAGGGTTTGAGGTAAACCAGGTTATGAGCTGACCTGCCCAGAGGGGGAAGAGAAGAGATGTATGCATCCTTAATGATAGCATACATCAGGTAAAGAGTTCTCTCCTCTCTGGTAGGACTACTCATGTACTGTTGGAACTCTATGCAAAGTGACGTGCTTAAAGTCTCCCGACATGTTGATGAGGGCACTGGGGTGTTGAGTCTGGAGTCTGGAGATGGTGGTGTGTATGATGCTGCAGGCAGAGGGAGGGATATACAGAACAACAGGATGACATGTGGGATCTCTCTGGGCAGATGGTATGGACGGAATCCAATGGCAATCAGTTCAACATCCGGGCTACAGAGCTGTTCTTTAATGGTGATATGACCAGATAACACCATCTGTTGTTTACTAGAACGGCAAGCCCCCCTCCTTTCCTCTTATCGCTTTCGGTGCAGTCCCGGTCAGCCCGAATGGGGTGGGAGCCATCCACGATGAAGTTCTGGTCCGTGATGTCCCTGTGCAGCCATGTCTCTGTGAAACACATCTGACTGTACTAACAGTACTCCGGGTGGCTCCGCGTTAGCGCTGTTAGTTCATCCATTTTGTTGTACAGAGATCGTACATTTCCCATAACACAGCAGAGACACGGCTTAAATCTTCTCCTCTCCATAAACCCGTCCCGTCTCAACCCTCTTACTGCCTCGATGTTGCTTCCTACCTCTGCGTCCCCGGTGTGGTTTTCTCCAGAGTTAGGGTGGAATATCCACTGGTCTGGCTGCTATGCCGGCCGGCATTAGGGCGATAAGCTGTTCTCCGGAGTAAGCAAAGACAGCGTGTCCCAGTGGAAGCGGCATTGATAAAAAACGCACAAAAAGAAACAGAAAACAATCCAAAGTAACCTCATTGTAGAGGACAGAAGTTCACCGAAGTTAGGGTGAAGAAACGGAACAAACAAAGGAGAATAGAAGTTAGGAAAGTTTTAAAAAAGCTCAAAGACTGGAGTAGTAACAGGCCACTTGCACTTGAATGACCATCCAAAACTGCTTTTTTAACAACTACTACTGCTGAAAATAACACCAGACCTCTGCAGTAGCATGAGAAGAGTCCGTACACATAAAACAAAGCACAAACGACTTGGAGAACGCGGAGTTTATTAAAAAAGACGCTACAAGCACTAGCAGCGGGCTACATCCATACTGAGAGGCAGCCTAAACAAGTCGACTACCTATTGGGGTTCAATCGAACTGAACTCAGTAAAGCTCCTCGATGAATTAGAAAAATGGCCCCCATGTTTTCCAGAATTCTTTCAAAGAAGCTCACAATGAAACCCTGAGTTGTTCCAGTGCCTGATCCAATGACAAAAGGCGGGAGGAGAAGGAGATTTCCATTTAAGCAAAAAAAGTCTTCTCGCTATGAGTATTAAGGACCAGAATATCTTTCATCAACGTGGATGAAGAAGAAGAAGAAGAAGAAGAGGAAGAGGAAGGGGAAACACCAAATACAAAATGGATTAGGATCTACTTTTTTGGCGGCGACTTGAGTAATCTTTTGAAAATCTCTCTGTGATGGGGGGCTAACACAAAACATGTGATAAGGTCGGCGGGGGCCTGATTAGGTTTGATTTGATTTGTCTGTGTAAAATCAGAATTTAAATGTTGCTCAGTTTCAGGCGGATGTAGGTAAACTGTAAGAAGGCGTCTGTAATCTGTGACAGCTGAAGGTTTTAAAATGTTCTATAAACTTTTGCATGAAGTCAAGAAGCGGTTTTAACTTGTACTCACACATCTCTTTCCCTCAACATTTGCTTTCCCTCTCCAGTTTGTGTTTTGCTTTCAGTCCGAACATCTCAAAAGATGATTTACTTTTCTCCTTTTTATTGTTCATCTTATAATCGGCGGTTGACCGACCTGTTTTCTCTCTGCTTTGGGCTCCCAGTCGAGAAACGGCAAGCCTCTGGCTCTCCTGGCTCTCTTGCGTCTGTAATCAGCTCAGTGGATCTGAAGGAGGTTGATCTGAGGGAAGATGGGTCTGAACCAGCTGCTAAACTTCTCAGGCTGCTAACAGGTGACTGGATATGGTGACTTTCTTTCTACTCTACTAGCTTCAACCTTTTATTAATACTCTTTTCTGTTTATTCTTTCACACTGTCTGATTCTAGTTGGTAAGGATGGGAATTGATAAGATGTTATATATATACCAATGCCGCCACCGACTCTGCTTATCGGTCTGATTCTTTATTGATTGTAAATGCGTCTGAAACTGTCTTATTATCCGAGTCTGAAAACAGTGTCGATGACAGAGAGAATATTTCTTCAGTGTTTGTTTTTATTTAGGCAAACCCTTCCTGCGCGGCACTGATGTTACAATAACAGGATACTTACCCGTGGTAACAGACGTGCTGCTCGGTTGGGAAGCTGTGACTCGTGCGCAGAATTTTAAAATATATTACATTCCTGGAATTTAATTACCTTGCACAGCAGATAAAATCCCGCAGTACACGAGACCATATGAGAAATGCGTTCACACGTCAGATGAAAATCCATCTTGTCAGGCTCCGATTAATGTGTTTCGGCTGGAAGTCATCAGGCCAATCAGCATCCTGTGAGGAGCTACTGGCAGTTGAGGGGGGAGCGGGAACGGGAGGCGACCGCTTGTTCTAAACAACAACAGCAACTCCTAAAGATGTTAGCTTAGACGCTGAAATAGCATCAGTTTTATCAGAACCGGAGAGTTTTTCTTCTGAAGGAATTTCTCGATGGAAGTTTTCGCTCTTCTCCTTCTCCTGACTTCAGCGAGAGTTTGATTGACAGATGGTTCATCCAATCAGCTGCCAGGTATGTTTTTAAAGCACCTTCCCTTTCCAAATCGGTCTCTAGTGAGGCCTTCTCTGGTGGTTCTTTGTCTTTCTTTGGCAAGTCAGTAAGGAATTGAAGCCCATGTTGCGTAGAAAGATCTTTCAGCTTATTGCTTACTTAATGAATGATCCCTTTAGGGCGCACTCACACTGTCCTTCCGCACCGCGCCCCGGGCTTTAGGGTACTTGTCCCCCCTCCGTCTCCCCCCGCTGGCCAGCCCGTTTGTACTCACACTACCTGGGCCTCGCGCAAATGCTTCTTGCTGTCCATACGCCATCACGCCGTAACACGTCACATGCATTGATTGACGTCATCGCGATGCGTCGCTTTGTTTACAAATCTTTCCACAGACCTCAGAGTTTTTGTGCGTCTTGTCGACTGTTTTTGAATATTTTCATCGACCAAATCTGCAGTAAACACTCCACCTCCGCATCACACCAACGTGAACCTTTCACCGCCATTGTTGTTGTTGTTAAATGTCCGCGCATGGTCCGTCTTTTTTTTTTTTTCATATGTCCGAACAGGCGTACTTAAATGACATGAGAGCCGCCGTAGGCCTCGTGCTTGTACACGTGCAAACGCGCTCTAAAAAAGCCCAGCTCTCTCAAACGGGCTGTGGACGGCCAGCTGGCCACAGCTAGGTGCAGAGCGGGTGCACTCACACTGGTCAAACGCACTAGGCTTTACCCGCAAAACCTGTTTTGGCCCGGTGGAGAAGGACAGTGTGAGTGCACCCTTATAGACATTACAAACTGCACTGTCGTCTTTAGCCACGCTTCGGGTCTTTTCTTCCTCTTCGCCATGACTTCTTGTTGTTGCAAGTTTGTTATGCAATGTGCAACTGTCGTAAAACCACGGCTGCATCGATAAAAGGAATTGATAAGCTCAGATACGATTCATATACAAACCAATTTGTTCCTGGTTCTCTATTCCCGTCCTTACCAGCTGGTCATGTTGCATCATAACACTAGAAGGAGATGGCAGGAAATCATTGAAAATGATTGATGATAACGTATCTTAAAATGAATGTTTCCCTCACACTGACAGACCTCAGCCAAGCTGCCAGAGGAACAGCCAATCAGAGCCTGAATGAAGTGCACGAGGAGGGGCAGAGGGAATCCTTTCCGTTTAATAGGTTAGCCATCAAGCTGGGTCTCCCCACCAACTGTGACATCGACCTGAGGAAGCAGGAGGAGCTCGAGGTAACTAAATATTGGTGCATGATGGTGTGTTTTCCTCAAATTGAATGCACGGATACTCTACATCAGCTGTTGTCACCTGTTCTTTACAAACAGCTCAGTCACATTATCTTATTCCTCATCACCACGGCATCGTTCAGCTCGACTCAACACACTTTTGGTACCAGGTGCTTTTCCCTGTTCTGTTCTCGATTGGGGATAGTTCACGCCACAGCAACGCCCCCAGATGTCATCTTTGAAGAATAAAACCATTACTAACGCCGTTAATTTTTCAGTAACGGAGTTATCTAACTAATTACTTTTTCTGCCGTTACTGAACGTTAAATGCGGTGCATTACTATGAATTGGTTGAAACAACTGCGTAATCCGAACGCAACCCTGGCTCCATGATCCAAACACAAACTGTTAGCGAGGAGACCAGGTGGCTTAACAACCAGATAAGCGATTGGCTAAGGCAGAGACATGTTTTGTGGTAGCCAATCAAAGCCAGTGTTTTAACACACAAGCCAAGACGCACGCACACCAAACTGATTCGAAGAAACAGCAGAAATGGCGAGTCTGGAGATATAAGCACTACTTCAAATTCATTGCGGTCAAAGGCAAGAACATGCGTGTAGTACATTATGTCAAGAAGCAAAGACTATGTCGACATCTGTTGTAAGCAACTCTAATCTAGTGAAGCATCTCACAACGACACACGCGTCACATCTTCAAAATTAGTGGCCAAGAACACCGATACCTCCACCCCCCAAAGAGGAGCAGGCTGTCTGACAAGAGGTTTGAAATGCTGCTGCTTCTTAGATACAGTCAGTTGTTTGAAGGGCAGGATGGTTAGGCTACATGGGTTAGCCAGATACATGACGGCTACATGAATAGATGAGAGTTTTGGAAGGAGTGTATGGATGGGTAGATGAATATCTTCAAGCTATAGTTCAATCTTTAAAAGCACCCCATGTTGCTTAACTGTTTACTTTTTTAATGAAGGAAATACTTGAAATACAGGAGCCTGTGTCTTCCAGACTATTCGTCTCAGGTTGTGAGAGTATTTATTGAATTGCTACGGTTACTGTAGTTACTGTTTCGTCCCTTCCATAGTGTAACAACTGTATTAGTGCAATAAATCATTTGAAGCTGTTGAAATATTAGTTTTGGGGAGAGCGTTTAGTCAGCCTGCCATCTTGTCTACATGCAGACCGGAAGTGTCCCAGACGTCATCTTAAACACGATACTCGCTGAATCCTTTCATCCGCATCCAAACAGAGGAACGACTGCACTTTGTCAATTGCACGGTACAGCAGATCGCACATCTTTGTGGATTATTAATCGTAATTGTAGCCTATGTCTTCTGTAGATTTCACACAAAGATTCTCCTACAATAGGAACAAAAAGTAATCTCAAGTTTATCGCAATCCGTATTTTACCACCCTTTAACCGACTTTTCAAAACAGACAACATATTGTATAAATAGACCGACACGTTGATCATGATGGTCATTTTACCGTGGCACAATGAGATGCATCGATTGTTGGGTTTGGAAAACATTTAGGTCGCTGGTGTTTGTTTGTTTTTGTACAATCTGGGTATTAGTATTAATCTTTATAGACAAGATGACTGCATTCGAGTAAATTAATCTCTGCCTGACCTCATGTTTAATCGGGTTATTTCTTCATATCCCTGCCAATATGTTGCTTTGATGGTTCATACTGGGGTGGACGGATAAGACAAGTATTACTATAAATCTGTTGTGAGAAGCATAGGACGCATACAATACGCTTGCAGTACACCACTGCCAGGTGGTTTTCACCTTATGGGTCTCTGGGTAGCTTCAGCGTTATCTTTGACATCTTTGACGAGTCACTCGGCGGCGAAAACAAAACACGGGACTCCTCCGCTGCTCTTAATTTGTCTTCTACTGTAGCTGCATTCACCAGATATCTTCACACATATCTTGAGAAACGTTATCTCTCCTCTGCTGTGATGGCTCTCTCTCTCATTCACTCAGAACACAACTCCTTTCACATTTTCATGTAATTTATTGGTAATGTCCCCACAGAAGAAGGCTGCGTTGCTCTGTCTTTTGACTGGCACACCTACTGATGTTGTCAAGCTTGATCCTGTTTGGACGCTGTCAGTCGAAAATAGGCTGTAGACAGGAAATCTAATTGAGCATGGAGCAATTTTTAGCGGGGCGAACGAACAGCTCAACGCTCTACATGACGGTGCTCTTTCACCAATCAGTGTCCTGCAGTGTTTTATCTCCACCTCCTAGTGTCGGCTCAGCTCGCGTGGAAACCTCGCCCGCTGTGGTATCAAAAAAGTACCCAGTACTATTCACAACCTTTGCTAATGAAAAAACAAAAAAGAGCGAGTCGAGTGAAGCCGTACTATACAGTGGAAATGCAGCAATAGTGTACAGTAGGAACCCAGCTAAGACTTAGATGCTGTGCACATGTGCAGTAAAAGTATAAGAAGTCATGACTCTCATCATGTTAATATCACTTTATCTTCTTTATCCCAGTGGGAACTTTGTATTAATGTCTTGAAAAAGTCCCTGGTGCTGCTATTTATAGCTACAGTTTACAAGACATCACATGCTGATCAAACTATTGCGTTACTTATTAGTTATAAATATTCTCAAAGCAATTTCAGTCAAAAGCAACTGGACTTGGTTATTTGTCTAGGAAGACGTTTCACCTCTCATTCAAGAGGCTTCATCAGTTCATGTACGCATCTGACCGCATGGGACTGGTCCCAGCCTGGTCAGATGCGTACATGAACTGATGTCTTCCTAGACAAACAACAAGTCCAGTTGCTTTTGACTGAAATTGCTTTGAGGATAACGACGACCTGGACGAATGAGAACATTCACAGGCTAGTTATAAATATATTTTTTGTAATTCAACTTAATTAAATTGGTACTTCATCTACACTAGTTGTTTCCTCTGAAACAATTGAGCCTCCTTTCTTTCCTTGACCCGCAGGAACGTTCAACAAAGTGTGTGTGGTTTTTTGTGTGTGTGTGTAGGAGCAGACGGCGGGCAGCATCAGCAGTTTGGAGGGATTCAGTCCTGGTTCCCACAGCGGGGAGATGATTCACCACGGAGCAGCAGGTAGAGGAGGAGGTGGAGAGGAAGGAGGGCTGCAGAGCAAAACAGGAGGATACAAAGAGGAGGAGGAAGAGTGGGAGATCCCCTGGGTCCTCGTCCCCATCACAGGTCTGTCTGTGTGCCCTGTCAGGGTGCACATCAAATAAGTCATTAGTATTCTGCTTTAAACCATATTTGTTGCCATTTAAGCCTTTCAAAAACATATATTGCGATCTAAGAACTGTTTTCTGCTTGCTGCACACAAAGAAAGAGAGGTACTAACCGGCCAAATGGTCCATCAGCAATCTGCACCATGAATTACATCTAATAAGCTAAGTAATATAAAACATGACAGCAAATGTTCGAAGCTTCATTTGAAGCCTCAGTAGAATCTTCAAATGTCAAAAATGATATTTTGGTACAGCCCTACAAACATTAACACCAGCCTGCATTCATCTTGATCATAATATCAATGGAAAATCAAGCAATAAGACAAAAGAGAGAAACAAAGGGGTGATAAAGTCCCCTGTCTCCAAACTCACAGGGAGCCACGATAAGGAGCCACAGGGTTTTATTATCTGCTTCTTTAAATGTTTCCAGAGAAGCTTAGTTCACTGTCCCGCCCTGAAACATCAGGTCACAGTTGATGGTGAATCACAGAAATGTTTTACTAAACAATATGTTGCTTTACGACTTATGGACCAAACTGCAGAAGTGTCGAGAATGAAAGAAGAAAGTTAACTCTGAACTCTGTCTTCAGGTTTGTGTTCGCTGAAGTACACCCAGAGAGACCGAAACATCCCTCAGGACCCTCGTTTCCAGCACCTCGCCAAGGCAACAGGCATCACCCCAGCAACCAAAGCTTCCAGGAAAAGCCCCTCCCGGTCTCCTGAGCGAAGCCCTCCTCCCTCCCCCATGCTCCAGTACCCATCCCCAGACCCCAGCCCTCCTGCGTCACCCTCCCAGTGCCCATCTCCAGAGCCCAGTCCTCCGCCTACCCCGTCTCAGTGTCCGTCCCCGGAGCCCAGCCCTCCCCCCTCTCCCTCCAAATGCCTGTCGCCTCTACCTCGTCCTTCCCAATGCCGGGACCCTCGCCTCATCCGCCTCGCCTCACCCTCCCGGTGTCAGTCCATGGAACATAATGAGCTCAGCACGGTTAACAAGGACCACAGTGGTGCTTACGAGCACTCAACCCCCACAAACTCCCGGGAGTTTTCAGGTAACCTCATCCGCTCTCTGTTTGGTCACAGGATCTGCTTCTTGCATCTGTGTTCAGGCTTGAATTATGTCACACACAGTTTTGACTGAGAGTTTGGAGCTTATAACTTGATTTTATTTCTACCTGCTGCAGATCAAAACAGTTGGCGATTAGTTTCATAGTTGACAACTGATCAATTAATCTTTGTTTCTTTCCTAAGTTTGCATCTGTTGTGTATTCTGCCTCCTGCAGGAGTGTCCACAGAAAGAGAAGAGAAACCTCAGGGGACAGAGAAGAAGAACGGAGAGCCATCTGTTGCTGTATTCATGCAACCGCCTATCCTTCCAGCTCCAGAGAGGACGACGAACCCTTCACCACTGCACACTGGGCGAGAGAAGGGAGATGCAAAGGGGGAAATGAGGAAGGGGAAGGAGGAACAGGCACATGCAGAGGGGGAAAAGGAAACTAAGCCACCACTCAACGTGCAAAAGCGAGGGAAAGACCAAGTTAAGAAAGAGGAGGAGGTGGTGGAAATCTCACATGTGGTCACGAGTGATGAGGAGCCAAAAGGAAAAATTAACAAACTTGTAGGTGGCACTTTGTTTTCTTCATCCACCTCCTTACCTCGTTCTCCTCTTGACAGCATTATAGACAAAAATCTGGCCGCCTTCTCCTCGGAGATACAGCTCCTCCTGCAGGAGCAGGGTGCTCATCACAGCTTCCCACATTCCCCACACTGCACTTCAAACACAGAAACCACCGCAGCTCAACACACACTCCCACACACCCAGCTATCTCGGTTATCACGTTATGTGTCTTTTTTCACCCATTGCCCCCCTGTCGAGGACTACGTCAGCTCACTTCATGACGACATGGACAAAATACTTACAGAGTTTAATGTCAGCTGGCAGGGCACCAGCCAGACTGATGTTGATGCTGCGCTGGCTAGCAGAGTTAGTGATTTTGTGTCCAGCATCCGAGCAGGTAATGCTAACACAGGCGGAGATGATGACGGTGAACAGACAGCTGCTGAAGATGGTGCTTCACTCTCCGGAGGAGGTGAAGTGTGGCAGCCACATACAATCACCGTTCAGGTTCCTAATGCTACAAACAACAGAAATCCCACAACGCCTCATGTCACTTTATCTGCTACTACCTCTGCGCCTGGCTCTGTTTACAAGCCTGCTAACACTTCCGTACTCATTCCTGCTCCTGAAAAGACCCCACAGTCCGACTGGACTCATAAAACCAGACAGGACAACAGCATCACCAGGACTGTACACTGTACCAGTAGTGTAGAAGGTGGGAGCAGTCTCACAGGTACAAACTGTGAGGGGACTCTGCCGGGGTTCAGCGTCGACTCTAAACCCTCCACAGAAGCGTCACATCCCTCTGAGCCTGTCTCCAGTCCGGCCTCTGCATCCGTCCCGGCTCCCCCGTCCACCGCCCTGAGCTCCCTGATCAGTCAGCTGCAGCCGGAAGTGTTCAGCAGCCTGGTGGAGATCATCAAAGATGTCAAGAGAAACTCCCTGCAGTTCTACCTCCACAGCACCGAGCCAGGAGACCAGGTCCACCAGGACGTCAAGGTGACTTCACGTACAGTTAAAATGTTTTCTGATCAACTTCTTTAATTTAGAAGATAATGAAAATTCTGAGAAATAAAATGTTAAAAAGTAATTAATATAGTAGCCTCAATAATCAACAGCTAATTGTTTTTAAAAAACATGACAACAAATACAACAATAACAACACTGAAGATAATTAAACCAGGTCTGTCCAGCTCTGTGCACGTGGCTGTAGATGTTTATCTTCTTTAAATGAAAACAACTCCAGTCTGCTACAGTTAAAGCACACAGACCTCTAGAGCGCACTCACACTGTCCATCCGTACCGTGCCCAAAAAGGTTTCATGGGTACAGTCTAGTTCGTTTGACCAGTGTGAGTGCTCCTACAGTTGCTTAACCACGGCCCGTTTGGGAGAGGTGGGCTTTTGTAAAGCACGTTTGCACATGTACGAGCACGAGCGTGCCCACGTGTACGAGCACGAGCGTGCCCACGTGTACGAGCACGAGCGTGCCCACGTGTACGAGCACGAGGCCTACAGGGGTTCTGACGTCATTTATGTGCGCCTGTTGGGACATAGAAAAAAGAAGGAGGGACCATGTGCGGACATTTAAAACAATGGCGGTGAAAGGTTCACGTTGGTGTGATGCGGAGGTGGAGTGTTTACTGCAGATTTGGTCGATGAAAAGATTCAAAAACAGTCGACAAGACGCACAAAAACTCAGAGGTCTACGGAAAGATCTGTAAACAAAGCGACGCATCGCGATGTCAATCAATGCGTGTGACGTGTTACGACGTGATGACGTATAGGCAGCAAGAAGCATTCGCCGAGGCCCAGGTAGTGTGAGTACAAACGGGCCTGGAGGGGGGGGCAAGGGCCCTAAAGCACGGGGCACGGTACGGATGGACAGTGGGAGTGCGCCCCTACAAACACCAGAGGGCTCGGTTATAACACAACTCCGATGCACAGGCTGCAATTTTTCAGTGGAATTAAGAAATTAACCCACGTGCATTTCTTTTCAGCCTAAAATTATGTAAACAGAGCAGCTAATGTTGGAAGGAGAGGAAAAGAGTGAAGCGACCGTAACTGACAGCAAAACACAGTAAATACTCCCACTGAGCTGAAATGCAAACACTGTGCTTCAACGTGTTTTTTGGTTTGTAGTGTGTAAAAAAATATATAATTAAAATAACACAATTGAGAAACGAATACCTACTCAATTAATGAATATCTGAATATTCAGGTCCAGCCTTAAATTAACCAAAAAACAAAGAGATATGAAATAACTTGATAAACATAGAACTGACTTAATAAAAGGTGGTTACAGTTGCAAGGAATGAGTCGAGCTGTGATTCACATGAAGAAATTGAACAGTCGGCAGCTCGATGTGTCTCCCCTCAAAGAAAATTTGACTTTCTCTAATTTTATGAAGAACAATAACTCTTAACTGTATAAAGCTGAGTGGTAATTTATTTTTTACATTTTAAAGCAGCGGTGTCAAACTCCAATTCACAGTGGGACGAATTTAAAAACTGGGACAAAGTTGCAGCCAAACTCAATATTTACTAAAAAAAAGACTGGAAATGTGCATGTTTCCTTCTCTCCAGATGTGTAACGTTGAACCTTTCCAGTGCAGCTCCTTGTTCTTGTCGTGGTGTTTCTTCTGTTTGATTCTTTGGTTACAGCCACGGAGACAAACAGCTCTTTACCTTCACCAACAGATCATCTGCCTCCCAACGCTGCTGAAAGCTCCTGTCCTCCATCTTTCTTTGGGTCGTTTTGGGGAGTTTGCATCTGTTTTTAGTGTTTTTGTCACGTTTTTGTGGTGTTTTGTGTCTGTTTTTAGTCTTTTTGTCACGTTTTTGTGGTGTTTTGTGTCTGTTTTTAGTCATTTTGTCACGTTTTTGTGGTGTTTTGTGTCTGTTTTTAGTCTTTTTGTCACGTTTTTGTGGTGTTTTGTGTCTGTTTTTAGAAATTTTGTCACGTTTTTGTGGTGTTTTGCGTCTGTTTTTAGTCGTTTTGTCATCTTTTTGTGGTGTTTTGCGTCTGTTTTTAGTCGTTTCTTCACGTTTTTGTGGTGTTTTGCGTCTGTTTTTAGTCGTTTCTTCACGTTTTTGTGGTGTTTTGCGTCTGTTTATAGTCTTTTTGTCATCTTTTTGTGGTGTTTTGCGTCTGTTTTTTTTTTTTTTAAACTTAAATTTTTATTGAAATTTTTCATCTCCACTTGTGGACATCAAAGTATACATATACAGTAGATCCATGTATTACATTCTGCGTGTGGAGCAGTTGGAAAAATCAGATACAACTGAGAAAAAAGAACACAGAAACAAAAACAGAAAGAAAGAAATAAAACAGTCGTGGCTACATGTGTCCATTGTTAAATTACATTGTATACAGATCCAAGAGAAAAAAATATGAATAAGACAGATTTCAGGTATTCCCAACTGTGTCCCATCGGGTCCACTTCTCCCATTTAGTCACAAAAACATTTTCCTTCATTCTAAGTCTATATGTCATTCTCTCCATGTTATGGACTTCTCTAATGATTTCTAGCCATTCATTCATAGCTGGTGGCTCGGTCTTATACCATCTTCTTGTTATTATTTTTTTACATGTGACCAGTAATATTTTTATTAAATATCTGTCTTTGACCAGGACATATTGATTCAAGTTCCCAAGGTACATAACACCACATTCATTAGGTATTTCATAACCCAGGATGTTCTTAATTATATTGTGTACGTTTTCCCAAAATGGATTAAGTTTCTGACATCCCCAGAAAATGTGTGTATGATTGGCTTCCCTTTCTCCACATAAACGCCAACATGAGTGCTGGGAGCCTGTTTGTTTACTTTTTAATTTGGGAGTGATGAAAAAACGGGTCAGGTTTTTCCACCCGAATTCCCGCCATATTCTCGAATTTGTGGTTGTGTGCTGTGCTTCACACATGCTCTGCCACTCCTCTACAGTAATGTTAATCTTCAATTCCTTCTCCCACTTCTCCTTAATGTACAGAGTGGAGACATCTTCTGAGTCTCTTAAGTTTCGGTACAGTACTGAAACTGCTTTCAGTTTGGTTCCATTGTATGTCCTGATCATTACATCAAGTACACCATTTAGATTTTTCACAGTTTGTATTTCCTTTAGAAAATAGTCCCGTAGCTGTAGAAATCTAAAATGATCTCTATTTTCAAGGCCATAGTCCGTTTTCAGCTCCTGGAAGCTCATTATGTGTCCATTCTTCATTAGTTTACACATTGCTGTGAGTCCTTTCCTACTCCAGTCCCTGAAGTTGTAGTCATTTACCCCTGGTTTAAATCCGTCATCATAAGAAAACCAGCTTAACAATTTTATGTCCCTTTCTAATTTGTGTTGTCTGACAAAATCAAACCAAATAGACAGTGTGTGTAGAGTTATTGGGTCTATCCATTCTTGTAGTGACTTCATTAGTTTTGGATTGCCAACCAGGGCCTGGGTTGGTGTGTCTGCTACCACCTTTTCAATATCTTTCCACTTTGCATTATAGTCCTTGTCACACCACATAATTATTGGTCTTAATTGTGCTGCACTGTAATAATCTTTTAATTTTGGGAGTCCCATACCTCCTTTTTCTTTTCCCAATTGCAGCGTAGAGTATTTTATCCGTGGTCTTTTACCATTCCATATGGATCTGGAGATCATTTTATCCCAGATTTTGAACTTTTCCTGTGGAATCTTGATGGGTAGAGAGAGGAAGTAGTAGAGTAGTCTAGGGAAAATATTTATTTTAATTACTTCAATTCTTGAGTTAAGATCTAATAGCAAGGTTGTCCACCTTTCTATGTCTCTACTTATCTGGAGATGGATCTGATCGTAATTTGCTTTGTATAGGTCAGAGAGTCGTTTTGTTAGAGTTACACCAAGATATTTTATAGTTTTTGCGTGCCATTTTAATTGGTAGGTTTTCTTGATTTCTAGGGATGGGGTATAATTGAAGGTCAGAATCTGCGTCTTATTTACATTTATTTTATATCCTGAGTGGATCCCAAACTCATCTATAAGGTGCATTAATTGAATAAAGTTTGTGTTGGGGCGGTCCAAATATATTAAAATATCATCCGCAAATAGACTTATTGTATGTTCCTGTCCTTTGATATTAATTCCTTTTACCTTCTCATTCTGTCTGATTGCCTGTGCTAACGGTTCAATATATAAAGCGAAAAGGAGTGGAGATAGGCAACATCCTTGTCGGGTACCTCTTTCTAGCAATATTCTATCTGTTAGGCTGCCATTAACTTTTATCCTGGCTGTAGGGTTTTGGTAAATAGTTTTAACACAATTGACTGAATCTTTGTTAAATCCGAAACGTTCTAATACTAAGTATAGGAAATTCCAATTAACGCTATCAAAAGCTTTTTCAGCGTCAAGACTTAGTAGAATTGCGCTGTTCTTATTTGATTGTATTGTATTGATTATCTGAATTGTCCTCCTAATGCTATCTTGTGTTTGGCGCCCTGCGATGAAACCTGTTTGGTCTTCATCAATTAGGTCATTCATAAGGGTCTTATACCTTTGTGCTATGATAGATGTATATATCTTGTAGTCCACATTAAGAACTGATATTGGTCTGTAATTATTACAGTATTCTGTATCTTTTCCCTCTTTGGGGACTAACGAAATGATTGCCTCTTTCCAAGATGGTGGTAATTGGCCTTCCTTGAGGGTCCAGTTAAAGGAAGCTGTAAGGAGAGGTATCAGTTCCTGCTTAAAGGTTCTATACCACTCCGATGGGAAACCATCCCCTCCAGGGGTTTTGTTAGCTTTAAGTTTGGATATGGTCTTGGATATTTCATCAGGTGTTATAGGAGCTGTGAGTTTGTTATTCTGTAATTCACCAATAGCTGGCAAGTCGAGTGAGTCGAGAAACTGCCTTTTCGCCTCCTCACTAGACGAGGGTGGTTGTGAATATAGTTTTTTGTAGTAATTGTTAAATATGTTTTCTATTTCCGCTACCTCATATTCTAATTTGTCTGATTGTGGGTCTCTGATTTTGGGTATTGTACTTTGGACCTGTTGTTTCCTAATACGCCTTGCAAGAATTTTAGTAGCTTTAGGGCCAGTTTCATAGTATTGCTGTTTTATAAATCTGAGTTTCTTTTCTATCTCATCTTTCAGAAGTTTGTCTATTTCCTCTTTAATAGTCTTCATTTCTTGTAGAAGTTGAGTTTTCTTCGTGTTTCGATATTTTGTTTCCAGATTTTTTAATTTATCAGTCAAGTTGAGATAGGCTGTTTGTTTTAGCTTCTTTTGCTGTGATGTTATAGCTATTAATTTTCCTCTAATTACTGCCTTTAGAGTGTCCCATAGGATAGTTGGTTTAATTTCTTCTGTATCATTATCTTCTATACAGCTCTTTATTTCTTTTTTAATTTGTTCAGTTATTACCTTACTGTTCATTATTCCCACGTTCATTCTCCATGTTGTGTTTTTATGTCTACTATCCAGAAGTACAGTTAAGTGAACTGCATTATGATCAGAAACATCCGCCACCCCGATTTTACACTCTTTCACCCTGTGCAGGTCCCAGCTATTCATAAATACATAGTCTATTCTGGAGTGAGTCTTGTGTGTGTTAGAGTAGTGCGTATAATCCTTCTCCGTTGGATGAAATTCCCTCCACACATCTTTCATACCCTGTTCCTTCAGTGACATATTCATGAATTTAGTTAGGTGGATCTTATTCTTTCTTTTGCTTGTTGTATCTATCTTATGATCCAGAATGACATTAAAATCCCCTGCACACATCATAATACCTTCTGCCTCAGATGATATGGTGGAGAATAAAGCTTTAAAGAAATGTTTGTCACTTTCTGGTGGGGCATAGACATTAACTAAGGTGATCATTTTGTTCTCTAGTTTTCCTTTAACAATAACATATCGCCCTTCGTCATCGTTGATTTCTTTCAGGCATTCAAAATTAACTGTGTTTTGTATCATGATAGCAACCCCTCTTTTTCGGCTTTGCCTGCATGTGCTATAGTAAGTTTTCCTATAACCAGACTTCTTAAGCTTTTCATGCTCCTCCTTGGATAAATGGGTTTCCTGGAGGAAGATGATTTGCGCTTTAACTTTCCTCATTTTCAAAATGACCTTGCCTCTCTTAACCGGGTTGTTTAGCCCATTTATGTTTAGTGACACTAGTGAGATATTACTCATATTTCAGTCGTTCAATCTTTGGATCCACATCGTAGCCATAGTAACCAACAACAAACAAAAACAGAACCGTTTGATAGAGAACGTATAACATAGAACTAGAACAGTTTAACTTCCAAAAATAGGCATGTGTCCTTGTGTGTGCCTCCCACATTACCTGTGTGGGTTGAGGGGAAAATCCCACTGTGTATGGGGGCCCCTCTCTAGGTAGGTTTGGTCTAATTGTCCAGTAATGTCTGTGCATTAACCTCCTAGGTGAACATGTTCTCATCGATCAGATATAGTATGTGAAGACTGATCAATATTATGACCGGTTTTACGAGTTCAATCACTTCAGGTCTGTCCTTTCGTGTCTTTTTCTGTCTGTTTTAATGCTCTCACATACCTTAGACCGTCATTTCCTTTGAAAGTCTTGTAGTTTTTTCTTGATTCGCGTAGCAGTGACTTCTGGGTTCCCGGTTAGTTGCCACGGCAGCGCCCGCTGGAGCCGCTCCTCCGTCCCCGACCTGGCTGCGCATCTCCCCGGTGACTCCGCCGTGATTCCCCTCCTGTGCAGCTCCTCTGCAGCCTCCTGCGCGCTCTCGTATGTCCGCGGTCCGGCTTCCCAATGGATCCTTATTTTCGTCAGGGGCGTCTGGAAGCGTATTCCCTTCTCTTTTAGGGCTTTTTTAATACCGTTGTATTCTTTTCTTTTCCGGATAACCTCAGCGGCGTAGTCGTGATCAAAAAAGAGTGGTTGGTTTTGGTAGTGGATCTTTTTCTTCCAGGCTTCCTTCAGCACCGTCTCCTTCACCGTGTACTGAAGAAAGTTCACCACGATCGATCTCGGAGGTTTATCAGCGTCTGGTTTCGGCATTAGAGCTCGGTGTGCCCGTTGTATTTGTAGCTCCATGCTTATCGGCAGCGGTAGTTCTTGTTTCAGAAGTTGTTCAATGAATTGTGCCACTGAGCTGCCTTCAGTTCCCTCTTTCAGACCAAAAATGCGGATATTATTCCGTCGATTTCTTCCCTCTTGGTCTGTCAGCTTGTCTTGTAATATTTTCTGTTGTTTCATCGATTGGAGTAGGGCTTCTTTTGCCTCTATGTTCCAGTTTTCCATCTCTTCAATTCTCTCTTCTGCCTCTGTGAGTCTCTTGTCTTGTGTAGTTAACTCTGTCGTTGTTTCTGTGAGCCGCTGATTAACGTCTTTTTTTAAATCCTCGAGTTCTTCTTTCATGTCTTTTTTTATTTCTTCCTTGAATGCTGTGAACTCTGCTTTCATTTCGGTTTTAAAATCCTTTATTTCTTTGACGATATCTTCCAGTCCCGTTCGTATTAGCATAGCCGCTTGTGTACCCATGTGTTCTTCCTCACGGTCTGAGTCCGTGCCTGTCGTGTCGTCTCCGTCTTCGGTCATTTCTTGTTGTTTTCTCGTGCATCTTTGTTTTCTTTGCCTTCTTGTTTTCCCACCCCGTTCCATCTCGGCTTCAGGTTATCTATTTCTATCAAGGTTGTCGAGTTCGGGGAATTTTATCGAGTACTGATCGGGAGCTAGTTCTCTATGCTGCCATTTTGGGCTGGAGCTAACCGGAAGCCGTTTTGCGTCTGTTTTTAGTTGTTTCTTCACGTTTTTGTGGTGTTTTCATCTTTCTTTACTAAAAAAGAAAAAAAAAGACAGATAATCTGCCTCCCACCGCTGCTGAAAGCTCCTGTCCTCCATCTTTCTTTGGGTCGTCTTTGGGGAGGGGTGGATTAAGTGTGTCTGCAGAGACTGGTAGCATGGATGCTCATGTTTGCTAACAGAAAAGTAGACGTGTATGTGCTTTATACTCACGGGCCAGCTCTCAGAGAACCTTGATATGATCTTGCGGACCAAATATAATTACACCGCTGGCCAGATTTGGCCCACGGGCCTGAGTTTGACACCTCTTTTCTAAAGGATCAGACATTGCGTGTCCAAAGCGACACAATCCGTCTCTACTTTTGCGGAGGAAAGCTCATGAGACGAGACACCAGAGATCTAGTTTTGCATTAAAGGGTTTAGTGTGAGTGTAAGTGTGAGTCGGCCCTTTTTGATGATGAATTATTATATTTGTTTGTGTTTGTGCTCTCTTGTTGTAGGAATACATGTTGAAGCAGGGTAACGTGGAGCACAGTCCTGTGGCCTTTCTGAACCAAGAGAACTCTGACAGCAGACTGCTGGTCATCATTAAGAACAAAGACATCGCTGGACACATACACAAGGTACTTCTGAATGACCACTTAGGGCGCACGCACACTGTCCATCCGTATGTGCCCAAACAGGTTTCACAGGTAAAGTCTAGTTGGTTTGACCAGTGTGAGTGCAACCGTACCTATTTACCGTAACATATTCAAATCAGTCGGACAAGACGCACAAAAACTCTGACGTCTTTGGAAAGATTTGTAAACAAAACAACACATCGCTATGACGTCATCAATGTGTTGCGGCGTGACGACGGATAAGCAGCAAGAAGTATTCGCCCTAAGGCCCAGGTAGTGTGAGTACAAACGGGCCTGGGGCGCGGGGGGAGAGGGAGGAGGGGACAAGTACCCTAAAGCACGGGGCACGGTGCGGACGGACAGTGTGAGTGCGCCCTTAAACAACTACTGACTTCACTTGAAACCTTCATCTGACCTGAGGCACACTGCGGTTTATCTGCCCTCTGATACTGAGGTTGAAAGTTATTTGGGATCTTTTTTTTCTTACTATCTGTCATGCTACTAGTTTCTATTATAAGTAATTGTGTCCAGCTGTCAGTCTGAGGCAGCTGCACCAACCAGTCAACAAACCTTTGTGGTTAGTTTGGTTTGATATGCAGTGAGGATGCAACGATCCAACGATACCGATCCTATACCTTTGTTGAATTAATAAAAACTGTACATCTCACTGTGTGGAAGGGGCTAAAAGCATCAGGCTTGACTTAAACATTACTCCCCTAATGTTGTAAAACAAAATGTAACAAATGAACACATAGATACAAATGTACTGAATTGTTATTTATTTATTCATTTTTTATTTAAATGAACAGTTGTGCATCATCAAAAAGGCTTAAACTTCTGTAAATTTAAACTAAATCTAACATCTGGGGATAAAGTAACTTAAATAACAAACAGTAATGAAACTTATTTGTAAATATTTAGTGCAAACAGGAATTACAAATCAAATACAGCAGGAGAACAAGGTGAAATATCTCCATACAGCTGAGTCTTTGGCTCGCTCCATGTTTGTGCTTGTGTGAGTCGACCTACATGCTGCACAAGCGCTGCTCTGGCGTGACGTAGCAAATTAATGTAATGGATCGCTCCATGGTTCTGGCAAATATTGTGATCCCTGATCCAGCTAATTTGTAACTTGCCAATATCTGATCTCAACATCGGATCCGTGCATCACTACGGTGTAGTGCCGACCGCCTCAACGCAGGGTGGAGACAATGTGTCTGACTAAAACTGACTTATTTTCTTGTGCATGTGGTGGAAATCTGGAGTAAATAGTCCAAAAACAACTAAAGGTCAGAATAGTTATGCTCTGAACTGGGCTCCAGAAATTTTAGGGGCACACACGGTAAATCAATAATACAGAAATTACAATGTGATTCAGTGTCACATTTTTATTATGCACTTTTGAAGATGCAACATATCGCTGTCATGACAGTACAATATTAAAAAATATGTATCAACCATAGTCACAGATGTAGTGGAAGCTAACAGGAGGTGTGTTTGTGCGTCTTCAGATCCCAGGCCTGGTGTCTCTGAAGAGACAAGCCTCTGTGGTGTTTATGGGAATCGATACACTGGATGACATAAGGAACAACAGCTACAACGACCTTTTTGTGTCTGGAGGCTGCATCCTGTCGGACGAGTTAGTCCTCAATCCTGACTACGTTTCTCACGGTAGGTCGGGGTTTAAAAAACTCAATGTATTTAGTTTAAGTTCATTGTAATGGAACATTTTTGCTCCTTTTTATCGCTTTTACGCGTCTAACACAAGAACCACTTAACATATCATATCAAGAATCTTACTCTCAGGAAACACAATGACAAATTTGACTTTCTGTAAATTATGAGGTAAATGCATCACTGGCAACGCACGTGTTGTTTGTATTTATTAAACTGCTGTGTTGATTAACGAGACGTTGCTCTGCAGATCGATTGGCTGCGCTGATGATGTTGCTGGAGCAGAACAGTTCTCCGGAGAGCGGCTGGAGGTGGAAGGTCCACTGCAAAACCCTCAAAAAATTGAAAGAACAAGCCAGGTACGGATTCTGTGTCGCGTGTTTCTGCAGAGCAACAGATGAA
This sequence comes from Echiichthys vipera, assembly GCF_963691815.1. Taxonomy (NCBI): domain Eukaryota; kingdom Metazoa; phylum Chordata; class Actinopteri; order Perciformes; family Trachinidae; genus Echiichthys; species Echiichthys vipera. Next base: position 43,685,227 of record NC_139825.1, on the reverse strand, counting down.
ACTGTAATGTTTAATTACTTACAGCTGGATGGGGTTACCGCCACACTTGTTTCTAGCCTGGTTTCTTAGGTTTTCTCGCCTTTGATTTCTTAGATTTACGGTTTGGTTGAGTGCACGTCAAAATGTTATTTTCAGAATGAGCTCTGCCAAATTATGAGATTTCTGAGTGGCCTGTTTGGCCATGTTTATATATCTATTCATTATTGTTCCAGAAATGTTGTTGCTATGTTGATCGTATAATAATACGATAAAAATGCTCTGATTACATTTAATGGATGAAATTGCTCAGATTGTTTCATCCTTCCATATATGATGAGTATGTTTTTGCCATTTAACTGCACCTGGGTCCTTTTTTAAGCCACATTTCTAAATATGTTTGGCACATCTACACCTTCTTTAAATAATGTTGAATTAGCCACTAGCTAGTTCCTGTTTGCATTATAACCACGGACGTCTTCTAGTTTATCCCCAAAGCAATTTCAGTCAAAAGCAACTGGACTTGGTTATTTGTCTAGGAAGACGTTTCACCTCTCATCCAAGAGGCTTCATCAGTTCATGTACGCATCTGACCAGGCTGGGACTGGACCAGGACCAGGGTTAGGCTGGGACTGGACAAGGACCAGGACCAGGCTGGGACTGGACCAGGACCAGGACCAGGCTGGGACTGGACCAACTAACTGGTGTGGAGATCCAGGTATTTAACCTCTCACAAGGGGTTTCAGTGACATCATCGGCCTTGTGAGAGGTTAAATACCTGGATCTCCACACCAGATAGTTGGTCCAGTCCCGTCCTGGTCCTGGTCCTGGTCTTGGTCCTGGTCCTGGTCCTGGTCCTGGTCCTGGTCCAGTCCCAGCCTGGTCAGATGCGTACATGAACTGATGAAGCCTCTTGGATGGGAGGTGAAACGTCTTCCTAGACAAATAACCAAGTCCAGTTGCTTTTGACTGAAATTGCTTTGAGGAGAACGACGACCTGGACACATGAGAACATTCACAGGATTATCTTCTAGTTTACTTTAATGTCTAGGAAAGCATCTTTTTAAATTACGTGTTTAAGTTAAGTGTCTATTTGTATGTCTTCCAAGTGGATGTATGGACTTTTTTTCCAGTTCAAACAGTGTTAGAAGATGTGATTTTCTCTGTTTATGTTCAAAATGTGTCACAAGTGTTCAGAGTTTTACAGCCCCACACAGGCAAAGCTCCTAAAACATGGACTTTTGCTGTAGTGATCGAGATGCAGCTGGGTATAGACGCCACCTTGATAAGGCCGGATGACTTTTTTTGTCCAACTAATTAATAAGTTGGAGAATTTACCTTTTAGTGGAGGCCAGTATCCTGTTAAGCCCAGTTCAGACCAAAGATTTGTGACGAGACCAGTTGAAACTTGCAACTATTTGCTACATGAAGGTCTGCAACGTTCTGAAACCTGCCCGTTCAGAGCAGTGAGTCAAGGGTATCCTCTCCATAGCAACGACTCTCTGTACTCCCGTTCTACCCTGGATATAATTTGTAGCATTATAAAATATAAATGAGGACGGAGATGGTGAGATTCTCGCTACAGCTGCATTTTTAGTTGTGATGAAACAGCGAAAATACTGTTTTATTTCCCTGATTCATTGCTTTGTTCTGGATTCAGGCGCTCCCTCTCCTTATTCAATGTATTGCTCGCTCGACCCTCTCTCTCTCTCTGTTTGTAAGTGACATGACCAGCGGACTTTGCTAAGACTTGATTGGCTGTGACGTGTGTTACGTTCTAAAACCAGCTGCTGGCGGTTTGACAAGTTGAACATCAGCCAGTTTGAGTCCAGACGAGATGGGTCAGTTCACACCGCTGCAACTTTCTTAAACAGTCTCGTCGTGTTGCGAATCATTGGTCTGAACTGTGCTTTAGAAGCACATACTGTCTTACTACATCCTGCAGGTTGAATACAGAAAGCGGAGACTGTAAACCAGGTCTTTTAATGTGCATTTGTACGTTTTCTTTCATCGTCAGGTTCAGGAGAGACGCAGCCGACCTGCTAAACCTACTGTTAGCCTTTCAGAAGCGGCACATCGTTGAGTTACTGCCCTATCATCAGTGCGACATGGTGAACCACCAGTCACCACACCTGGACTGTCTCATGGAGCTCCAGGCCCGATACACACAGTACCGACACACAGTCTTTGTGACCGGTGCGTGTCGTCACCTGATGATCTGTAAATAACTTCATTAACCACCTGATCTGCAGCACTGATGTCCCTTGTCCCTTTTTTTTTACTCAGAGCGTAAATTGGAGAAGTTCTCCGCCTACTCCAGTAGTGGCATCATCGTGGCCGGTATTGAAGAAATTCTGCAGAACTTCAACGGAGTGTTTGGTTACCATGACATCAAGGCCAGGCAGCCGATCATAGATGACATGCTGGGTCGCAAAGGTCAGTCGTGACTTATGAGAAATATGTCAAACATTTACTTTGAGTTTCAAAATGACATGAAAAATGAAAAGGAAATGTGTTTATAGCAGGGCTTCAGACTAACCTTTTTCACTAGGCCCCCAAATGCAAATTTTAGGGGGCAGGTAACAGGCAGCGTGCACTATCACAGAATGCAGCTCCGACTGCTCTCTCTCATTTTTGATGATCACATCACTCGGCTTTGAAAAGACATTGCCTATCATTTAAGTTGTAGCGTTAAGGAAATATGAAAGTCAGACAAATTTAAGTACCAATCTTTATGAAACACAAAAAGGAGAAGCTGTCGCAGCCCTACGTTTGCTGCCGACGTTCTGTGTGAAATCACAGCCGGGGCAGCATTACGCCACGTTTGCTTGATTCTGTGTGAATGTTGCAAAATCTCTGTGTGAAAGGGGCTCCTGTGCTTTACTCATCGCTCTCCTCTGTCCTCAGGTCTCGGCAGGCATTTGAGTCATAGTGACTCTCTGTCAGGCTCTGAACTCTCTCCCTCTATCTTCCCAGAACACATCCGTCCCCTCTCCTCCTGTGACCAACCCCAGCACCTCCTGCAGCAGTCCGGCTCCATCCTCCCCGCTCCCTCGCATCTATCTGACCAGCTCGTCCCCGACTCCTCATTTAAGGAAAGTCATCAGCACCATTCAGATACAGACTTTGAGGCTCTTCGACTGGCCATCTCACAGTTACGGGCTAAACGTCAGGCGCAGCTGCAACAGCAGGTTGACTCTGAGGCAGACTTGAGGATTAACTCCCGCAAAAGGGTCCTTCCCAGTTGTACAGATAGCAGTCACGACACCCCTCTATTAGCTCAAGGTGGTCCCACCGGGTCAGTAAAAGTCAGTCATGACAGGAAATTGGTGGCAGCCACTCATTCAGCAATAGAGCAGGAGCCGCCGAAGAAGGTGAGGAGGAAGGAAGAAAAGGCAGAGGCTCCCACCGAGAGGGGAGGAGGAGAGTTAATGGGAGGCAACCGGGGTCCCAGTAATAGTGACACGTCTACCCCTTCATCCAATCAAAAAGCAGCTGCAGTCACAGAATCAAGTGCGCGGAGAGACGTGACCAATGACGGGAGAGAGAAAGCAGATCAGCAAGGAGAAGCTCCATTTCCAAGAGCAGCGACACATGTCACAGCATCCTCCAGAGCCCCAGCTCGTCCTGCGGAGGGCTACAGATCGAGGTGAGTTTAATGCTTACAACAAACTCTTGTGTAATTATTTTATGAACTGCTGATTCTAACAAAACTAAACAAGACAATTTATTTAAAAGGTAACATATTCTGGTGTTTTTTAAGGTAGATTTAATCCTCTAATCCTAAATACACGGCATGTTTTTAACACTCCCTTGTTATGAGATAAAAGATAGTGATATGTTGTTATAACAAAGAATAAAATAATTTGGTATGCAGTGATAACCGGTGGATTGCTTACTCCAGGTAGGGAATGAGTCCTTACCCCAAGTGAAGGAGTTCAAGTACCTCTGGATCATGTTCACGAGTGAGTGGACGATGGAGCTTGAGTTTGGCCGGAGAATCGGAGCAGCGGGGGCGGTGCTGCAGCCGCTCTACCACACCGTTGTGACGAAAAGAGAGCTGAGGAAGACAAAGCTCTCGATCTACCGGTCAATCTTGGTTCCTACCCTCACCTATGGTCATGAAAGCTGGGTCAGGACCCAAAGAACGAGGTCGCGGGTACAAGCGGCCGAAATGTGTTTTCTCAGGAGGGTGGCTGGAGTCTCCCTTAGAGAGAGGGGGGGGAGTTCAGCATCCGTGAGGAACTCGGAGTAGAGCCGCTGCTCCTTTGCGTTGAAAGGAGCCAGTTGAGGTGGTTCAGGATCATCTCGTAAGGATGCACCCTGGGCGCCTCCCTAGGGAGGTGTTCCAGGCACGTCCAGCTGGGAGGAGGCCCCTGGGAAGACCCAGGACCAGGTGGAGAGATTATATCTCCACACTGGCCTGGGAACGCCTCAGGATCCCCCAGTTAGAGCTGGTTAATGTGGCCCGGGAAAGGGAAGTTTGGGGTCCCCTGCTGAAGCTGCTGCCCGCACGACCCGACCCCGGATAAGAGGCTGAAGATGAGATGAGATGATAACTGATGTTATGACAAAATTATTTTATTAAAACCTGAAAATGAGATTGTTAGATTGTTGTTTCATCTTTTTAATGTATTTTAATCTCCCTATTCTGAAAGTTAAAGTTTCTTCTAGTCAGACAAGTTAGTTGTATGGTAAGGATGTCGACCTTTTCTTAGCCGACAGTTTCGACAGTTTAATCTCCCTATTTCCACATGTTCTCTCTCTTCTGGTTGGCGTTTGTCTGCTGCTTTAATTGTACCTGCAGATATCTCACTGAAGCACTTTGTAGCCAACAGGACTTCAAGCTTCAATGCTTAAGTTTTGATACCAAAACAATACTTTCTGGAGACTTTGTCTAAATAAAATAATGTCTAAATTTGCCAATTTCTGAAAGAGATCAGGAGATTTTTGTACAATTACAACAATTTTTGTAATATTTGTAATTCCAATTTCTTATATACTACAGATACAAAGTATTGACATTTAACACAATCATATTAACTGTTTTAGTTCATAATTTCTCTCCTACAGTTTGCCCGTATGTTGCTGCTAAACCTCTTCTTGTTGTTTTTCCTGTAGAGACACACGGTCAGGCCAGGAACAGCAGATCAGAGGAAAGGGAGCTCCACCTGGCAACAGCGCCGTCAGTGGCACCAAGGTAACCGAAGTATCATCATGGTAACTTATCAGGGGTCTTATAAAACTATGTGGATCAGCCTCATATCCCGCCCTCTACACGCCCACACTCAGCCATAAATGGTCAATGCAAAGCACCTCAGGAATGATACGATGAATATAAGTGAGCCTACTTCATCAATGCTTCTTTGCGGCGAAGCACCACAAGGTGCTTGTGGGTGACGTGGAGTGAAAGTGTAATTCAGGCGCAAAATCATCCCATGGTCTTTTTCGGCACTTACAGATATTAAATAAGCCACTTAGACAGTTTTTTTTGTGTAACAACTATTAACCGAGAAATCCGGAGACTCGCTAACAGCTGTACGTGGCTAACACTGATGGGCTCGGGGCGGCATAGTGAAGGCATTCAAAGATCTTTTTTAACCACTAATGCTGCTGAAAATAACACCAAACCTCTGCAGCAGCATGAGAAGAATCCCTACACAGGAAACAAAGCACCAACAACGTAGTTAGTGAAGCCAGAGTTTATTAAAAAAGTGTTTTAAAGACTTACCTACTGGCCCCTGTACCAGCTCCTCTCATAGTAAAGTCCATTCAAGTGGATTACCAAAGTCAGTCCCAAAGGAAGGAGCCCATTGGTGCTTTGTGTTGTGTGTAGGGACTCTTCTAATGCTGCTGCAGAGGTTCACTGTTATTTTCAGCAGCATTAGTGGTTAAAAAAGACGTTTTGATGCCTTCACCGTACTGCCCCGAGCTAACCACTGTTAGCCACGTCCAGCTGTTAGCGACTCTCCTCGATTTCTCTGTTTATAGTTGCTACAGGACAAAAAACTGTCTTGATGGCTTATTTCCTGTATGTTAGTGCCGAAAAAGACCCTGGGATGATTATGCGCCTGAATTACACTTAAAAAGCACGTATCGTTTGGTGGCCACAGCAGTGAGGTCACATACAAAAGAAAATGCAGAGAGTTCGACATGTTGCTTCTGCGATTAATGCAGCAAGTTTAACCTTTGTGTTGTGTTCGTTTCTCCCCCCTTACCGTGGTGCTCCCGGTCTAATTTGACCCTTTGACTGCTCTTACGTTAACACAAAAAACTGTTTGTTTTGTTTGGCTCTGGGGGCGTTTCGGATCCTTACTGGGTTGGGCAGAAATAAGTTCCTAAAGCGGTTCGGGGTGCAAGTGGGGACTCTGTAGCGTCTGCCTGATGGTAGAAGCTGGTATTCTGTGAACAGAACGTGTGTCTGATCAGATAGTATATTGTATCGGAAAGTGTGGTTCATGGTGGGGGGATGGTCACATAAGCCCAGAAAAGAGACGGGTTCCCATAACAAACAGGTGGAACAGGTGTTGTATGTTTAGTCTGGATGGTGTGGTTCAAGTGAGGTGAATAGGCACATAAGCAGGGGAAAGAGGTGGGAGGAGGAGACACCTAACTGTTCAATATGAAGGGGGGTTTGTGTGTGTGGGTGTGCGCGCGTGCGGTTATGTACTATCTGATGGATAAACACAATCTAGGGCCACCCATTCATTTCTTATGGCGGTCATTTTTGACCAGGAACACCACAGGCGTTACAAAGTTGACCAAACCACTCAAAATTCAATGAACTGAATGTTGACATCTATAAAAGGAGTTTCAAAGCTCAAATGCTTCCGATTTCAATGTGTAACCGGTTCTTGATTCCCATCAAGGGTTCATTCGACAGCCATAGCCACAGTGGCCTTGGCCCAATCACGCCAAGTACCACTGATTAAAAAAACTTGTACAGTTGATGATTCTCTCAGATGATGCATAAAGAAACAACTCGAGGGCCTCAGTTGATCTTAAGTGAATATATAGTATAATCACAGAAAATCTGATCAGAGAAGCTTCGGCCCGTTGGTACATGATCACCAACACCAGCAAACTATGGCGCACTCACACTGTCCGTCCGCACCGGGCCAAAACTGTTTTTTCGGCTAAAGTCTAGTGCGTTCGAGTAGTGTGAGTGCACGCGTTCCGCGCATAACTTCGGACAGTTGGCCGTCCAGGGCCCGCCTGAGAGAGGTGGGCTTTTGTAGAGCCCGCCTGTTCGGACATAGAAAAAAGAAGGAGGGACCATGCGCGGACATTTAACAACAACAACAATGGCGGTGAAAGGTTCACGTTGGTGTGATGCGCAGGTGGAGTGTTTACTGCAGATTTGGTCGATGAAAAGATTCAAAAACAGTCGACAAGACGCACAAAAACTCTGAGGGAGGTCTATGGAAAGATTTGTAAACAAAGCGACGCATCGCGATGACGTCAATCAATGCGTGTGACGTGTTACGGCGTGATGACGTATGGACAGCAAGAAGCATTCACCGAGGCCCAGGTAGTGTGAGTACAAACGGGCCTGGGGCGCGGGGGGAGAGGGAGGGGGGACAAGTACCCTAAAGTCCGGGGCGCTGTACGGAAGGACAGTGTGAGTGCGCCCGTAAAGTGCCTCAAAAGTGTATCGCATATTATAGCACAACCCTCCCAAGGATCAACGTCCTGTTATTTACGTCCTGGCGCCAACATAATAAAACAACCCCTTGTCCACACATTTGAGAGGAGACTGACATCTCTCCACTCCATATAAACCCACATATTTAAGATATCATAGCATATTCTACATTTCTCCGACAATCACGGTTACACCACTCGGATGCACGATGGCGTCAAAACAGTAAAACAGGAGATTGGTTTACACAGTTCACTAATGTGCTGCCTTAATCCTAGACTAGTACCCGAAGGGGAGATGGGCCTGACCATGACAACCCCCGGCCATCTGCCACCACCTGTTCCCGTGCAGAAGTGGATTTTCTCCAACTATGTTCCACCGCGCCCACCTGCTCTGACGGAAAACAAGTGGTAAGACCGCAACCTGGAAAAGCAGAAGACAGCTCCAACCTGTCTATGCACAGCACCACCAAGAGACCTATGCCACGCCTGCAGCTGTACAACTACTCTGGTAGAAAATTCCACGATTCTCTTCTTATGGATCCCATGATCTGGCAGGATATCGCCTTCGCCAGACCAGGAAGGATACCAAACCACCTGCCATATCTCAGGCCTGACGCCCCGTATAGGAAACTTAGGGCTATCAGTAGGGTTGTGGCCAGGGGCATGGCACCGCAACAAGGACATGATTTGCAGAGGTTGCCCTGTGACGTAACCTGTTATCAGCATGAAGAAGGCCCCTGGTGCGAGGTCCAGTCCCCAAATGGGACCACAATCTGTGTTCTCGCCACAAAGCATTGACCCCAACAATCGTTGAGACGAGCACCACCTGTGAGTGACTTTTTTTTGTATTTTCTTCAAAGCAGAGAGTTAGTGTGTTTGTCCAAGACACTTTTACTTTAATAAGACAATAAACTCTTATCTGACTCTCCTGACTCCTGACTCCTGACTCTTATAGGTCATAGTGTGGTCTTGACCTACTCTGTAAAGTGTCCTGAGATAACTTTTGTTATGATTTGGCACTATAAATAAAATAAAATTGAATTGAATTGACCACCAGGGCAGAAAACCAGAGAAGAGTGTCAGAAGACGGATGAGCTGAAACATGATCGAATCTTCACTTTTTGTTAAAAAACAGAGGTTAATGTTATTTAGTCAGACTGTATTTATACAACAGAAGTTATTCAGTGATATTATGTTAATCACACACTGTCACAACCAATGTCAAGCTCAGTTTTAATCATAAAACTCTGTACGTATTCATTCATTCATCCCCAAAGCAATTTCAGTCAAAAGCAACTGGACTTGGTTGTTTGTCTAGGAAGACTTTTCACCTCTCATCCAAGAGGCTTCATCAGTTCATGTACGCATCTGACCAGGCTGGGACTGGACCAGGACCAGGACTATGCTGGGACTGGTCCAACTAACTGGTGTGAGATCCAGGTATTTAACCTCTCACAAGGCCGATGATGTCACTGGAACCCTTTGTGCTCCAAGTGCCAACGACCATCATTGGAGTGACAGTCGTTGGTGGAAGTTGGTCTGGACTTCGTTAGTGCTCTATTGAGTCTGAACGACAGTCGTTGGAGTCACAGGAGGCCATTTGTAAACAGTTGTTCTTTGAGGTTAGATTGTTGAATGAAGGGATGAAAGGGCAGCATTGTAAATTGGAGATGGGTGGTGTCTCAGACCTCCTCCTCTGTTTAGCGATGGTTTCTCTACTTTTGCAGAGATGCTTCTTTTACTCCTCTTTCAAACCATCTGTCTTCTCTGTCCAGGATGTGAACATTGTTGTCCTCAAAGGAGTGGGCTTTCTCCTTGAGATGTAAGTGGACGGCAGAGTCCAGGCCTGAGGACTTAGCTCTCCTGTGTTGGGCCATGTGTTTATGCAGTGGTTGTTTTGTTTCTCCAATGTAGAGATCTTTGCATTCCTCGTTGCATTGGACAGCATAAACCAGATTGCTTTTGTGGGTGTGTGGTGTTCTGTCCTTGGGATGTACTAGTCTCTGTCTGAGTG
>NC_139825.1:43648093-43670593 GCF_963691815.1 Echiichthys vipera | reverse complement strand
GAGGCTTTAATGGGATGTAAAGAGACGGTTTAACTGCACCAGCTGATTAACCCAAGTAACTCTCACACACCTGCGGACGTTCATGTCGCAGGAAATCCAAAAGCTCCCCCCCTCCTGTTACCAGAGAGCGGGAGGTTGAAACACGCACATCCCAAAACACTAAGAGGCGAGAAGAAAGAAAGAAAGCACTCACAGAAAAGAACACATCACACACGCGCATCACAAAATCAGTCCGTCAGTACACAAGTCTTGGTCTCTAAGAACCTGGACTCAGTCACTCGGGTTCATAAACTTACAGGAAGAATGTTGAAAATAGAAACTGAGTTAGATATTAGAGACACGGGGAAGAGAGTCTTAAAGAAGCAACAGTCATGGGGTCATGAGTGGTGTATTTGATTGCAATAAAGCATTTTTGTTATCTAACCAACCATCAATTCATCTTAATGATGTTTAGTAATAATCAGGAGGGCTAACGGTCGGACCTGCTCCGTTTGGTCCTGCATCGTGACGCAGCAGATGAGACCACGATCTGTTTTTTTAGACCAATAACGAGAAAAAACAAACGTGCACATTTAGATAAAAGCATCAGTCAACATCACGTAAAGTGTTTTATTTTGCGGACGCATTTCAGAGTCACTGGAAGCTGAAACCGCACAGATGTGAAGAGTTATAGTGGCACCAAAGTTGGTTTCATTCAAATGATTTCAAGTTATTATTATTAAAGTGATGCTTTTTTATCTGTATTGACTTTAATAGTTTGTGTTTTTTGTGTCTCTGCACCTACCCAACATCACTTTTCCCTGCCTTTACGTCACTAAGTAGATTTTCTCCCATCCTGTGATTTAGTATTTTCAATATTCTTCCTGGATCCAGTTTTATAAACCTTGAATTGTATGTTCCCCGCCCACACGCTCTTCATCAGTGAAGCACTAAGTCACAGAATAAAACTCTACCGTAGATTTAGGTTGTCACAATACGATGCTCGCTACCTCTTCCAATATCGAGCAAGGGGAAAAAGAAGTCCTTGGCACACAAAAAAGGATCGTTTTTCCCTTTAAAAAATAAAAAAATGAACATCCTGCACGCTGCGCTGGTGCACAAAACCTCAAAACAGCTGATTTTCTTCCTCGTCGTTTCATCTGAGCAGCTTCAGCTTGAAAATCTGATTGTACATCTGCTTTTTTTTACATAGTTTCGATACTAGAAGTGGATATTGTATTGTTTTGAAACACGTTAAAATAAAAAGGTATTGAAGATACTTTTGACAACCTGACTGTAGATAATACTTTGTACTGAGTGTTTGGTTTGTTACCCTGGAAGCTGTTTGTGTTTAGTTGTTGTATGTTTGTAGGAAGGACCGTAGTAGGTAAGTAGGAAGTGACTATGTAACACTCTTTAACTTAAAAGTCATTTTTAATGTTTTTTAATCATTTTTTGTAATAAAAGTTGCCTGCGTAAACTATCAAGTTTGTCTCGAGGCGTTCTTCCCTGACTTGATCTTGACTTTTAAACTTTCTAGTTTTACTTTGTGTCTGCAAACACCTGAAGACAGAAGTTCTTTTGTTACTGATCATCTCATCTCATCTTCAGCCGCTTATCTGGGGTCGGGTCTCGGGGGCAGCAGCTTTAGCAGGGGACCCCAAACTTCCCTTTCCCGGGCCACATTAACCAGCTCTAACTGGGGGATCCTGAGGCGTTCCCAGGCCAGTGTGGAGATCTAATCTCTCCACCTGGTCCTGGGTCTTCCCCGAGGTCTCCTCCCAGCTGGACGTGCCTGGAACACCTCCCTAGGGAGGCGCCCAGGGTTCATCCTTACTAGATGATCCTGAACCACCTCAACTGGCTCCTTCAACGCAAAGGAGCAGCGGCTCTACTCCCAGTTCCTCACGGATGCTGAACTTCTCCCCCTCTCTCTAAGGGAGACTCCAGCCCCCCTCCTGAGGAAACCCATTTCTGCCGCTTGTACCCGCGACATTGTTCTTTGGGTCATGACCCAGCTTCCATGACCACAGGTGAGGGTAGGAACCAACATTGACCGGTAGATGTTACTGATTAACCTTTTTTTATAATTTTCTCAATTAATTAATCGAAATGTTTGATAAATGAAATGTCAGAAAATATGTTAAAAAATGCACCAAAAAAATCACATTGATGTGTTAACGTCCTAATTTAGAAGTTTATCATCACACATGATTTAGAATACAGACAAATATCTACATTGGAGAAGTCGGAGACGGTGAGTTTTTGTTTTTTTCTGCTTTAAAAAAATATATTTTGGGGGAAATAACCAAGGTTTTCCTTCTTTCTTTGTAAGTTTTCTTCGTCTATGATGTAAATCCTTGGTTTCTGTATGTTGGTTAACACAACAGACGAGCTGTGAGAAACACTGAGGACGCCAGAGGATTTCTTTCACAGATTCATTTCCTGTCCAAAACGGTTTTTACTCCTTAGTAGAGACGAGCCTTTTTCTGCCAATGTCTTGTTTTAAATACATTTTAGAAAGACATACATTTTTTTACTATCAGCTTTTGTAAAGATATATCACAGAGCAACCGTACGTATTGTACATGAGTTTATGTTAATTTATTGTGTGTAATCTATTTCACTTCGTCCCGTATGAATGTTTTTGAGGTTTCTGAGGGAAACACTGACGACTTCAGAGAATTTCTTTTACACATTTCATTTCCTGTCCTGTTCCTTTTATGAGAGACGAGCCTTTTCTGCCAATGTCTTGTTTTAAATACATTTTAGAAAGAGCTCCTCCTGTTCTCGTCCTCTTGGCTGCTGTGTGTTAAATATTCATTTTTAACTCACGTGGTGATTACAAAGTTAGCATTAATTAAAATGATGCACAAAAAACACAGTTTCTTAAATCTGTACTTGTTCAAAAAACTGTTCAGACACCGAACATTTCTGCCTTAAGGATCCTGAAAAGTGACTGAGCTTTACACCAATTACCATTTTTTATTTAGTAGAAAATGTATTTATTTACTATCAACTTTTGAACATATATATATCACAGAGCAACCGTTTGTATTGTACATGTTTTGAGTTTGTTTATTTTGTGTAATCTATTTCACTTCGTACCATATGAATGTTTTTGAGGTTTGTACTTTTGTCGTAATTTGTATAAAAGTCAGGTTTGTTTGTAAACCAGCGAATGAAAGTTATGAAATTGTAGAGACCCAAAGAAGAGTAGCAACTGTCTGACATAAGCTAAAGGGGATCTTAATAAACAAACAAATCAACAACTAACTTAGCATATCTAGTTGTCAGCTTGCTAAAATAAATCAGCTCCAGCACCCCACGACCCCGACCCCGAGATAAGCGGTTGAAGATGAATGAATGAACACAAAGTGCAGTTGTAAGAAATACAAAGGCTCTCTGTGCACTTTACATTATTTATTACAATTACAATAAATACAAAATACAACAAAACAATTCCACAACACAGACACATGAAGAAGCTCCTCGACCAGCAGGAAGCTGAAGAAACAAACAAAACGTCATGATTTGTGCTCCTCTGCAGGAAAGAAGCTCCAGAGAGAAGGAAGTGACGGAAGAAGGAGGTGAAACTCAACACCCGTTTGTCTCTTTCTTCTGAAAAGTGCATTAAAACTGAATTTTAAAATACCTTCACATATCAATCAACAACATCTTCACATAAAACGTCACTAAAACCTCACATGCATTCAGTAGGTGACGTGTTTAGTGTTTGAAAACACCAACACCTGTGGTGCCAAAGGTCGTGATGTGAGGTAGACGTGACGGAGAACATTTAAAGTCCACACGTTGAACTCACATTTCAGGTTTTCTCCGTATTCAAAAAGAAACTCGGACGTGTTTCTAGATTAGTGGACAGTGTGTTCGCTGCCTCACATCAAAAATTGAGGCTAAAGTAATAAATATAAACCCCCAAATGTCCTCTGTTCACACACGCTGCTTGAATGGCAGTGGATCGTCTCCTGTGTCACTAAAAATCTAATTCACACTCGACCATATTCCCCCTAGATCTCGTCCCTGTCATGAGCTACAGTCGACAGTCTCACTGCCAGACCATGAACCACACCAGCTTATCATTCTGGCTTGTTTGTAAACCAATCACAATCATCCTGGTCGGCACTAAACCAGCAGTGCGCTTGCAAACTACACAGGGCAAAGTCCGGCAGACCCTTGTGGGACCTCAGCTCCTGAAAATTGTCCACTGGTGTCTGTTGAACTGGAACAATTGTTTTCTGGTCCCAGTCATTATCCGTCCTGAATTACCCACATATGCGATGTCTGCAGAATTAAATGACAGTTCTTCATGTTCAGAGTTCAGAGACAGTTTATCGTTAGATTGTTCAGTGAGAGGCTCTGGAAAAGGCCTGATGACGTCATCACGCTTTCCCTCCACTTCTCAACTCAGCGTCCGGTGAGCGAGACTAAACCCCGCCCCCCCGTGAAGCCACTTCGTCTCCACCCGAGCCCGAACCACGGCAGCAGGTTTGGGACATATTATTAAAAAAAAGTGAGTTTTCACTGTAATAATTACTTTGCTTGTTTTTATATTAACACATTTATTAAACGCTAAAGTCAACGAAAGTATTTATATTTGACACGTGATCACTGACATGATACGCCTCATTAAATAAAGAGTGTGTAACATTTCTGTCTGTGACATGATTTTCAAATGTAAATATTCAAGTTATTGATTATAAAAATAAAAAACACACTGGCTTTTAACGAGTCGAATCCTTAAAAATGCCTCAATCAGGATACGGCAGAGAATCACATGATGACACACCGGACAAACACAGTAACTGTCAGATTCACTCTGACACGATCAGTTTTACTTTGAAAACCTCCCAAAAAAACAAATTAAACTCCTCATTGTGGCTGATTGAGTCTCCAGGACGGCTGGTTCAAACACTGTAGTGTCACTATCAACACACACACACACTCACACACACACACACACACACACACACACACAGAACAGTGGTCAGAGGTCACATGTGGTGCGTTGCAGAGGGCGACCGGTGCTCGTTGTCGTGGTGCTTCAGAAGAGGATTCAGATCCGTCTCCAACTCCCTCTGCTTCTGTAATAAACCCTGAACACACACACACACACACACACACGCACATTGAAAGATGTGTGTTAAACAAACAGTGGGCGTCTAATGAAAATAACCAAATCCAGTTGCATTATGGGAAGTGAAGGATCCAGTGTTTTTTGAAAATGAACATGCAAGATTTTCAAATATAACTTGTATATCGGCCTCAAAAATCAAGTATTGGTAAGGTTTTAGGGAACTGTGTGTGTGTGTGTGTGCGTGTGCGTGTGCGTGTGTGTGTGTGTGTGCGTGTGTGTTACCTGTCGTAGTTGGGCCAAGCCTCTGAGGATCTCCTGCTGTCGGTGTGTGTGCGCGTTACGAAGCAGTTCAGGGTTGAGGAGTCGATGTGAGGGAGCAGGAGGAGACGCTGCGCTCTGAGGAGGAGCTTCTGATGCGGAGAAAGTAAAAATCCTGCATCTGAGTTTTTACTTTTATCAGTGAGCAGTTCCCATTACTGTACTTGCTGCCGTTAAGATCCATCTTTGCAAAACACAACATTTCTTTCCACGGTTGATGTACAAGTCTATATCCCCCTAAAGTCCAATGGTAACGACACATTGCAGCCATTGCTCAACTGCTTATCAGATGTAAAAACTTGGATGGACATAAATTTCCTTAACCTTGATGAAAGCAAAACTGAGATTATTATGTTTCTTATGTTTATCTGCTGGTTTTCTGGGCCTTGGAGCAACACTAGCGCATTTAAATTTGACAGGCAGGTTAGTTCTGTCTGCAAAACGAGTTTCTTCCAGCTTTGACTCTCAGGGCCCGTCCACATGGAGACGCGTTTTCCTGTAACCGCACAACTTTAGTATTGTTGTGGCCGACCATCCAGACGCAGCCAACGTTATCGGAGCCTGAAAACGGGATCTTTTGAAACCGGGTCCCAGAGTGGGACATGGCGTTGTTGTCTGGACAGCGAAACCACATACTTTGTTAACAATGCCGTCATCTCCCCACCTCAGACCTCTAACCCCCACAGCGTCACATAACAACAACAACAATGCTGCTGCGTGGAGAGAGAGACACGGACCCACAGACTGAACTGGACTCTGAGCGACTGCATGTGCAGATATTTCTCCCTTTTCCCTGATGCTCTGAATAAGACGCTATATTGGTCGCTAGTAGCTTTTTATAAATAAAGTTGCCAAGAAGGTCGCAAAAAGTCTCTAAATCTATCAAGACAGTGCCCGCCTGTGAGTGCTTTGTGGCAGGGAAGGGCTCACAGCAGCACCCTCTGCAGTGTGATTCATGCATCAGAATCCAAAACACCACAAAAGTCACACTATAGTATTTTTGAAAGGTGCTGGGGATGGAGACGGAGAGTGCTATTTTGATTGTGTGTTCTTTGCGTAATGATTGTGGAGAATTGTTCAAAAACGTTTAAACAGTCAGAGAGTATTTCCCTGTGAAGTGCGTAAAAGGATTTTGGAGCTTATAGAGTCGCGTGTGACATAAACGTAGATGTTGCAGTGATTCAGGTTCATGCCAGCTGAACAAATCTATTGCATTGTTAAAGTGTTATTGTGAAGTTTAATGAACAGCACGTATTCATCTGAGAACTGATGACATCTGTGTGTTACAGACGCTGGCTGTGTGCACTTTAGTGTATATGACAATAAAGTAGTGAATCTCAATCTATTTATTTTAAAATCTATTTTAAATAGGCCAATAGGCTCAGAGTTTTTTTTTTATCCAAAAAAAACTAAACAAACAATGTTTTTCACAGCACCCCCTGTACAAATTACGTCCAGCGGCCCTGCTGGTGTGTAAAGATTGACTGAACAAAACGTGTCTCTAAAAAGTCTCATAAACATGAGTTACAAATCTTATTTTCTGATATAATCTGTTTTGGATTATGTGAACCAGGGCGATGCTAAACATCAGGGTTTTGACGTAAGCCCTTGCACATTTTACTGCTCACAAATGATAAGGGTGGAAATCATAATAATAATAATAATAATAATAATAATAATAATGTAAACTGTGAGTGATATTTTAGCAGGGAACTGTTTTGGTCCTGGGGTGACACAGTTGTAGGAATGATAAAGGTCAGGTGGACGTGGTTTAGAGCACCTAACGTTAGTTCGGTGTTCAATGGCTGGACACTTCATGCACGTGTTACTTCACGTATGTACCGCAAAAAAACCTGATATTACAGCGTTTTTTAGCCGGTTTCACTGGTATTGTGTGGACGCAGATATTTCTTGAGCCAAATCTGTGTGGACGGCAAACTTTTTAAGAATGATAGAGAAAAAAAAAGGTTGTGTTTGATCGTGCGGACGTACCCTTAGCCAAGATTAAAGCCTATCTTCCTCCAAAATATCAAGAGAGAGTGATCCATGCCTTTATTTCTACTTGGCTGGATTACTGTAACTCTTTGTATGTTGGTGTCGACCAAGCGTTGCTTTGTCGCCTGCAGCTCGTGCAAAACGCAGCTGCTCGTCTCCTGACTGGTGAAAGAAAGCGTGACCACATTACCGCAGTTCTGGCCTCACTACTCTGGCTCTCTGTCTGCTTCAGGATTGACTTTAAGCTTTTTAAATTTGTTTTTAAAGCTTTGATTGGACTGGCACCGCTGTACTTATCTGAACTCTTGCACTGTCACACTCCAGCCAGAGCGCTGAGGTCAGCAGATCAACTGCTGCTGCTGTGGACATTGCCTACATTTCTTCTTAAGAACAGTGGTTTTAAAGGTACTGTGTGCGAACATACCACAGAGAGATTATTGAAGGTTATCCTAGCCCTAACAGATTTATAGATCCTTGTAACTATTTATCCAAGTTACTAAAATCCAACATAGCAACTATACCAAGTGCACTGATCAATAAGAGGGGAGCTGCCGATAACGGCTGGCGTGGATGCTTGGTTCGGGGCTGTTCAACCAGGTGCCACACCGGAGCAGGCAGGGTAGACGTCCGTGTGAAGGTAGTTAGAAGCTAGGCGTGTCTCCTCGCCACCCGCTTAATTAGTCCATCAGTTGTACTTTAACTGTTAAACCCCGGTAAAGCCACTGAGGACTCTAACCCTTTGAACGGAGAGCGGGACTGTGACCACCTGTACAGGGGACAGGGGATCTACACGGGATCTAACAGTCCCCAAGACCGGACTGAAAACCAGAGGTGACCGAGCCTTTGCAGCGACCGCCCCTCGGCTCTGGAATAACTTGCCCTGGCATATTAGATGGGCCCAGACCCTGGAGGGTTTTAAGTCCCTGTTGAAGACCCACCTGTTCTCCATGGCTTTTAATTCAGGCTGAGCAAATCACCTGTCTACTGTTTTTATGTGCATTTTCTTATTTTTTATTCTTATTGTATTGTTTACTGAACTGTAGCCTACAGCACTTTGGTCGACTGTTGGTCGTTGAAAAATGTGCTCTATAAATAAAGTTGGAGTTCTGTTGAGAGAGTTTCATTATTATGTGTGTGTGTGTGTGTGTGTGTGTGTGTGTGTGTGTGTGTGACTGTGTCTAACCTGTGTGTGTGTGAGGTGGGGGGGTGTCAGCAGGCTCCAGTGGATCCAGGTTGAAGACTTCATCAGTCCGCACGTAGGGAATGAACTCCATGGGCGGAGGTGGAAGGGTGGAGGAGGGCGCTGCCTGCTGACTCTGAACTCTGTGTCTGACAGCAGGGACGGGAGGAGAGCGCCCCCTGGAGGAGACGACATAAAACCACCTCATCAATGGAGCTGCAGCCTGGACAGGTTTTTAGTTATTCTTTCTTCAAGATGTTAATAATTTTCTCAGCTCATCCTTCCTGTTTTGTGCTTTTTGTTACGTTTCTTTCTACCTCGTCCAGAAGGATTTGTTTATTTCCTCACAGACGCTCACATCTGCCACCTTGAATCTGCTGCTAGTGAAGAACGCTGACTTTCCTTTTTAAACAAATATATTTGGCATTTTGCTTTTCCAACATATCAAGACAAATACAGATGTATCCTCCACTAATTCACCTCTATCCCACCCCGTCTTCTACTGTCAAAAATCTTACACAAAGTTACGCAAAAGTTAAATAAATGACAACAGCTTTAATTTAATGTAGACATTATTTAGTAAACCAGGTCAGTATGTACCCTAAACAATAAAAAAATAACTAATTAATTAATAGCAGTAAAAAAAAGTACCCGTAAATCTTGAAAAAGGATAAATATATATCAAATAAACTATTAAACTTCTATCCAATCTAATCTGAAAAACGTAGTTTTTCTCTGTTCTTCTTGAAGGGTCATTGATTTATTATTTAAGTGGTGTTTTCTGTTCATTATTATATTAAAAGCCCTTTTGAATTAAGCTTTTTTTGCCGCATATTCGCCAAAATTATCCAAACCCAAGCTATTGGAGGAGGCGTTTATCATTTGCGGTACTGCTGCCTTTGCACGTGTCCACTTCAGAGGCTGCTCATTAAAATGATGCATTGTTTTATTGATGATTTTATTGATTGTGACCACGACGACAAGGCTGCTCATTCTCCAGATGAAACTCTTACTGTCAGTTTTGTCTGTTGTTGAAGGGTTTTTGGGAGTTTGAGGGTTTGACAGTAAGATAACTGCAGTCAGAGCTGCTCACCTTTCTGCGTTGACGGCTGCAGAGACGCCGTGTCCTCTGGAAACACTCTCCACCTGGAACAGTAACGCTCATTAACACGGATCCAACAGCAGCTGGCAGAGAAAACTAGTTTAAAGTAACAATGGTTTGAATCAAGAGTCAAGTTTTTATGGACATCAAGAGTTTAATTATGTACAATTTAGGGTTTCAGCTCACCCTCCTGACGGTACTGGTTCTGTTCTGTGTGGGGTTGGAGCAGAGACGAGGCTCCTGGTGCTGAGCAGGAGGAGCAGCAGGAGGAGGAGGAGGGTCGGTCCTGGACTGACAGGTCTTTCCCTGTAGAGCGAGGAGCTCGGCCTGCCTCCTCTGTCGACTCTCCTGTCTGTTTCTCTGCAGAGAGGCCGGGTAACGCTCTGAGGCTGGAACGAACCGACGGCTGGGCCTGGAGGAACAGAGTCAAGTGAAGACCACGCTGTGTTTGACTTGGTCTCGTCTTCTTTTTGCATCTCTAAGGGTGCACTCACACTGTCCATCCGTACCTTGCCCCGTGCTTTAGGGTATTTGTCCCCCCCCCTCCAGGCCCATTTGTACTCACACTACCTGGGCCTCGGAGAATGCTTCTTGCTGCCTATACGTCATCACACCGTAACACGTCACACGCATTGATGACGTCATCGCGATGCGTCGCTTTGTTTACAAATCTTTCCGTAGACCTCTGAGTTTTTGTGCGTCTTGTCGACTGTTTTTGAATCTTTTCATCGACCAAATCTGCAGTAAACACTCCACCTCCACATCACAACATCACGTGAACCTTTCGCCGCCATTGTTTTAAATGTCCGCCCATGGTCCCTCCTTATTTTTTCTATGTCCGAACAGGTGCACAGGAAATGACCTCAGAACCGCCGTAGGCCTCGTGCTCGTACATGTGCGCACGCTCGTGCTCGTACATATGCAAGCGTGCTTTACAAAAGCCCAAACGGGCTGTGGTCGGTAATCGTACCGCGTTGCACTCACACTGATCAAACAAACTAGACTTTACTCGTGAAACGTGCTTGGACACGGTACGCATGGACAGTGTGAGTGCGCCCTAAATTATTACATTTTAGACTTGAGAGAGATGAATTAGGAACTGAAACACAAGCTCAGACCATTATTTCAACACTTATGAAACAATCTAAAGGAAGATCCTGTCTGCTGGGGCTTCACAGAGTAACTGATGATACAATACTATCACAATATGTTGCTCATGATACAAGACGAGCATCTACGATATGCCTGAACTCTGTGAAACTGAAGAAGAAAAAATATCCCCAAACGAGCAAAAAGCAGGAATTATGTATTTATTCACTGCGTTGTGTTGTCACATTTACAGAATTTGACTGAGATGAAACAAAGTACAAGAACCTCCATATAGTATCATCTTAGTGCCTCTTTAACAAACACACACACACTGGCTGCAACGTGTCCACATATGCCATTTCAGTGTAACAATTACTTATATAACATATATAATGATAATAAATGAATTCAAAAACACTCTCTCCTTAATAAAGATGGTGACATTTGTACCAGTGTATAAATAATGTGCCATAAAAGTAAGAAATACAATTTATTGCCATATCGATATTTTGTCCCACACCAAATATGAAACAGGTGCTTTTCTACCTCTGTGTGTTCCACTCCGGCCTCCTCTTGTCCCTCCTGCTCCGATCTGTCCGGCCAAACGCCTCATAGGGGTCCACTGCTCCTCCTCCTGCTGCTCCTCCTGCTTCTTCTCCTCCTCTTCCTCCTGGCAGACAGATGTTCTCCTTGCCTGTTTTGACTGCTCGGGTCCTGCTGTTTGGAGGAGCAGCAGACAGGGGACGCTGATACTGTGCAGAGACGTCAGGAGTCTGAACTCTGTCTGATCTGAGCAGGGGAGAGGGAGGTTCTACACACAGAGACACACACACACACACAGGGACACACACAAACACACACACAGACAGGATAAAGAGTCCTTTAAGAGTGAATTCACAATAAGCAATCAAACCACATCTCTTTCTGAGACACGAGGACAAAGTTTGTCTCATCTCAGATTCAACCACAGCGTGTTCGGGTAAAACGCAGCTTTTCCGAAATGACGTAACCCTTCCCAGTCTTGGTAGAAGGGCGTGCAACAGTAAAGTTAAATGTCATTCCTTTTTAAATGTAAATATAGCGGAGCATACGGCTGCACAATGTGGCTTTAATAAAATAATCATAAAATACAGATTTGGCTGTTTAAACACAGTGTGTGTGATTCAATTCAGGCGTCTCATTGTAGACGGACATATTTACAAAAACACCCTGGAGAAGCACGAGTGTCTTCTCGTCTCAGATCTCAGCGCTCCATTATCTAAAGGATGTTACCATTTCTAAAATGCATCTCGAGGAGAGAGGAGGCTTTCTGGAGGAGCTGTGAATGAGGATGCACGGGTGTGTCCTTTGCAGAAGTCCAGCGTGGCACAGCAGACATTTACGTACATATCTGACGTAGCTTTAAAAGGACAGCTTTGAAGTACGGGTGTCTCATTTTGTCGTTAAGCGCCTGTTGCCTCCTCTCTCCTCGTGTCTCTTCCTCACCTGCTTTCACAATCTCAGTGTTTACTTGATTATTGTCGAGAATCACTTCGGTAGGTTGTGAGAACGATTTACAGTAAAGAAGATATTTAAGATCTATTCTGATTAAGCTCTGTAAATAAATAAATATACAGTCCTGTTCTCTTCTCACTGCTAATGACTGTCACCCAACGTTCTCATTGAAGTAAACAACGATGCCTTCTCAAGACAACACCTGTTAAATGCAAGTTTTGAGTCTTAGTACACTTATGTAGAAGCAGTGCTGCCTTTTCCCAGAGTAGAGCAGAGGAGTTACCTGTCTGCACAGCAGTGTCTTTGTACGGGGAGGCTGAACTGTTGACTTCCTCCTCCTCCAAACACTCGTCCTGCCTGGTAACTGCTGAACAAACACAAACAGGGTGGTCATAAAAAAACAAAAAAAACACAAGCTGCTGTTTTTTAACTCTGATTGAGGGATCGCATCTATTCCTCAAGGGCCACTCCAGGACCCGCTTTTCTAGATCTATTTTTTGAACGCAACTCATCTTCCTGCAGGAATAATGATGCAACACAGCCAACCCAACACCTGATGCTTATTATTAATTAAAACTGTCACAGTTACTCTTTTATCAAGGATCTTTCCGCTGGCTGCAGGGGGAGGCAGGGAGACGTCCCTGTTCGCTGCTCCTCCACCCAGAGATGTTCCGGGATTAAAGGAGCGAAACATCTGCGAAGGGTGGCTCCCGGCTGATGACCCTGCAGCCGGCACCATGGCACCGTCGGAGGTGCGACAGGCTGAAATGCCTAGCAAGTCCTATCACTTGTGCTTACATCTAAAGATTTATTTTTTCACATCCACGACTTCAAAACATTGTTTCCTCACAAAAACGTAATTAAATCCTTGTTCGTATTCGTTCCTAATGATCAGAGAACATGTGCTCCTCTGGCACAGAGGTGGCCGGTATCAGCAGCTGCTGCTTTGACACAATGCTCAGCCTTTGTCCCGGTGTCTGCTGGACTTCCACCGCTCCAGTGGGTTTTTCTGAGGACGAATGCACGACTCACTGAAACAAGCTTCTAGCTCGTTGATGTCCCTAAAGAGGGTGTCCAGTGCCTCGACGCTATCGAGTTAATTTGAAACGAGGACTACTCAAGGGATCAATTGCTCACCCCCATCTCTAGTTCCATTAACAACATTTACTTTAGTACAATTTTAAGGTTAGAACTTATTACTTAGAACTTGTTATAACGGCTTTTTACTCAGCGATTCTGCAACAGCGCCACCACATCAGTTTTTTGGTCATCTACACAGGACCAGGCAAAGGCGGCTTTTAGTCCCAGTTGTGATTTCACACAGAACAGTGGAAGCAGAAAAGACGTCTCGTGTGTGAACTGACCTGACCCACAAACTGCCAACTTTATATTTTAAAGTAGCAAAACATCTGTGTGTGTTCGTGTATGAGAGACGAAAGAGAGAGAGGTTGAGTATTGCATATGCAATGTTTCTGTAAGTGACGAATAACTTTGGCTACTCTGAACGCTGCTGTGTCCCTTTTTGAACCCTCCTGTAAGTCGATTCTCGAATCACTACTGTGTCGTTCAGTATTTCTGCTCACCGCTGGGCTTCTGCGTCTCCTGCGTCTCCTGCTGTCCCCTGTCATCGTCTTTCTTTTGCCGCTCTGCCAGTGCCTTGTGGCTCAACTGCACACAAGCACAAAAGTCAAACACTGATGCAAACCGAGGCAAAACACAGCAAATTAGTTTTGATCAGAATGACAGTGTGGAGAAAACGGCTGGTGAAGAAATTTGTTTGTGTCCTGACCTTCTGCTTCTCTCTCAGCGTGTCCCGCTCGTACCGTCTCTCCAGCATCTCCCTCTCCTGCCTCACTCTCCTCTCTTCCTGCTCCTCCTCCTCTCTCCTTTTCGCTTCCTCTCGCTCCCTCTGCCGCCGACGCTCCTCTACCTGGGCCTCGATTGCTCGCTGGGGGAGGAGACGGGAGAGACAGTAATGAGTATGTGAGCTATAAAACCTTGCTGTGTCCCCTCCTGTGACCTCTTACCTGCTGCTCCTGCTGTTTGAGCCTCCTCCTCTCTCTCTCTTCCAACTGTGCAGGGTCCAGCAGGGCGGTCATGGTCCTCAGATGGCTGAAACACAGAACATTTACTTTATAGTGGATGAAGAAACCGATCATACATCCATCTGCCCACTGTACCTCCTGCCCTCTCTTCCTACCTGGCTCTGGCCGGATATCCACTGGTTGTATCTACGCTGGCTCTCCCTACGCTCTCCGCTCCACAGCTGCTCATGGCCTCCCAGACCAGGGATAGGCTGGACGTCGGCTCCCACTCCCCTCGCTCAGAGACATTGGATGAGGCTGGAGGTGGAGCGGCTGCAGTATGAACAGGAGGCCGTCGCTGGAGAGAGTCGAAGTGTGCAGCCCACAGCTCGTGGTCCTCCTTCTGCAGAGACAGAGGGAAACATTAACATGTCTCTACTGTACCTGTCTGTTCTCTTCTGTGTCTCTACTGTACCTGTCTGTCTTCTTCTGTGTCTGTACTGTGTCTCTACTGTACCTGTCTGTTCTCTACTGTGTCTCTACTGTACATGTCTGTCTTCTTCTGTGTCTGTACTGTGTCTCTACTGCACCTGTCTGTCTTCTTCTGTGTCTGTACTGTGTCTCTACTGTACCTGTCTGTTCTCTACTGTGTCTCTACTGTACATGTCTGTCTTCTTCTGTGTCTGTACTGTGTCTCTACTGCACCTGTCTGTTCTCTACTGCACCTGTCTGGTTTCTGTCTCTACTGTACTTTTTCGGTTTCTACTGTGTCTCTACTGTACCTGTCTGTTCTCTTCTGTGTCTCTACTGTACCTGTCTGATCTCTTCTGTGTCTCAACTGTACCTGTCTGTTCTCTTCTGTGTCTCAACTGTACCTGTCTGTTCTCTTCTGTGTCTCTACTGTACCTGTCTGATCTCTTCTGTGTCTCAACTGTACCTGTCTGATCTCTTCTGTGTCTCTACTGTACCTGTCTGATCTCTTCTGTGTCTCAACTGTACCTGTCTGATCTCTTCTGTGTCTCTACTGTACCTGTCCGGTTTCTACTGTGTCTCTACTGCACCTGTCTGTCTTCTTCTGTGTCTGTACTGTGTCTCTACTGTACCTGTCTGGTCTCTACTGTGTCTCTACTGCACCTATCTGTCTTCTTCTGTGTCTGTACTGTGTCTCTACTATGTCTCTACTGTACCTGTCTGGTCTGTGTCTCTACTGTACCTGTCCGGTTTCTACTGTGTCTCTACTCTACATGTCTGTTCTCTTCTGTGTCTCTACTCTACATGTCTGTTCTCTTCTGTGTCTCTACTGTACCTGTCTGTTCTCTTCTGTGTCTCTACTGTACATGTCTGTTCTCTACTGTGTCTCTACTGTACCTGTCCGGTCTGTGTCTCTACTGTACCTGTCTGTCTTCTTCTGTGTCTGTACTGTGTCTCTACTATGTCTCTACTGTACCTGTCTGGTCTCTACTGTACCTGTCTGGTCTCTACTGTGTCTCTACTGTACCGCGTTCTGCAGCTGTTTCTCTCGTTTCCTCCGTTCACTCGTCTCCTCTCTCTGTCGGTCCAGCTCCTCCAGCCAGCGTCTTCTCTGCTCCTCTCTCCTCTCCACACTCAGCCCCTCCTCCATCGGTGTGACCTCCTGCAGAGACAACACAGGTCAAGATGTTTGACTGAATAGTGGCTGCTGTTTGGTGCCGTCAGGACAAAGACTTTTACTTTACAAGACAGATTTACCCCGAGTCTGAGGCTGGATCTGATGGCTGCAGGCTGATCCCTGTGGCTGACACAGCTCTGAATAGAGAACACACTCTCTGCGTCCTCCTCAGCCTGAAACACAAACACACACACACACACACACACAGATTGTGAAATATTTCATGAAAGGAAATTAGTTTACAATCCATCTGAAATTTCAATCAAATCTAATTAAATGTCAGTCTGTTCTTCTCCAGCTGACTTGAATCAACACTGTGCATCATTACGTGTGTCACTGTTTTGGTTTGCAACTTTTTCATTAAAATAACAAACATATTTAACAGAATATATAAGTGACAATGTTTTGTTGATGATTTAAAATGATAGACAACCTTCAGAAATGTGGCACTATTGTTTCTCCTACATAAAGAGATAAAAAGCACCTGTTGTGCCTCTACGACTGTATGAAAAAACACACTATGAAATGGTGCATGTCTTGGATTTCTCTTTTTTTTTTACTTCAGATGACAGAATGAAATATAAACAACTTTAGCTGTATAAAATACAGCTAAAGTTGTTAACAAATACAATAAACAAATGTACTCAATATTGTAGGCCCCGTTTACATGTACCCAGTTTTAAAAAACAGAGACATTTTCCCTGCGTTTGTGTCCTTTGGTGACACGTAAATAGAGAATTCGCCTCTGAAAAAGATTCTTGTCTGAGTTTCCGACGTCACAGTATGCACCAGACCTTGCACCTGCGTCACAGGTGTGACCTCTGTTTACATTTTCATTTGGCTGTGGTGATCATGGATCATTGCCTAACGTGGGCTTGAGCTTCTCTATACACTGCCACCAACAGGTTTGGCATTCTCTTGACAGCATATAAACACGGGTTAGTGTAAATTAATTTTTTGGGGGAAAACGGACAGGTGTGCACAATGTTATTTTTGAAACGGAGACGGCGGATGTCCTTTTCTGAAAATAGCTGGCCACGTGTAAACGTAGGCTAATATCATCAATTCTAATCAGTTGTTGCAGGTACATTACTGAAAACAATTCAACTCCATTTAGGGGAACACACATCACACAAATTTCCCGGTTTTCCTTCTTTATTCAGACATTTTGTGCAAAATTTGCGAGATGGAGACAAACTTATGAGCACCATATTTTCATAGGAGGAACCGTTTTTTCTTTTTTCTTTATCAAAATATGAAATATCATCCGTACCTGGAGTCTGCCAGGAGTTGAACGTTGCTGCTGCTGCTTCAGTGCCACTTGCTCATCTAACACACACAAGCAAACACAGTCAGAATTACTTTAACAAAGTGCGGATGCACACCATTACATCCGGAAAAGGCAGAGAATAAGTTTGGGATTATTTCACACCTAAAAAAGAAGCCAAAAAGGTGCAATGTGTCCACTTCAAACATCGATGACTCAGCGTCTGAGCCGAAAGCAGCCCGTTGTTGAAACAGGAAGAGAATGCGTAAGCTGATCTAGTGAAAGCCTCCATGTTTAGTTTTTCATGAATGTGAAAAATAACATCACCTACCTGATCAGTCTTTATAGTTTTGTTTGAGTAAATGTGTACAGTCGCGTTTTGTACGTTGCTTGTTGTTACGGTGAACAGGAAGAGAAGCCACTAGCTCGTCCTGATAATATTTATCTCTAATTCATTTTCTAAATTAATGTATTTGTCTTTAAAACACATATGTAACTCAGAATTGTAGGCACTACTTTGAAATGTTTAAATAGTGAATTTATTCATGGTAAATTGCGGGAGTATTGCCTTCAACACACACACATCTCCTATCCCCCCCCCATGCACACACACACACACACACACACACACACACACACACACACACACACACACACACACACACACACACACACACACACACACACACACACACACACACACACACACACACACACACACACACACACACACACACACACACACACACACACACACACACACACACACACACACACACACACACACACACACACACACACACACACACACAAACACACACACACACTCCTGTTAGGTTACCACACAAAAAAGGCCTACCCCAGACATAATAGGCTTTTTTTGCAAAATAACGAAAATCACATTTTTACGCAAAAGAATATAATTTTTTTTATCCAAATAATCAAAATGATAGATTGCTGCAGCCCTACTCTCTATACATTAAGAATAAGACTTGTGTTTAGGTTGAAGTGTGGATTATCTTTATGACCTTTTGAGCATGTTTTGTTGATGGTTTGGGAACCAGGCTTCAAATCAAAGTATTTCCCTTAAACATTAAATAATTGTGACTAAGTCACATCAGAGTTTGAAAAGCATCTTTAAGAGTCTCAAAAACTACTCAGATTGGTCACAGACTGTGTGGCAACAACCCACTGACATCAGATTCTGACTAAAATTATGCTGAATCCTTATTGCTGCGTTCAAATACGTGGCATCATCTTCACCATGAAGACTTCAAGCCAGTGTTAAAAAAAAGATTTATTTCCTCTTTAGTTTGGTGCTGCTAAAAACACTGTGTGCAGTAAATGTACAAATTTAATGTACAAGTAAAGCTGGAGTTTAATTATCTGTGGGTTTATAAATATAATTTATATAAATGTGCATTACTGGAGTTATAAAATGCTCGTGCGTGTGTACCTAGTTCTCTTCTCCACTGAGCCTTCTTGGCATCAGTGGCCGCTCGGCTGTCAGAGAGTCGCTCCTCCAGCCAGCTGAACGGACATCCAGACGACCTAAACAACAGCCACAATCATCTTTTAACATCCTATTCTATCACATTATTCATTTATATTCTGTTAGACATTTATGTGAAATGTTGTCACAATCAGTGTAGGAATAAGGGACGGGAATTGATAAGATTTTATTCATACCGATTCTGATTATCGGTCCAATTCTCTATCAATTCCCTTTAGATTTTGACGAACATCTTGTACAAAAGCCTGTTGCTGCAGACTCCTCACCTGTTGTCTCTATCCTGTGAGCTTCCATTTGTATCAGATCCTCCTCCTCTGTCCTCTTCCTCCATCTCTTCTCCTCCCCCATTCATTAAGGAGACAGATTTTGAGTCTGTTTCGTTTCCTAACAGAGAAAAAGACATGAAGTTAGACGTTATATTATCAAGGGGGGGGGGGAGTCTGATACTCAGTAACTGTTAATACGACCATCGTTACCACTACTCTGGGTCCTGTGCTCCTCTGGTGGGTGTTGGCCTGTATTATTGGGGGTCTGGACTGCTTGGAGGATCTGCTGTAGCTGCTCACTGGTCAGACACACCACGCTGTCCTTCAATCCTGCATCCCCTCTGGTCGGCGTGTGTCCTAGTCCCACCTTTCCACCAGCTCGTGTCCCGTTGTTCTGAGGCTGCCCTGTTTTCCCATTGGTTCTCAGGGAGCCAACGGTGGTGCTGTGTTTGTGTCTGTCTGACTTCACCTTCACACACACACACACACACGCGCACACACACACACACACACCGAGAGAGTGTGCTGTCACGAGATGAAGGGTCAAGAGTAATGACATTAAACAGGACGCAGCATGACACTTACCTTAGCCACAACTTTGACGCTGCTCCCTTTGTGATGCTCATGTGTCTTGGGTGATGTCAGAGTGGTGCTCCTCCCCCCGGTGGTGGTGGTGGTGGCAGTGTTGGAGGTGGCTGCTCCTCCTGCCCTGCTCTTTGTCTCTCTGTGCCTCCCCGCCTGCTGCCGGGCTGGACGCTCCTCTCGCTGTGCCTCCTCCACACAGGATGGCTGCCTGGAGCTCAGGATGTTAGCTGCTCTGGGCCTGTAGGACAGCTGCTGCTGGGGTTGAGTTAAATCAGATCAGACACATGCACAGAGGAAAGTTTTTTTTTCCTATCAGCATTATTGTTGATTATAAACATGTGATCGAGAGTAAATGGACACCCAGGTCGGTGCAATCTGTGAATGTATTGAAAGGGGACCCGTTATACCCAGTTATAACTTTAAACACAACTATTTAAAACAGGGAAAAACACCATGGCACAACAATTTGTGACAAATGAACATAAAGACATACATTTATAACACTAATAGTTGTACATTTACAAGATTGCACCACTGAACAGCATGTTTTCATATTCTATATACTCCCGACAGTGGAATATGCAACTATAAAACTATGATACGGCCCCATTAATAAATAAATACTGTGCCAAACCATGAAACTGCCAGAATCTTAAAAAAATACTGTGATACATGATTTCACCAGGTGCTTTTAAGTGTAAGGCTGTGGGGATGACTCCTACCTTTACTGGATTCTTCTCAACACCTGCAGTGGAAGAAAGACAGTGAGCAGCCATTAATATCACACACACACACACACGCACACACACGTTAGAGACAACAAGACACATCCAAACAGACTCAATACATGCAAACGCGCAAGCAACACACAGGTGATCAATATGAATTTTAACATATTTTTGTAACTGAAAGTAAGGACCTAAAAAGAAGCAGAAAGGTCTCACCATGGTTGAGTAAAATCAACTTGGGTTTTCCATTTTCAAGTTCAAACAGCAGGCCGTCTCTGTTCGAAGAAAGGGGAAATACAATAATAACATAAAAGTACTAAGCAGACTGAAAATTGTATTGTGCGTCAAGTACCAGCATTTTCCACCGTCTTGTGTTTCTATTGATTGTTTTTATCTTGCTGTAAAAATGTTCTCTTATGTAACTCTGAACAGAACAGACAGTGATGTTGCCTGGGATGTAGTTTGTTTGTTACACTGAGATATTGAGACCGAGCAGTCCACACTTTATCACGTTGCCAGGTAATTACATTTACATAGTGCCGCAGAGAAACTCACAATGGGTAAACACACTGTCGCACTGCTGCTCATATTCTAGATATCCAAAATCACATTTGAGATAACTGGAATGAACTTGTAAAATTGTGCTTGTACATATCCCTAGTGACATTTTTAATAGGGATCTGCTGATGTGGCTTTTTTAACATCAGCCCTAGCCGATGACTGATACAGATGGCTGATAATTGGAGCCGTTACTGCTTTTGCTCTCTCGATTTACATCATGAAAATTACACAATGATGATAACAAATGTTACAAGCCCCATTTTTTTTTAAAAAGGAATGTTTTTTAACTTAAAAAAGGCGTCGCCAGCAACACAGAGCTGCCTGTGGACGCCTGTCTGTAAATAATGCTTGGAAAATACTAACAGCAAAGGCAGCAACATGTAAAAAAACGCAAATATCAGGCGCATAATATCGGCCGATGTATCAGTCTATTACTAATTTTTACTAGTCAAAATGTATTTTTGACAGTCGAAATTACATTATGGATATCTGGTATGGTTTTGCATTTGTGATATCTGAAATAAAAATCTGACTAGTAACAATTGGACTGTAGAAATATCTGAAATGGGAGTTTTTTCTAGTAAGAATAACATTACATATGGATACAGATGTTCATCCAAGATATCTAAAATGTAATTGTGGATATCTAGAACTGAAAGCCCAAAACACATGAATGGTAAAAGTGACGTTATTTGTACTAGAATGAATGACATTGTGGTTACAGGGTTTGTAAACCTTTTCCAAGGTCAAATTCAAGCACTTTTCAAGGTCCGTTTTCAAGGTTTTCCAGCAGGTTTTCAGCTGTGGTAAATTACACTTATACAGTACATATGGAAAATGATTATTTCACTATTTTAAAATCACGTTAAAAGAGATGTTATTACGCTATAAATAACTAAAGTTGTGTCCCGTAATACCAGAAGGCTACCAAGTTTAATTAAAAGTCTACTCTATGGCTGTTTGTTGTGAAAGAAATGTGGATACAATCACAAGCATTTTCAAGCATTTAATCCTAAATGAAATCCCTGTTCAAACCTTGGAAACATAACATCACAATTGAAGCATTTTCGAGCATTTCAAGCACCTGTACGAACCCTGTGGATATTCAAAATTATACTTTTGACCAATTGAATTTCACATATACAGCATTTATCTGTTAAATATTAAGACAGTTAGCTCCTTTATATTATCTGCTGCACTGTGCATGTCTCATCAGCACTTGTGTGTTTTAATAACAGCTTTATTTGTAAACAGTTTGGTCGAGAGCTATACAAAATAACCCTCGTGCATTTCACTGCGACACATTCAGCCAGTGTGTTAGCCTAGCGAGCTAACATTACAGCTAATCTGGATTAAAAAAAACACTCACCCGAGATTCATGCCGACGGGAGATGATTACCGAGACGGCGGCACGTTAACCGACAACCGTATCAAGACAGAAACGGTAAATTAATAATGTTTAATTTATTAAAAGGCGCTTCTGTGCAGCTGTGGACTGAGAGCTGCGCCAGTTCCGGGTTGTTCGAATTGTGTACGTTGGTTGCTGACAACGACGAAGAACGACTGCGTTGATTGGCTCATTGTTCTCCCCTGTGAAATTAACGGCCAATCAAACGTCTCCGTTTGAACATTTGCGTTCGATGATGTTGCATTTAC